>NC_060141.1:409567872-409885372 GCF_021461385.2 Schistocerca piceifrons | reverse complement strand
ATAATATTCTTAAAATGAATGTTAAGCACCATAGATGTGCTATAAACTTAATGTTTTTGTTTACAATGCAAAGATTATCATTAAGCAAAGATTGAGAGATATCATTCATTAAATATTGATCGATGGTGTAAAAAGATGATGCACGGGATGTGCAAAATGCAACATGTTAATGACAGAGAAATATTTGCACTCCAAGAGTAATCTTATTATAAAACCAGTAAGATAAATTGTTTTAGAAGGATGTTTTTTTTTCTTCTGTACTGTCAGTGTAAATTATAGACGAAATACTTCAAAGCAAGCAGAATGCATATTATAAAGTAGACACATATTTGTGTGTATAGGTATCTGATTATCATTACAGTTCAAACTTAACTGCAGGAAATACAAAATTAAAAAGTCGGAGGGAGGGATGAGAGCAACACTTTTGTTCATTATGGAAGTTTTGTATTTATACAAATGAGTGATGCTCAACCCACAATTTAGGAATATCATGAATTGTGCCACAGTAATTTATTTACAATGTGTGTGTGTGTGTGTGTGTGTGTGTGTGTGTGTAGTTCAAGAACATGCACATCGCGCTAGAAAACCACATGGATCACAACAAAGCAAATTGCCATCTTCTGGAACGTATGTAAGTGAACACAACTATTTTGCAACATAGATAAAAAATGCAAGCACTTTAGCGTGTTTTTGATATTGAAACAATTTATGAAGTGGCACTATATACCCAAATATTCTAGTGCAACGTAGAGTACGAGATGCTGTTGATCAAAACATCTGCCACGAAAAATATTAGCCCTCTGAAGAGTTGGAACAGTAGCCCGGAATCGATTATGGCACCAAAATAAAACAGTTAGTGTTTTTGGCTAGTTGGATCATTCACCAACTATTATTAACAGTCGCAGAAATCACAAGATCCGACATGGATAAAATAACAGTAAATTAAATGATGATTCGCACTTGCATTCGCCAACAGTATGCGCACACCGTAATGTTGAAAGCATTTATTCGCAGATTGTGTACGAATCCGCTTATCGTCCAAATAAACAATAATCTTTTGAATTTAGGTGTTTTTTTCATAGAAACTAAAACAAGTATGCCTTCTTTGCAACTTTGTTTTGTCGTTGATACATGATCATTCGTTTAAAGTGGCACCTCTCAAAACCATATCGGCTCAACATAATTTATTTTTTTACAAGTTTCCTTACTACCCTCGAAGCCCTGTCATGCTGCATAAATACGGTTTAAATTTTTGCAGAGTCAGCATCTCGCTGCATACCTCACAGTATAGCAGAATCTGCTGAAAATCGTTAACGGAATACTTACTGTTGGTTCTTTGCTTCTTCCTTGGAGGAGCTAAACTCTTTCCGACTTCGCGTCCCATCTTGCGTAATGTCCACACGACTGACAGGCATCTTACACATCCTGGAGCTCCGTTGCGTCACCTTCTTCGTCGGTTCTTCCCTCTTTTCTGCATGTCACTAAACAGTGAGGAAAGTCTTCTGAACTGAACGCGACTTAGTTCCCTCTACAGAAAGATTACAGCTTACTTTGGCCATTAACACCGCCTAGCCTAGTGATAGTGAAGAGTCATGATATGCCTGCTTCCTGTCTTTATTTGCCTTTAAGTACTGCTACTCGGACAAGAATACATTGCAATAAGGAGCAACGATGAGCTGAGGGTGTAGTGCTCGTGAATTTGATTCAAAAGGTAGCACTGTACCTCCATGTTATGTACCTGATTTCTGCGAGTGGATGTATACGACGAGGTACACAAAAGAAACAAAACTAATTTTTTGGTGGGCAGAACTTTTGTAGTATCGCGTTTTCCTGCTAGGTGCGCATAGAGCGATCATTCCAGAGTCAGTAACTCGAGTGCCGTCGCTGAATGAGGTCTGGACTAGTTTCGACAGAGTTTATAATGAAAATTGTTTCGTATGATTATCGTTTTTGCACTGGCTGTTTTTTCGTGAACAGCGTGCGGCAGTGAAATTGTGCTTTTTGCTCGGAAAACGTGGAACAAACTTTTGAAATGTTGTAAAATGTACTATTGGGAACACTCAAGTGTTTTGAGTGGTTTCCCGTCTCAAAAATGATGAAAGGCCAACAGATGACAAACCCCGTCCTGTTCGGCCTTTCGCGATCCGAACGCTTGAAAATGTTGAAAACGTTCTTGCAATCGTCAACGAAGTTCGACGACGGACCATTGAAGAAATTGTGGAGCTGTCAGGAGTGAATTGAAATTCAGTGCAGCGAACTGTGACAGACGATTTGGGAATGAACAGGGTGGCTGCCAAATTCGTGCCCTGACTGCTGAACAAAAACAAGGTCGCGTGGAAACATGCTATGCTCTAAAAGAAGAGTCCGGAAATGATCCAAACGCTTACAAAAAAAATTTCACAGATGACGAAACTTGATGCTATGCTTACGACCCTGCATCAAAGCAACAACTTAAAGTTCGCCTCGCCCCAAGAATGCGTGTCAGGTGAAATCGTATATCAAGACAATGCTTAATTGTTTTTTGCCGATGTGAGAAGTGTCATCCATTCAGCGTTTGTTTCTTAGGGTTAGCCAGTTAACGAGGCTTTCTATTTGGAAGTTTTGAAAAGAGTGCGCGTATTTATGCAGTATGACAGGGCTTCGAGGGTAGTAAGGAAACTTGTAAAAAAAAAAATTATGTTGAGCTGATATGGTTTTGAGAGGTGCCACTTTAAACGAATGATCATGTATCAACGACAAAACAAAGTTGCAAAGAAGGCATACTTGTTTTAGTTTCTATGAAAAAAACACCTAAATTCAAAAGATTATTGTTTGTTTGGACGATAAGCGGATTCATACACAATCTGCGAATAAATGCTTTCAACATTACGGTGTGTGCATACTGTTGGCGAATACAAGTGCGAATCATCATTTAATTTACTGTTATTTTATCCATGTCGGATCTTGTGATTTCTGCGACTGTTAATAATAGTTGGTGAATGATCCAACTAGCCAAAAACACTGTTTTATTTTGGTGCCATAATCGATTCCGGGCTACTGTTCCAACTCTTCAGAGGGCTAATATTTTTCGTGGCAGATGTTTTGATCAACAGCATCTCGTACTCTACGTTGCACTAGAATATTTGGGTATATAGTGCCACTTCATAAATTGTTTCAATAACAAAAACACGCCAAAATGCTTGCATTTTTTATCTATGTTGCAAAATAGTTGTGTTCACTTACATACGTTCCAGAAGAGGACAATTTGCTTTGTTGTGATCCATGTGGTTTTCTAGCGCAATGTGCATGTTCTTGAACTACACACACACACACACACACACACACACACACACACACACTGTAAATAAATTACTGTGGCACAATTCATGATATTCCTAAATTGTGGGTTGAGCATCACTCATTTGTATAAATACAAAACTTCCATAATGAACAAAAGTGTTGCTCTCATCCCTCCCTCCGACTTTTTAATTTTGTATTTCCTGCAGTTAAGTTTGAACTGTAATGATAATCAGATACCTATACACACAAATATGTGTCTACTTCATAATATGCATTCTGCTTGCTTTGAAGTATTTCGTCTATAATTTACACTGACAGTACAGAAGAAAAAGAAACATCCTCCTAAAACAATTTATCTTACTGGTTTTATAATAAGATTACTCTTGGAGTGCAAAAATTTCTGTTATTAACATGTTGCATTTTGCACATTCCGTGCATCATCTTTTTACACCATCGATCAATATTTAATGAATGATATCTCTCAATCTTTGCTTAATGATAATCTTTGCATTGTAAACAAAAACATTAAGTTTATAGCACATCTATGGTGCTTAACATTCATTTTAAGAATATTATGACGTGTGCCACAGTAATTTATTTACAATGTGTGTGCCGTGTGAAATTCAAGAACATACACATCGAGCTAGAGTACCACATGGACCACAACAAAACAAATCGCCATCTACTGGAAGGTATGTAAGTGAACACATCTATTTCGCACCGTATATAAAAAAAATGCATATTTTTATTATTGAAACAACTTATAAAGTGGCACTAAATATTCTAATATTCTTGTACAGTGAGGAGCAGATGGCGTGCTACTGATGAAAACACCTATGTAACGAAAAATATCAGCCATCTGAAGATGGGCATGGTAGCCTGAAACCGGTTGCGGCAGTAAAATAAAACATTTAGAAAGTATTTGTGGCTAATTGCGTCGTTCACCAACTGTTCAATTTATTGTCGCCAGACGTTTAGCACGTGCAGCGCTCCATTTTTAGTAAAATAACACCAAAACCTACTCTATAAACTATCTATTCCCCTCCCTTGACTTCCTTCCATAGCTTACTCCATCTTCTCTCTTTCAGTCGCACAGTAAAACTGTGGTGTGGCTGGAACCGGAACTTCCTTCAGCTCGTCGGTTTGCGTGGAAGAGCGCACTGTGCGTTGGGTATCATCTTAAATTATTTTGGTTCGCAACGATAGTGGCTGAACGTCCAGTAGTGCGTAGCTTCCAGGTCGACACCACGCATCCGGCCCCTACTTGCTCCCCACTAAGAAGAGAAACTCCCCATCGCATCCCCCCTCCGATTTAGTAGCAACATGGGCCAGCGGACAGCCAGTCTAAAACTGAACGCAAATCAAGCATGAAAACAGGAAGAAGGTTTACTGACCTGTGAAAAAAGAAGCTATATCAAAACAGTGAATGGTGCAAACCCAAGATGTGCAACATGGAGCGGATTTGAGCAGCTATGGCGTCGTGGTTATGTGGTCATGGTGTTTAACTATGAAGAAGGAATGGCGCCCCATTCTCTTTTTCTTTCACAAAATTATGAACTGTCCTCGGCCACTGGCGTGTCTGTCTGCTGGATTCAAATTTGTGCCTGTGTCGTGGTGTAATGTCCGTTTGGAGCAGAGAGGTTTAAGGGACCTCCAGGTGTACATACCTGGTATTTGTTCTACCGAAGTATCCCATGTTACGGCCCTCGCGTTCCGTATTGAAAGTTTTGACACACTAATTCCTTTGTTGTAACACAGTCCGCAACCATTTACTTGTTGTTTTCATTTCTGTGAGGTTTATGCGGCATCTCGCCAGCTCTCACTATTCATCACATTTACTTGCGACGGTAATCTATTCTTACCACATGGCTGATATTCTATAACCAACGTATAAAATGACAATTGCCAAGACCACAGATGGAAAACAGACACGTCAATGGCAGGATGGGAAGTTCATAGTTATTTGGGAAAAAATAGATGTGGCACGTTGGAAATTTGAACACTGATCACCCTTTGCAGTCCAACACCACGACCACACAATTAAAACGCCGTGATTCTTGCCATTCGCTTTATGTTGCACCTCTTGAGCTTGAGCTGTTCACTGTCCCTATTC
The DNA here is from genome assembly GCF_021461385.2 of Schistocerca piceifrons. NCBI lineage: Eukaryota > Metazoa > Arthropoda > Insecta > Orthoptera > Acrididae > Schistocerca > Schistocerca piceifrons. The sequence continues at coordinate 409,879,980 of NC_060141.1, read as the reverse complement.
TGATGCTTTTGTCACAGTTCAGTGCACTTTCTTCCAGTTTTCATGCATGATCTGTATTCGATTTTTGACAGGCTACCCACTGGGCCATTTTACCGTTAAAACTGAGGGGGTGCGATGGGGAATTTCCCTTTTAAGTATCAGTAGATGACAGTGCCCGGTCTCGGTATAGCAGTGGCACCCTACATCTCTCAAACATTTGAATCGGTTTTAGGCTTCCTTAACCCTCTTACGAGAAAATAATGCTTGTAGCTCGCATTTAAATGAATCCGCAGAATATATCGTACTTAGACGTCAATGATAGTGGTGGTCATGATTGGTTTATGGGGCGCTCTACTGCGCGGTCATCAGCGCCCATACAAAGTCCCAAGTTTCCACACTCCAATTTTCTGTTCACATTCCAATGTAGCCACTGTCATGAATGATGATGATGATGATGATGATGATGATGATGACGAAGAAAATGATGAAAGTATGCGGACAACACAAACACCCAGTCCCCAGCCAGGAAAAATCCCACATCCGGCAGGTAATCGAACCCGGGACCCCGTGATCCAGACTCAAGTCACTAGACCACTAGCTGCGGACGTCAATGAGAGTTTTACGGTGTAGTCAATAGCATTTCCGTCTCAAGAGATAATTAAATTTTACAGCAGTTGAAGACCAGCTATCTAGTACTTTTGTGTCTGTTAATGCACTAGTTTTTTCTAGGCCTGAATTTAAAATATTAACTGTTCCCGTGGCAAACGTGTGAACTGATGGATAGGTCATCACCTAAGATTTTCCAAGTAACGCTGTACAGACAGTCTTCATCGCAAACGTTCCGGAAATGCTCACACAGTAAGTGTAACTGCAGTGTCTGACCACTTTAAGAGGAAACTCCAAGGTTATCAGTTGAACCAAAATTAACAAACGTCCAGTGAGGGTGAAACTACCTGGCAGATTAAAACTGTGTACTGGACCGAGACGTTTGTCTGTCGAGGACAAGTGCTCTATCGTGCTACCTAAACATGATTGACGACCTGCCCTCACAACTTTACTTCCAAAATCTAAACGCACCTGGAGTAATATATCTTATTGCAGTACATGATATTCGTTTTGTTCCTATAAAGACATACCACTATAGTTGGAGTCACGAACGATGGCGCTCGAGTTTAGGCTTGGCTGGTTCAAATGGCTCTGAGCACTATGCGACTAAACTTCTGAGGTCATCAGTCGCCTATAACTTAGAACTAATTAAACCTAACTAACCTAAGGACATCGCACACATCCATGCCCGAGGCATGACTGTAGCGCCTAGAACCGCACGGCCACTCCGGCCGGCGTTTAGGCTTGTTCTGCGCACCTACGTCACGCATTCTCCGACAGCCAATGAGCGTCCAGTAGTGTTCTGAGCGATCTGCTCTAAATGCCGTAGCTCAAGAGAGCATTAAACGTGATTGCAGCGAGTTGCTTAATGAATTTTTATTTCATTTGTTACGAGCTGTCGTCGCTGATGGTGGTCAAACGTGATACATTCCGCATTAGCAAGGGAGAGTCATAATTTGCGGGATATACACTTTCTTCAAGTAGAAAGCACACGTATGCGCCTACCGCAACTGTTGCCTGGAATCGTCAACAATGCAATCGTCGCCCGTGCCTCGACATGCGCGAACCGCTATCGTTCGTGGATCAGCCTACAGTGCTGCCTTATTTTCGTTTTTTTTCTTTCTTTCTTTTGAACTGATGAAATATTTTTGCATGTTTCTGCGCATTTGGGCATAGGCTTCTCTACTATCCTCGGTGACCACCTCTGACTTTTCTGCGATGGGAATGTGTGGAACAGCGTACACTCTATGTGTCAAATGAGAAGCTGATCGAGTAATTATCTACGCATTTCACGGGTAAGCCGTTGAAATGGCGCCAAAATGAAATGCTTACATCGAGCTAGGAGCCGCACAACGACTAACGCTGCCACGTATTTTGAATTTGCTTTTAAGTGCATCCTCTGTATCTTGAATTTGCTTGTAACTATAGCCTCTGCCTCACACCATTCGCTGCCATCTTGTTATTTGTACACTTATTTGCCATTTTTATTGCTACAGCTAGTCCATCGTCCACCATGGGTCAAAGCCAACAATTATTACTGCAAATCTATTTTATTCTGTCATACAATTCACGAGATGTCCCTTGTTCCTATGCCAACTTTCTAAATAGTGCTCCACGTTACTGTTTTTACGGTATATGAAACGATATGATTGTGTAATTGAGCGACAAAGCCCTGTTTTAATACGAAAGCAAACCACATTATGCATAATTCTGTGCCAAAATATTTTATCCCAAGAACACTAGAGGGGTGGGGGGTGGAGGGGGGAACCCTTACATTGTTACTAAACCATCATGAATATTATAACTCCATATTTTGTTCAAAGAAAGTCAATTTATGGTTTATGCAGTAGTTAATTAAAAGTTCTCCAGTGGTATATCACATATAAAATAAGTACACAATATCGTGTTTTACACACTATACCGACAACACCAGATTGGCGGCAACCGAGAGTTGGTACCAGCTCCAGTCGCAAATTTTATGAGTGGTTTAGCAATATAAGTTAAAAACGTTTTATACATTACACGGCCATATGTATGATTTGTTTGTCCTTCTCTGCATCTTTTCCTTGTTAGGACGTAAGTGGAAAACAGCAAACACGCTGTAGCAACAGTGATACTTTATTGTTCGTAGCTTTGTTAACACGGGGAAGTGGTTGAGAAACTTTAGTGCTGTGGAAGGTCGAGACTCAGTTCGTCTTCGGGACAACTTTATTTCATAGTTGCTGGCACAGCACCCAGATTTAGTACCTGACAACTACTCTTAACGTCTAACTATATTCGTTACACACCACTTAATGTTCTCCTGATTGACTCTACAGAGCGCAAAGAATGAATGAATGAATGAATGAATGAATGAATGAATGAAGCGTCAATGACAGCTGTGACATCTACAAAACAAATTACGAATCACGTATTCCCAAGTACCTTTATCTTGTAATTTACAGAAACAACAACTTTTCTCGCACACTGTCCATGAGAGTGATCCAGACGTCGACACTAACCTAAAAGTCACAGAGGTTACTTAAGTAAAAGTACTAAGCCATCATACCAGGCCTCGAACTTATGAATTTCTTCTTCCATCAGTCATATGTGTGACAGTGGCCTTTCCTGAGGATCCAGTCTGGAACTTTTTAGGAAATACGGAAGCGTCCGATCCCGCCCGTCTGCTTTGACCCATGACGTCACAAATATGGCGGAAACAAAAACAAACACACACACTTTCCACAAGAAGCCTAATGACACTAACGGGACAAGCGCGGGAAATGGGGTGTTTTGGGTGGGGGGCAAACTAAATATAAACAAATTTAGACGCCTTGCGTAGCTACAACGTGTAAGTGAAGACAGCCATGCATGAATACCCACCCACCTCCCCAGGGGTCGTAACCCCTGCAACCCATAGAAGATAAAGATGCTTCAGTAGCTGATTAGTGTTTTTTGTCTTTAAAAAAAAAATCTCACGGGATAGAACGAACAGATCAGAAAGATAAATATAATAAACTAAAACAGAAATTGGAGGAAACAGATAATTAAAATAAGTAATAAGTGTTTTTGAATTTAAAAAAAAATCTCACGAGATAGAACTAACAGATCAGAAAAGTAAATAAAATAAGATAAAACAGAACTGGAGACAGCCTCACTCAAACCAAACTCCGCGCCGTCATGACGTCACACACAACACCCTTACGTCACGGGTCAAAGCGGACGCGTGGGATCGGACGCTTCTGTCGACCCACTTTTTATTCTAAAGGTTGGAAACAAACAAACACACAAACACACACACACACACACACACACACACACACACACACACACACACACACACACACACACACACACTTCTGCTCCTATGTCTCAGTCTGTAACCCTAATAAGGCTTGGGTTGTCACTTGCAATTACACGTAGTTCTGTCTACAACCACGTCATTGTCGTATAAAATATTCATGTGATATATAAGAAGTCACGCATTCTCAGGGCACGGCGTAACCAAGTACCATTCCTGCTGCCTTGAGGAGTTACTCAGTTTCTTATACCACATTTAAATTTTTAACACGAACATTTCCGGAGTTAATACTTCCTCTGTGCATTGTTAGCGAACGCAACAAATGGTTCAGTTAATGAGAAAGGTTTAAGTAACCGCGAACCTGTCACTTTTATATGAGGCTCTGTGCGTGCCTGCTAATGCTACTGGATGACAGTACGCCCGTCGATTGCCTGTCAGATTTTTCAAAGCGTCGAATGCTGTTGTACTCTGTTTATAAATGCTTAACAATATATCTATAGAGAAGTATACAGCATTTTGAGCGTTGTCGTGCATCAACGTGTGTACCAAATTTTTCCATTTTCTCGTGCAGTGAGACTAGTATCGATGTGTCCTGTTTAACGGGACCGGATATTGCGAAGTGTTTTGTCAGTCACACTACAAGTCGATACATGTGCCTTTTTGTTAAAAAAAATTACACACATTTTAAACAACAATACGAAATAGTTTGTTTCCATTCGTTATGAAACAAGTTTTTCCAGTCTCCCTGAATTTATCAACACGTGCTTGTGGACGCCAAATAGTAATTATTTTATAAACAAAACAATATTTATTTTGATTCTCATCGTTTTATGAATGGTGACAAATATAAAATTCAGTACCGAAGCCGTAGTAATACGTACAAAGTAACTCAAATACCGGCGTATAAAACGAGCGTTCGAAGTCGAAAACATGTAAACAGTTTCTGCTTTTAATTACTGCGAAAATTGCACTATAGCAGAAGACAATTCAGTTCTTTGATAAATCATTCCATTTCTTTATAAAACAAATCAGTGGCTATGGCCAGATCTTGAGCAAAAATTAAGTGGTTCTAGTGCAACACTGTCCCTGTAGATTTCTTAAACATTGCTCACACTTTCTGGAAAATAGAGTCGTGAGAAAAAAAATAGTAATAAAGACAAATAATTTGAAGGGTGTGGTCAAGGAACAGCCATGTTCACACTGGATGCAGCCGCGAAATACAGTTCACAACGCCAACTCTGCAAGTTGTCGCCTTGGGAAAACTTAAATTCAGATTTGGATCTGGCCGAGGGGGTTGTAGCAAGCGACGAGCTCCCATATGAATTGTTTACCATATAATGCTGCACCATACTAAACAGAATTTCTTCTTACCGAAAACTTTCTGCCTTCCCTGATTTCTCTCCTGCAGTCTTCGACACATCCATTCTCACTCTTCGTATTCAAGCCATGTCGGTGACAGAGGTCGTTGCCCTCTGCGAGACGCGATCTGTCCCCCGATGAATCACAACACACGGCGAATAACACGTGGTACGTAGCGACGCATCCTGTTGACCATGCGCCATGGCCGGCAACGCGCATCAACTGTTTACACAGATCAATAAGCCAAGCGACGTCCGTACTTGTGGACCGATGCGCGCGCTCTCTACAGCAAGGAAGAGAAAATCTGAGTAGCTGCACGTACGAGGTATTCCGCAGTTTCACCGTATACATCCATGTATACGAAACGTCGTTGATATAATATGAAGTCTGCTGCCACGGCCATAAGTGGTCATGCGGTCATCCACACTCCCTCCCCCACTCCCCTCTCTCTACCTCTTCACATACCGCCCACGCAAACAAAGTTGATTCTCGGTGCAGTGGCTAAGGGAATCGGCCGTAAATGCATTTCGCATTTGCGGTCGCTTCCAATATCCACCCCGTCGAGTGTCAACTTAGTTTGTGCAGACAAGTCACGCCCACTGCATTACACTATTTCCCGGCCTCACTCCTCCCACTTCAGTCAAAAAGTGAAATAAAACTTCGTAAAACAGACTACTTTGTTTTAAATAGGTGGGTGAACCGAAATACGATCTTAACAATCTTTTCCTGATCTATCCGTTCATGAAACAGCTATTCGCCCCTTCACAATTGCACATAACAAATGCTGCACTCTACCAAAGGTAAGTTTTAATTAAATACAAAGCCAAACTGTTTCTTATGAGAATCAGTACTGGAACAGTAAGACACTCTTTTCACGTTTAGAATAACAAAATATCGAAAATTAATTGATTACAGGCATGAATAACGTCACAAAAGTGGAATAATACGTAATAGTGTACTGGGAGCCAAAACAAAACAAACATAATTTCAGAGTAGAACATAAGTTTGAATATGCTTGCAAAAACTTAAACTGCTGATGAAGTGTATGTGTTCAGTAGTGTAAAATTCTTGTCTTACTGAAATGATATTGCAATGCAGGCTTTCACGGTCGGTTTTTGCGTCCTTGGTAAGTTTTGTCTGATGAGCGTGAGGACGGGGTCCAAGGCTCATTTCTGTGCCTAACGTTTCGCCTCCTAATGCTGAAGACATCACCAGAGGCAATACAGATCTAAGTCTTTATAGAGTTTCAAACTTAAACAAGCTTAATAAGCCGGAATGTTTATACGCATCCGTGCAGTGGGCTGATACTGACGTCATCAGATCGCTGCCGAATATCGCAGAATCGTGTCGACCTATGTTATGGAGCTTATATTCTTTCTTATGGCGAGGAAGAGTTGGCAATGTTTCCTTTACGTAGCACTACGACGCACAACTTCTTCTTTTCTGTAAGAGTAGTTTTTTGTTCTTTTAAAGGCTTATTTTCTGTTAAAATCGTTTTAGTGCTTTTGAAGCATTGAAATTAGACAATTTATGGACCTTAGTGCTGAGTAAAGCAGACGGCGCCAACTAGCCCTCACTACAAGCTCCGAAATAGTTCGACTTGCTGACCGTATCTAAGTATGAATTCTTTATAGCCTCTGATGGCGTTTCCAGCGTTACGAGACGAAACAGACACAGAAAAATGCCTGAGACCACGGCCCAACGCTCATAAAACAAAAATTACTTAAATGAGTTTTTTCTCGTTCTTGTATGTGGAAATTAGGCCTAGTCTCTTATACTAGAAAATCATTATTTTGTGCTTTCTCATATTACAGAAATGGATGTACCAGCATACTATATGTACAGGGTGAGTCACCTAACGTTACCGCTGGATATATTTCGTAAACCACATCAAATACTGACGAACCGATTCCACAGACCGAACGTGAGGAGAGGGGCTAGTGTAATTGTTTAATACAAACCATACAAAAATGCACGGAAGTATGTTTTTTAACACAAACCTACGTTTTTTTAAAATGGAACCACGTTAGTTTTGTTAGCACATCTGAACATATAAGCAAATACGTAATCAGTGCCGTTTGTTGCATTGTAAAATGTTAATTACATCCGGAGATATTGTAACCTAAAGTTGACGCTTGAAACCTCCGACGTTCAGTTGCGTGTTGTAACAAACACGGGCCACGGTCGGCGAGCAGCATCTGCAGGGACATGTTTACGATGACGACCGTGTTTACGAGTGTGGCTGTAGTGCACTGTTGTGGTTTGGTCTAGCTGTCGCAGTGTCTGCATGTAGCGCTTGCTGCTATTGTAATTGTGCATTCGTCTCCGCACGCAGACCAACTGTAGTACACCGTATTACCAGACGTCTGTGATAGTGTAGTGTTGTAGGAACTGTGACCATGGTGTATTCGAACTCTGAAAAGGCGGAGATGATACTAATCCACGGCGAGTGTCGACGAAATGCAGCTGAAGCCTGCAGGGTGTATGCAGAACGGTACCCGGACAGAGAGCATCCAACGTGCCGCACAATGCAAAACATCTACCGCCAACTGTATGCAACAGGTATGGTCGTAGCACGCAAACGGGTCCGTAACAGGCCCGTCACGGGAGAAGCGGGTGCAGTTGGTGTGTTAGCTGCTGTTGCCATGAACCCACACATGAGTACACGGGACATTGAGAGAGCCGGTGGACTGAGTCAAAGTAGTGTCATGCGCATACTGCATCGTCACCGCTTTCACCCGTTTCATGTGTCGCTACATCAGCAGTTACATGGTGATGACTTTAATCATCGAGTGCAATTCTGTCAATGGGCATTAACAGAGAATGCGTAGCAGTTCTACCTGTTTACCGATGAAGCGGGTTTCGCAAACCACGGGGCAGTGAATCTACGGAACATGCATTATTGGTCCGTGGACAATCCTCGCTGGCTCAGACAGGTAGAGTGACAGCGACCGTGGACTGTAAATGTATGGTGCGGAATCATTGGCGACCACCTCATTGGTCCTCACTTCATTGCAGGGGCCCAAACAGCTGCAACATACATCGCGTTTCTAAAGAATGATCCGCCAACGTTGCTCGAAAATGTCCCACTGGAAACGCGTCGACGTATGTGGTATCAGCATGATGGTGCACCTGCACATTCCGCAATTAATACTAGGCTGACCCTTGACAGGATGTTCGACGGGCGTTTCATAGGACGTGGAGGACGCATAAATTGGCCAGCCCGTTCTCCTGATCTTACACCTCTGGACTTCTTTCTGTGGGGTACGTTAAAGGAGAATGTGTACCGTGATGTGCCTACAACCCCTGCGGCGACATTACACCAGATGTACTGCGGCGTGTACGACATTCATTACGCCAGAGATTGCAATTGTGTGCAGCAAATGATGGCCACCACATAGAACATCTATTGGCCTGACATGTCGGGACACACTCTATTCCACTCCGTAATTGAAAACGGAAGCCACGTGTGTACGTGTACCTCACCCCTCATGGTAATGTACATGTGCGTCAGTGAAAAAGACCAATAAAAAGGTGTTAGCATGTGGACGTAATGTGTTGTTCCAGTCTCTTCTGTACCTAAGGTCCATCACCGTTCCCTTTGGATCCCTACGTAATTCGGTGCTCTCCGATACACACGATCGAACAGCGGAGGAGTGGTACTCAAGCGTCAACTTTAGGTTACAATATCTCCGGATGTAATTAACATTTTCCAATGCAACAAACGGCACTGATTACGTATATGTTTATATGTTCAGATGCGTTAACAAAACTAACGGGATTCCATTTAAAAAAACGTAGGTTTGTGTTAAAAAACATACTTCCGTGCATTTTTTTATGGTTTGTATTAACCAATTACACTAGCCCCTCTCCTCACGTTCGGTCTGTGGAATCGATTTGTCAGTATTTGATGTGGTTTACGAAATATATCTAGCGGTGATGTTAGGTGACTCAACCTGTATATGTACGTATGTATGTCTGTTGCACATCTCCTCCTAAACCACTGGACCGATGTCAGGCAAACTTGGCACACATATCACTTACGGTCTGGAGAAAATCGCTGAGAGAGTGAGGACCATCTACCTGCCGAAGGGATAGGGGTGAAAAAACAGGGTAGCTCACGACGCGCCGACCCCACGCCCCTCCTATCCGCATCCTCCGCGGACTATGACGCGGCGGTCGGATGGGCTCGGTAGGCCACTCGTGGCCTGAAGACGGAGTGCTTTTCACAACGCGCGAATACCCATACTGTATTCATCCATATTTGAGAATGAGAGCACTTAAAGACTTGCAACAAACTTTACACATTGTTTCAAACCTTTTCGAAACTTTTTCTCCCTGATACGACCTCGAAATAATGGAAGTAAGAAAGTTTGTCGCTTACTACAATATCGCTGTTCCTGCGGTTAAACTGCCGCATGAAGCATGACGTTTAAATTTATACTTCTTTACTACTAACTTTATTCGCGACACATTTTGCGGACAGTATTCACGTATATCACTGAATGTACCAGCTAAATTACATCACAATACTACGAATAGTTTAGGAGATATGACTTCATAAACGCTGAGATGTGTCAAAAATTGTCGCATCATGTATTACGTTTAAATTGATTATTTATTATTTGCTAACTCTCTATTCGCAATACATTTCGCAGACAGTATCTACATATGCCACTGAATGTACCTACAAAAATATATATCATTGAACGAAACATGATAAGACGTCTAAACATTGAGCTGCATGAAAGTTAAACTGCAGGGATTCGTTAGCGATTCAGGTGAAATGTGTGTACAAGTAAGTGTGAAATGTATTAAATATAAAAACTAACCTCCTTCCGAACAGGCTATGAAGACCTAACGCTACAGAACGGCGGCCGTGTCATCCTCAGCCCACAGGCGTCACTGGATGCGGATATGGAGGGGCATGTGGTCAGTACACCGCTCTCCCGGCCGTATTTCAGTTTGCGAGGCCGGAGTCGCTAGTTTTCAATCAAGTAGCTGTTCAGTTTGCCCCACAAGGGCTGAGTGCACACCGCTTGCCAACAGCGCTCGGCAGACCGGATGTTCACCCATCCAAGTGCTAGCCCAGCCCGACAGCGCTTGACTTCCGTGGTCTGACGGGAACCGGTGTTACCACTGCGGAAAGGCAGTTGGCTGTATTAAATATACGTGAAATAAATTTGACATGTATGTACGCTAGCAGAGCCACGGTTAGAAAGCTCTTCCTGAACCCCTGGAACGATTACAACCAAATCTGGTACACGTACTAGTTACGCTCTAGAAATAAATACTCTGGGGGTAAGACCCACCAGCGTCCAAGCGGAGGAAGTGGGGGGGGGGGGGGTGATAACGTGGAGACAGAAGAGGCAGAAGAAACTACGGACAGACGGAATTCGTTAAACTTCTGTTACACGATAAATCAGTCAAATGTAAAGGCCGGTAACTCAACTAAATACCTAGGAATAACAATTACAAACAACTTAAATTGGAAGGAACACATAAAAAGTGTTGTGGGGAAGGCTAACCAAAGACTGCGTGTTATTGAAAGGACACATAGAAAATGTAACAGACCTATTAAGGAGACTGACTGCACTACACTTGTCCGTCCTCTTTTAGAATACTGCTGCGTGGTGTAGGATCCTTACCAGATAGGGCTGGCGGAGTACATCGAAAAAGTTCAAAGAAGGGCAGCATGTTTTGTATTATCGCTAAATATTGGAGAGTGTGTCACTGAAATGATACAGGATTTGGGCTGGACATCACTAAAGGAAAGGCGTTTTTCGTTGCGACGGAATCTTCTCACGAAATTCCAATCACCAACTTTCTCCTCCAAATGCGAAAATATTTTGTTGACACCGAACTACGTAGGGAGGAACGATCACCACGATAAAGTAAGGGAAATCAGAGCTCGTACGGAAAGATATAGGTGTTCGTTCTTTCCGCGCGCTGTACGAGATTGGAATAATAGTGAATTGTAAAGGTGGTTCGATGAACTCTCTGCCAGGCACTTAAATGTGATTTACAGAGTATCCATGTAGATGTAGATATAGATGTAAAGGGAAGGCGCAGATGGACACAGAAGGATGGGCAGGGGGCGGGGGTGGGGGCAGGAGGAAATGGATAGAGAGAGGGGGAGAGGGGAATGGACAGAGAGAGGGGAGAGTAGGATATGGATAGAGAAGGAAAGAGGAGGGGTTAGACGGAGGGGGAAGGAGCAAATGGATAGTGGGGGATCGAATACATTGACAGAGAGAAGGGGGAAGAGTATATAGAGAGAAGGGTAAGAGGAGATGGACGGAAAGAGGGGCAGGAGGAGGTGGACAGGGAATGATGGAATGTAGGAGATAGACAGGGAGAGCAGAAAGGAGGAGATGGACTAAAAGAGGACTGGAATAAATACACCCATGGGCAGTGCCTTGTACTTAGCTAGTAAATTAATACATCTGCAGGTTCATCTCAGTTTGTATCACTGAACTCGGTGGCACAGCATTCGTTTTATTGGACCATAAACCGGAGTCTAACCGTGTTCTATTCGTGGATGGAGTGTGTGAAGAATGGCTGCTTCTACGCCCCTGTGCGAGCCTAATTTCATATGTGCAGTTTGTACGATACAGATACGTGGGTGGCTGAACATTCTTGGTTTCTGCACTGAAACATGGGTCTTAGTGTTTTCCCAGGACGTTATAGAGGGACGTGCAGCGTCTTGGTTCGGATTTTGCCAGTTAAATTTTTCAGCATTTCTGTTACACTGTCTCACCAATTAAACAAGCCTGTAATCATTTGCGTCATCCTTCCTTGTTGATAGTACTAGCAAATCGGATAGCCACTCCTCATCCACTGCAGAATCTAATTACTTTATAAAAATATTTTTAAGTTGGAAAGAGAGGACTGAGTTATTGCAACAGCTATAGCTTTACACATTAGAACGACTGTGAATACGTCAGGGTAGCTAGGCATCAGCCCTGCTAAGTCTTGTACATCAAACTTCTTTTTACAATTGTACTTTAAGTAATCGATATCGGTAATAATAGGTATTAGCTGTGCTGACAACGGAAGAGAAAGGTCATGAGAAACGTTGACACTTGACGCACCGCTTAGGCACAGGATTTATCGACTGACGCTGAAAGGTGTTACAGAAATTCTAGGTTTTGATCTCATGATGGTAGTAGCCGAAACGGCTTAATAAATAAAACAGCAAACACCAGTTGGCCGGAGTGCTGTCTGCAAGGCAGTACGAGGAGCGATCTGTGATGTGATCGGCATGCTGAGAATGCCTCCAGCCGTTATTGCCAGTAGAGGAATACTGATGATGCCGCTGCTTCTTTATTCAAGCAGTTCCTCATTTGGCCTCGCCAGGGCTGAGTGGATCCGTTCAAGACCTCCATACCGGAGAAAAAATCTGACGAGGCACTGGGAATCGCAACCGGGTTCTTCCGTACTTGCAGCGACTCTAACGAGTTTCTTTTTTTCAACGTTTTATTTTACATTTACAGTTTCACATAATCACATCACATAACAGAAAACAAACTCAAGTTACAAATAACTGTATACTCTACAACACATTGACATTTCAGCTTTCAATACGGGTATCTGTAGCAAATTGCGCACTGAGTAATTTCTTATGAGGGCTTTTGTAGAACTCACATTACCGTTCACTTGAGGAAGAGTGTATATTTCTCATAATGAATAGTGAGCGTTTCGGCCGCTGCTCCACAAGTTCTTCAACGCCACTACGGCGACTTGCGACTGAATGAGGACGAAATGACAATGAGAGACACACAACACCCAGTCATCCCAAGGCAGAGAAAATCCCTGACGCCGCCGGGAATCGAACCCGAGACCCCATACGCAGGAAGCGAGAACGCTACCGCAAGACAACGAGTCGTGGACTACATTTCTCATAACAATTGTTAACTTGATGTTGTTGTTGGTGTCGCGCTTTCATATACAACCAGAAATCTTCACTCCCGTCCCTTTTTGAAAATACGTAAAATATCGTATGACCCATTAACCAGTTGACGGCATTTTTCTTCATTTTCCGTTAAGGTACTTGGATGTAGAAGGCTCGTCGGTGTTATCGTGTTGGACAATGTCTTTTTGATACTTGCTAGTTTTTTGCTCTTGGACAACCATATATTGTGCGCATTGTCATAAACAAACTGATATTCTTCGGTGTCAGTGATACTGGAGCTGGAACACAGTGGAGAATCTGGGATGAATGCAGAGTAGTCTTGAGTTTGTTGGGTATTTTCTGTCGACAGCGTAGTACCACTTTGCCCTAACATTAGTAGGTGCCGGCCGCTGTGGCCGATCGGTTCTGGGCGCTTCAGTCCGGAACCGCGCTGCTGCTACAGTCGCAGGTTCGAATCCTGCCTCGGGCATGGATGTGTGTGATGTCCTTAGGTTAGTTACGTTTAAGTAGTTCTAAGTCTAGGGGACTGATGACTTCAGATGATAAGTCCCACAGTGCTTAGAGCCATTTGAACCATTAGTAGGTAATAGCGGGTCGTGAATATTCTTCCAGATTTTGTGCCAGTTAAATTTTTTTTTTTTTTTCTATGGCACTCCCACTTTAACTTTGCATCAAATTCTTGTACACCCCTTTCACTTTGGTTATAATTTTTTTTAGGATTTATCATTTTAATATGACTCTAGTCTTTGAGGAAATGTTTCAGATGGTATAGTTAATACGGTATGCTGTGGAAATCTGCTGGGGGTGTCGAGGGTGCGCGGCGCTCTTTGATTTAACATTGATGCCGTCTTGTTACTAAGTGATTTCTTCTACTGTTTGTACGTTTTACAGCGGTACAGCGCTTGCGCTTTATTGTACACATCTGCTAGGTTTTAACCTCCTTTGCCTGTAGTTAATGTCAGCGCTTCATATTTCACTTTCAAGATGCGTTCGCGGCTGACGAAGTGACCGAGAGCAGATAAAATTCTTTTGGTCACGTCTTTCGGCACTGGCAGGACTTGTGCTACATAATTTATTTCTAACGTTATGTAGATGTCCATCAAAACCACCCCTTATATTCCGTCAAGAATCCTTAGACTGTGTTGACATATATTGACTCGTATCCCGGCGAGTATTTTTATGTGATTTACAGCAACTGTGTGCCGTATATTGCGCATGAATTCTATCCCAAGTATTTTCATTTTGATAATCTCCTTTACTTGTCCTTGGGTGACAGCTTCTAATCCACGACAAATATTCATTATTTCTGTTATGTTTCGTGCCTGATGCTAGTTCGTGCTTTTTCTATTTCACTGGCGTCCGTAACCAGGAGCCATTCGGATACGGAGGCATTCAACGTAATGAATCATTAATATATTAAACAATCTAGACAGTTTTGTTCACAAATTGAGAAGATGCCGCTGACAAACTTACGTGCTTCTTTTTAAAATCTTCGTCACAGGCGGTAGATATCAAAGACGGTTGTATTGCTACGTAAACGTCTACAACATACACCTTTCCTTAAAACCAGGTATTTACAATCGTTGGATAAAAAAAAGTATTATTGTAAGTCCAGTTAGGGGCTCTGTCAGCCTCTCCCCTTGCAAGGCTCGTCGAAGTGCTTCTCCTTTGATTTAATTTTTTTCTTAGGCAAATTACACACATTGGCCCATCTTTCACAAATGCTGAAAATTTCGACAAGTAGTTTGTCTTATGACCCTTTGACGCCAGTAGTTACTTTCTGAAAACAACCGAGAAATATGTCGCATTGGTCAGACACGGGACTCGCATTCGGGAAGACAACGATTCACATACATGTGCGCCCATCCATATTAACGATTATTGTGATTTCCCCCAAACTGCTTGAGGCAAATGCCGGGATGGTTTCTTTGAAAAGCATACGGTCGATTTCCGTACCAATCCTTCCCCTATCCGAGTTTGCACTCCGTCCCCGTTGTCGACGGAGCGTTAAACTCTAATCTTCCGTCTTCATCTCTGACAGTGCCGTTCCAGAAAAGTCATGTACAGCTACAACGTCCATACTCTCAAACTAAAATGCCTTGGGTGGTGTATTAACTTTGTCAGATGCGTTATATTGAATCTGAAAAAGGATAAGATTATGTTTTTAACAGCTATTGCTACACTTCTTTGATTACATTTCTTAAGATTACGAATCATGTTAGACAGAGCCAGAACAATGACGATGAATCTATCTTTAAGCGTATAGATGGCTTTTTATCTGCCAGCCCAATGCGTTGAATTTAATATCTTTGTGTTACCTTGGAAGTAGTCGCGAAACAAAATTTTAAAACCTCGCTGTGACCAAAAAATTTGTACAATTTCTCATTTGCTTCGATTACGGCGCTGTTTCTTGATTAACTGCTTAGTCTCTACAGCGGCCAGGAGTAAACTTAAATTGTGACGTTATCCTTTTTTTTTGCACTCCATTGTCTACAGCACCCATGACAGATGCTCCGTCATAGGTTTGGCTGAAATAGTTACACTCATCTAGTACCTTTAGTTCTATATATTCAGCTGACAAAGATACGTATCCTAACCCAGCTCGATCTTTGACCTGGATAAAAGAGATAAATGATTAGCGTATCTTGACATCGGAATGATTTTAATGGTTCAAATGACTCTGAGCACTATGGGACTTAACATCTGAGGTCATCAGTCCCCTAGAACTCAGAACTACTTAAACTAACGGACCTAAGGACATCACACCCATCCATTCCCGAGGCTGGATTCGAACCTGCGACCGTAGCGGTCGCGCGGTTCCAGACTGAAGCGCCTAGAACCGCTCGGCCGCAACGTCCGGCGGAATGATTTTAATCTTTCATTGTTTTAACATGGCGAAAGATTTCTCTGAGTGACTGATTTTGCTAATTTTTTCACGTTTCCTTCCAGTTTCAATTTTGTCTCGCTTATTTCCAGAGGCACCTCATCCTCAGTGGCATTGCCTCGGTCGTCCAAAATTAGTTACGCCCCTGTTTCTTTGACTGTGTGGTTATTATTTTCCGTATATCCTCTTAGAGTAAACAGCAGTATCGTGACGTGACGCAGTTGTCAACAATACAGGGTTTTCTGCAGCGGCCTGCGCCGTTGCTGAGCAACAGTTTGAGACGAGACGACTGGCGAGCAATATGACCGTATCTGTCCCCAGTCAGCAAAATCTGAAGAAAACCGTGAAATGCAGTAAGAGCCCGGAGCAAAGAAGGCAGTCAGAAGGTAAGCCAACTGATTTCCGATGATCCGTAGCACCAAAACAATTATATTCAGAGTAATTTGACTTTGCATATCAGTCAATCAGATTTTTTATCAAAGCTTGTCTGAGGCAATTTGCATTGAAAAAGCATGACTTTTATAAATGTTGTAATTACAAGAAAAGCGGAACTGTGCCATTTATACATCCTCGTACAAAGTTTCTGTGCCAAGTGATCTCTGGATTCGCTGTATAGATAAGGCTTGACAAGTCGAGTGTGTGACTGTGGTGTCTTGAACACACGTTTTCCATCCAAATATCATAATAAATAATACATTTTATAAGAATTTCTAACGGTTATATACGAATTTTTATCACTAGGATGTATTTTTGTGTGGAAACTAATTAGCCTTTTGGATCAGAGTCTCCTAGAAGCGGAATCTAATGCGATTTGAAATTTTTGTTCTTGCTTACGTATAATTAAATGAAAGGAATAAGCCTTACCGTCTTTGCGCCAGTGCAGTTTGTATCCTCTGTCCCAGTAGAGTGCACCCACATTCTCTTGGCTCCCCGTCTGTCTAGAACTGCGTCGGGGCAGTTCGCTGGAATATGATGATTTTGCTAGCTAGCAACTTTGGCGATCAAATGACACAGTTCGCCATGGTCCTGACACTATATTCGTCGTTGTGTAGCGTTGTGTTTCATGTTGGTTATATGTAATTTGCAACAGTATCACTTGCACATGACCTCTTAGTCCAATGTGTACCTTCTGTTATGACGTAACAAGTATTAATCGTTCACTCTCGGGGGTTGGGTTGTTTGGGGAAGGAGACCAGACAGCGAGGTCATCGGTCCCATCGGATTAGGGAAGGACGGGGAAGGAAGTCGGCCGTGCCCTTTCAGAGGAACCATCCCGGCATTTGCCTGGAGTGATGTAGGGAAATCACGGAAAACCTAAATCAGGATGGCCGGACGCGGGATTGAACCGTCGTCCTCCCGAATGCGAGTCCAGTGTCTAACCACTGCGCCACCCCGCTCGGTCGTTCACTCTCGGACTCGGAGCAGTGCCTGACGGGAGTAGCTGTTTCCACAGAAGTCAGAAGACTGTTCATGACTCCGGACTGATATTCACTTTGTTTCACGTTGCTACCATTTTTAGCTTTCAATATTGTGTGCAAAGAGTATCTTAATTGAACGCATCACTAAATTTGAACCACTTATAACTAGAGCCTGGATTTTCATGTGCTAACAAATAGTAAAACACGCACCCAATCATGCAGTATGATGTCATTAAACATGCATAATATGGCAGCAAAACAATAAAAATATACGGAATCAGAATTCATTTCTACGTTTATTTATAGTTTCATCTAAAACAGTGCACAGCACTCGATTTCTCCAATTTTTTTCATAAACTCAAAAATCAGGATTTGATCCGATAACTTTTTTCATCTTATATTTTGCCCTCCTGGTCCACTTCCCCATACGTTGAGTGCAAAGATTTTTCATGCTCTTCAATAACTGCAGAAAATTCAGTACTTCTGTATTGTCGTGTGCAAAAGACAATGAGAATGATGGGAAAACCACAGAAAAGCCACCGATACGTGAAAACACAATGGTGTTCACATGTAAATGTTTTAAGGAGAACAAACCACCATCACTACATTTCCACGTGTATAAATCTAACGACGCACGAGTTAAAATTGACAGCGTATTAAACTGAAGGATTTATTTGCTTTTCATTCACATGGTTCAACTGTAGTGAACATGAAATGAATATTCAAGTGCAGTAGCCCCATTGCCATGAATAAGATGCGCATGGGGTAATAAAGTAATTTGCTAAATAATTTTTTAGTACATTTGCTGACGAATTAGGATAAATTCTAATTTTGAGACTTTTGTAATACTGCTGCATCGTTAGCGGCTTCATCGTGTTGTCAGTTGTGTGCAATAACAATTGAGCACCACATATTCCTGTGAACGAATATCTGTACTCGACAAGCCGAGCCTAACAAAAGGCAGCTCGGTAGTCACAACCAACACTGCCTCTGCACCGGTCACACACGGCAGCTGCACTTCCTCCTTTTAGTGTTGCGCCGTGTGCGCAACTGCGTTGCCAGCCAGTCGGAAATCAGTTGCTGCTTTGGATCGCTATCCAGTAGCGTTTCTCTGCAGTCACTTCGTCTGCGGACGGCCCAAATGAACCTGTACCCAAACACGGCTGCTCTTTTTTGGATCTTGTCTATTCTTTCTAACAATCCTACCCGGTACAGATCCCAGACTGACGAGCAATATTCAGACAGTGATCGAAGGAGCGAAAGGTACCTCCTTTGAGCTTGGAATCCTGCTCTCTTCCCAGTCACACAACAGAGAGACAGATGTGACATTACTTGTTCACCCACTGGTAATTAATATTTACTGTCGATAACCTCTTACGTGAGTGATCATCGTTTGTGTGACGGCGCGCAAGTGTTTACAATGTGTTGTCTCTCTGCATATTCCCCGCATACTGGGGTTTTAAATTTCCTGGCACAGAGCTCTCACGTTGCATATGTGCCTTGAAAATGACGGAATGTGTACCTGTCGAAACATCAGCGGCTGTTGAAGACGTTTGAACATTTTATACGCCAGAAGAAACTCAAGTTTCTCAAGATCTTCAACGTTGGCTCTCACGGCAGGAGTTGTGTTTCTCGATAACCGTTGAATGATAGAATGGATAACTTCCCGAGCTAACAACCATTCTTCCCCATGAAGTGACGGTATAAGCTTGACGTGAACCTTTTAGTGAACAGTGTACACTAGCCGCATAGCCCCATTAACGATTGGACACACGGTGCGTTCCAGTGAACTGCACTGAATTTTTAATTATTTTCACGAAAATTCCCAGTACCTCAAGCAAGTGACGTAAATGTAGATCTATAGAGGCAGATGTATGTAGTGTTTTCCTGTCATCAAAAGAGTGCTGACAAAGATGTTTTAGATAAAATAACACAAACTATCCAGGTTTGTGCAAAAAAATCTGAGCGGTTTAAGTATCGAGCCAATCTTCCTCCTCCCTAACTTTTGTTCCCCATAGCCCAGTTGAAAACAGTACACACACAAGAATTCGAAACATCGTTCACACTATACAGACATACACTTGATCAACACTAACGATTAAAAAATATCAGTACACCCATATGTAACGCAATATTGATAACTAAATGCGAGCACAGACGGACCAGCCAGTATAAAGCGAACCCTAGAGTGCTATATTGTCAGTAGAGAAGCAAGAATAGCAGAACGGATTGGAAAGGAAAGCTCAGAGATTTCGAACGTGGGCTGATCATTCGTTAGGTGACACCTGAGTAACAGATCCAACATGGACATTTCAACCGTTCTAAAGCAGCCCAAATAGAGTGTTGTTGTGTGACTTTGATGCGGAAACACAAAGGAACAACCACAGCTAAACCAAGATAGGAAGACTTGAGGCATTGAGGAGGCTATTGTAAAAAAATTATATGAAATCAGCGGAAGAAATCATTCGTGAGTTTCATAGTGCTATCAGCAGTCCAGCTTGTACAATGATTTTGCTTAGCGAGGTAAAAGGAATGGGTAGCGATGGCCGAGAAGCTCCTCATAAGGCACAGATTTCCGTAGTCAATACACACATTTCTGTAGTCAGTACTAACAGAAGCTTCTGGTTGTGTAAAGAGCGACGTACTGGGCAGTAAGTGACTGGAAACAAGTGATTTGGAGTGATGGATCACACTATACCCAACTGTAATTTGTTGGAAAGGTTAGGTTTGTCAAATGCTTGGAGAACATTACGTACCGTCATGTGTAGTGCCAAAATTGAAGTACGGAGGAGGTGATGTTACGGTATGGAGATGATTTCTTGGTTACGGTGCGGTCCCCTTATTGTGCTTAAGCAAATGATAAATGTGGAAGGATATGAACACTTAACAGCATTGTGTACTGTATACAGCAGAGGAACGGTTTAGAGACATGGTTGTTCACATTAGCGTGCCAATGTACTCTGCCATAAAGCAGCATCTGTGGGACAATGGTTTGTGGGCAATAACATTCCTGAAGTGGACTGGCCTGCCAAGTGAAATGTCTTTGGGATGACTTAGAACGTCGACTTCGTTCTAGACCCCAGCGACGAACATTACTACCTTCTCTGGTTTCCGCTATCGGGGAAGAACGGGCTGCCATTCCTGCCATTCAGACACCTCATTAAAGGTATCACCTGCAGAGTTCAGTCCATTATAAAGGCGAGTGGTTGACACACCCCATATTTATGTCCACTAATATGTATCCGGATACATTTTATCGGATTACGTACTTCGATAAGAGAAGTAGATGGACCATACCCCAGTAGCTCTGAATTTTCCTGAAAACGTTCACAATGAGCTACCGGCCAGGATAATCTTAAATTATTTTACGCTGACGGGAAAAAACCGCAACACCAAGAGGGAGTTGTGCGACATAACCTGAAGTTGGTAGGTTTATTTCTACATTTGAAAGATGACGTCTATCCAAATTTCGCGCCAGTTGCATAAGAGCGGCGCTAGTAGAGCCATTTTCCTTTAAATACAAGCTGTTGCGGTCGTGAGCGTTAGTTAGACTGGACATGGTGTGTTGGTGTTAGTCAAGAGTGCCTTTAAGGCGACAAAGAGGCCATTATCAACACCTCACTGAGTTTGAACGAGGTCGTGTAATAGGGTTAGAAGAAGCTGGTGTTCCTTCTGCAATATTGCGGAAAGACTTGGCAGAAATGTAGCCACTGTACATGATTGCTGGTGGAGGTGGTCACGGGAATGTACGGTCGCGAGATGCAGGCATCGGGACGGCCACGTGGCACTATCGAAAGACCATCGTGTTCGGCTTACGACACTGACGCATCGTACCAACACCGACTCAAAGGAAGGCCTCGGCGCTTGTTCGTGACGTCACGTCAGCTAGGCACGGCGAACGCCAGGTCTGTTGCAGGCATACTCATAATGGTGGTGTCTCCCTCTCTGACACAGTAAAATGTGAAACTATTGGGGGTTGACCAACATACATTGTTTTGAGAGATTTCTGCAATCAATTAATTGTGCAATTCATTACACTTCTTAACAAATAGTGTACACCTGAACTTAAATTTCCACCTGTTTTAAGGAGTGACATACAAAAACAACTTCATGGTCCAGCAGCAACAGATTTCGTGCTTCTTTACCTCATTTGTAATTCTGAGGAAGTTACGTTTGTACTGGGTTGCTTTTACAAGAAACTGTGAACATATTGGTGCTCTTATTTAGGTATCTTGGTTGACTATGGGATGAGGAGCACTGAATGTTAATAAAATATATTGCGATTGTACACGTTGGGGGATGGGGTGGGGGACAGAAGAAGAGGCAAAAGAGAGATACTTGTTTTATCAAATAAATTTTTTTTATCTTATAAAGTTTCTCCTTTCAGTTGAAAGAGGGGAATATTTATCATGTCTAATGCGCATGTTTAAAAAAAGTTTAAGCTCAGCAGTATTTTCGATGTATGATGCTATTTTGTTTCCTGTTTAGAATTCCTTTCGTTGAAATCGACTGTAATCTAATGACTGACAACCGTTGGACATTTACACATGCAAATTAGTTCACATTTCCAGTGACGATCTCAAACGAAAATAAATAAATAAATAAAAGAAATGAGTTAATTGTAAGGGGGTTGGGGTAAGTTTCGATAACAAAATGGATCAAGTAAATATAGTTTCTTGAATGTAAAATTTCCGAAGCTTGCAATGGGGCAAAGCATCTTCTCATATTTATCTACGTTTGTTTCGACAGGATTCAGTTATACAGAACTATGATCTTCACTTATAGCTTTACGATAGTAAGAAAATCTTTCATCTAAATAAAACTGCAGAATCCAAAACAATACCAAACAGTTTGTCCAGAAATAAGAGATTTATAGTGATAAGCACGCCCAGGCGTTTCTGCCTGCGACAGACCTGGCGTTCGCCGTGCGTAGGTGACATGACGTCACCAACAAGCGCCGAGGCCTTCCTTTGAGTCGGTGTTGATCGTACTGCATCTGGAGCAGCAGTTTGAGCAACAGTTGGCATCACAGAGACGCAACAAATTGTTACACAGCGGTTACTTCAAGGACAGCTCCGAGCCAGTCGCCCTACAGCATGCATTCTACTGACCCCACATGCGACTTCAGTGGTGCCAAGCGGGCGCTCACTGAAGGGCAGGGTGGAGGTGTGTTGTCTTTTCTGATGAAAGCTGGTTCTGCCTCGGTGCCAGTGATGGCCGTGTGCTGCTTAGAAGGAGGTCACTTGAGGGCCTGAAGCCAACCCGTCTGCGTGCCACACACACTGGACCCACACCTGGAATTGTAGTCTGGGGTGTGATTTAGTAAGACACCAGGAGCACTCTCGTGGTTATCCCACTCACCATGATTACAAATTTGTACGTCAGTCTGGTGATTCGGCCTGTAGCGCTGTTATTCATGAATAGCGTTTCAGGAGGTGCTTTCGAACAGGATAACGCTCTCCCACATATCGCTGTTGTAACCCATAATGCTCTGCGCAGTGTGGACATGTTGCCTTGGCCTACTCGATCGACAGCTCTGTCTCCAACCGAGCGCATATGGGACAACATAGGACGATAACCTCAGCGAAATCCACTACTAGCATTAACCGCCCCTGTATTGACAGACCAAGTGCAACAGGCGTAGGACTCCAGCGCACAAGTGACATCTGGTTCCTGTATAACACAATGTACGCACGTTTACATACGTGCACTCAACATTCAGGCAGTTGCACTGGTTATTAATGTACCACCTAGTCACATTGCAATGGCGTATCTCGTGTTTACATTCACCTGTGATTTTGCAATGTTAATCACACAATATGTTAACTAGACAAATATATTCCCGAAATTTCATTACTCTACGCTGACTATTTTTTGGTGTTGTGATTTCTTTCTATCAGTGCAATTATGTCCTATAACCTGTACATCTACATCTACATCTACATTTATACTCCGCAAGCCACCCAACGGTGTGTGGCGGAGGGCACTTTACGTGTCACTGTCATTACCTCCCTTTTCTGTTCCAGCCGCGTATGGTTCGCGGGAAGAACGACTCTCTGAAAGCCTCCGTGCGCGCTCGAATCTCTCTAATTTTACATTCGTGATCTCCTCGGGAGGTATAAGTAGGGGGAAGTAATATATTCGATACCTCATCAAGAAACGCACCCTCTCTACCTGGCGAGCAAGCTACACCGCGACGCAGAGCGCCTCTCTTGCAGAGTCTGCCACTTGAGTCTGCTAAACATCTCCGTAACGCTATCACGGCTACCAAATAACCCTGTGACGAAACGCGCCGCTCTTCTTTGGATCTTCTCTGTCTCCTCTGTCAACCCGATTTGGTACAGATCCTACACTGATGAGCAATACTCAAGTATAGGTCGAACGAGTGTTTTGTAAGCCACCTCCTTTGTTGATGGACTACATTTTCTAAGGACTCTCCCAACGAATCTCAACCTGGTACCCGCCTTACCAACAATTAATTTTATATGATCATTCCACTTCAAATCGTTCCGCACGTATACTCCCAGATATTTTACAGAAGTAACTGCTACCAGTGTTTGCTCCGCTATCATATAATCATACAATAAAGGATCCTTCTTTCTAACGTAACAGAAAGAGTTTTCTTGTACCATATGATATCTGACAAGCACGTTATCTTGCTATTGATAGCACAGGGAGATAGTGTCATTCATAGACGGCCCCTTACTTTTCCCTGCGCGTCGGCGGCCGGTGTGGCCGTGCGGTTCTAGGCGCTTCAGTCTGGAACCGCGTGACCGCTACGGTTGCAGGTTCAAAAAGACTTAACATCTGTGGTCATCAGTCCCCTAGAACTTAGAACTACTTAAACCTAACTAACCTAAGGACATCTCACACATCCATGCCCGAGGCAGGATTCGAACCTGCGACCGTAGCGGTCACGCGGTTCAAAACTGAAGCGCCTAGAACCGCACGGCCACACCGGTCGGCGGGTGCAGGTTCGAATCCTGCCTCGGGCTTTGATGTGTGTGATGTCCTTAGGTTAGTTAGGTTTAAGTATTTCTAAGTTCTAGGGGACTGATGTCCACAGATGTTAAGTCCCATAGTGGTCAGAGCCATTTTGAACCTACGCGTCGCGTGCTGTGGGTTGCGTCACACGCGTTCCTGACACTGCAGTCTGGGAACGCCGCGAGCGCCACGTCACTTGCCGTATGTTGCCGCGTCATGGCCTCAGTGCCATCGGACGCGTCGAGCTGCGGAGAATTCTGGGACGATGGAGTGCAGCCGCGGCAGATCGACGGCTGTCTAATTCTGTTCGCGTCGTGGCTTAAATTTAGTTTTACCGCTTCCCCACTCTCAACACAGAAAGACGCCGCTGAAGTCGAGAATCACAGCCTCTCGACGTAGTGCCGAGACCTGCGCGTATTCTGCTCCAAGCATTTCATCATCTTGGCGCTCCTTCGACTGAAAATCCTGACTAGCAGGTTTCACTAGCTCATAGAAAGAACCTTGATCTTTTGTTCCCACACAGCAGTAAGAGCAGAAAAACATAAGACCGAGCGCTACGCGGGACTATATTGGCCTAGTAAAGCGCAGCATGCTGTTATGATTTTCTGCACGTCCTGGTGGATATACTTGTTCCAGGGATGATTGTCATGTTAAATTAGGTTGGCGCATACGTTCGTAGCGTTTTTACATCAGTTTAATAAACACAACAGATACACATAACAGAGACTTTAGTTAGCAATAATGTATTCTCCTAACGCTGGGGTAAGTTTACAGTTCCGTGACTGTAGAATTCATGTGGTTTTGAGGCGAAGAACTCATCGAGCCATGTTCGGGGGTGTTTTCCTCCGGGAAGGAGGTTCCTTGAAGGTTGTTCGAAGAAAAGCGGAAAAGTTGAAAATCTGAGGGTTCAAGGTCAGCTGAATAAGGTGGATACGGAATGACTTCCCAACACAACTCCTGTATAATGTTTTTTGGTCACCGTAGTAGAATGCAGGCTTTATCGTGGAGTAGCATCACTTCATGCAGTCTTTCTGGTCGTTGTTCTTGGACGTCTCTACTGTTGACAAAAAATGTCAGTGATGACGCTTACACCTCAAGGAAGCAGTTTGCACACCACACTGTCGCTTTTCCACCAGATGCATAATATAATCTTTTGTGGATCCTCACAGGTCTTTGCACGGGGAGCTGCTGCTTTGCTTGGGCTCATCCATTCCTTTCTTTTCGTTACTCAACGTAAATACACCGTTTCTCTTCAGCAGTAACGATACAGGATGGGAATGGTCGGTGTTGTTCACGAGCCAATTGATTACGAAGAAGCAGAGATGCACATATGGCCACTCGCAGATTTTTAGTGATTTTGGATGACAGCATTCGGTAGTCATACACCCGATTGCGTTCAAATGTCGCACGATGATGGGATGATCACAGTTCGTCTCATTTGCCAGTTCTCGAGTACACTGGCGTGGATGATTGTGGATTGGTGCGTCTAGACGATCTTCATTAAACCCTGAAGGTCTTCCTCAACTTGGAGTGGCACTAATGTCAAAACGATCCTTCTCAAAACGAGAAAACCGTTTTATTCCCATGTTCTGTCCAGCGACATTATGCCCATATTCTCTGCTGGTGTCACCTCTCTAATGAACTCATGAAGAAGATTATGTCGGAAATGTTCCGATTTCTCCACTTGGCACTCCGTTTTCTAGCGTCCATAGCTCACTATGTTCAAATGACAAAATGAAAATATGTAAACACAAACAGCAACAATCAACTACAAATAAAAAGTGACAATCGATAAATGAAACCGTAGCAACCGGAATACCAACATACAAAACAAAAACGCTACGAACTTACGCACCAACCGAATGAAGGTGTCTTTTAGCGTTTTTTCCTTGTGTTTAAGCATTTTTGAGTCGCGAAACCAGCAGATTTTGTCACTCGAAGATGTTCATTTAGAACGGTTCAAATGGCTCTGAGCACTATAGGACTTAACATCTGAGGTCATCAGTCCCCTAGAACTCAGAACTACTTAAACCTAACTAACCTAAGGACATCACACACATCCATGCCCGAGGCAGGACTCGAACCTGCGACCGTAGCGGTCGCGCGGTCCCGACTGAAGCGCCTAGAACCGCTCGGTCACACCGGCCGGTCCATTTAGAACGATACCGACTGTGGCGTAATAGACGTACATGTACTGACAGCTGTGGTGGTTTACAATTAATGTTGTGAGAGTGTGGCATTTTAAGCAGAGCTTCACTGTGCATTTTGTGGTGGTAAGTAAGTTTTCCTAACTCCGATTTATGCGTTCAGTACAAATCCACATTATTATCATGTATCCACACTTTCCTTCGAAGTCAAACTCAGGTCGTGTAGAAGATTATCTATGTTATTAAACGGCTAACTAGGTTGGTGGTGCACAACCCTAGTTGCCGGTTGCTTACCAAACGGCCACCAGGTGCACCCAAAATTTGATTTTCAATATTTCATATAATAATTCCCCGAATTCAAAAATTTAAAATGCTGTTATAATCTACTCATTGAGAGGTATAATCTTACGTGAACCAGTTGTTGCCTGAAGAATCAAAAACACATGAATTTTCGAGTTTTTGAAGTATCACGACATAAAATTATAACAAAACAACAGTGAACGTTTTTTAGACTTGATGTTTTGACGAGTTTATATAGGTGGTATTTCTGAGTAACGTCTGGGCCTCCAGTGGCTTGCCCACCAACATTTCTCCGTACAGCACGTTATCTAAGAAATGAATCTAAATGTATCAGACTGCACTAAAGGCGCAGGTTAATGAACGTTAGCAAGTTAGCTACCGAGTTACCAAATAGAATTCAGCAAAAGTTTTTTATTTACATTGTTGTAATAAAGATTTTGAGTTTGGTATATACTGAAGCTTTCTTTTGCTGCATTCCTCACATCTTTTCTGTTTGCTGCAGAAGGGACAAAATTAACAACTTTATTCGCTTATCCTACATCCCTTGGGACTAATTTCTTTCTTTTTTGAATGTATTAGTTTCTGTTAGAAGTTGCCTTGCAGTTCTGGGACCAAAACACTACCGAGGGAGGTGTCGCAGTGGTTAGCACACTGGATTCGGATTCAGAAGGACGATGGTTGAAACCCGCGTTCGGCCATCCTGATTAATGTTTTCCGTGATTTTCCTAAATAGCTTCAGGAAAATGCCGCGATGGCTCCTTTGCAAGAGCACGGCCGGTTTCCTTCTCCATTCTACCCTAATCCGAGCTTGTGCTCCGTCTCTAATGACAACATTGTTGACGGGACGTTAAACAATAATCTACTCCATTGATACGCTTTGCATTCGCCCGACCCATCATTTCCCGAGCAACATTTCGCCTAACTCCAAAAGTGGAATGTTTACACAGAGCTCACAGTGTTACAAGCATATACAATTTTTTTTCTTCCTTCCAGCTCACTAGTAGATTTAAATCTGTTGTCAGGGTTCACACCCCTCATATAATAATTGTAGTCCTTTACTACAGAAGGGCACTGAAAGTAGATTTTTCTGTCATCCTACTGCTTCCATGGTATGCAATTGGAAGTCAAACAAAAAATTTGACGTCTTTCCACTAAAATACCCCCTTTCCAGAGGATGAGATGAGATGAAATGATCGTATGGTGTTATTGGCTTGGAGACCCCCCTCTGGAGTTGTTTGGCTGTCTAGTGCAATACACGAGCTGATAAAATCTCAGACCCGGCCGGGAATCGAACCCAGCCCCCCTGCCGCTCCGACCCCTGTTTCCTTTTTTTCACGTTTTTTTTTATTTACCAGGAATCGAATCTGTGTCCTCCAACCTGCAGTCAGTTGAGCTATCCACTTTTTTCGGACGCCTTACAATTTTTTTTTATTTTTCCCATAAAAATCTCTATTGTTTAAAAACAAAAGATGATGTTTTCAGTGAAATAAAAAACAATTCTTGAAAATGTAAATAAGTATATTTTTTCACTATCACTTTTTTAAAGATTACAACTTACAAATCCAGTCTGTTACAGGGAGTGATTGGTTACAGAATAGATACTCCTTAAAGATATATGCGCTGTATGACGAAATCCTATAATTTTTCTCGGGATGTTTCAATCGCGAGTATTCTAGTCGCATGCATACGTTAGACCTACCGAATAACAACGAAAGGGTGTCTTACGAAAGACGCCCGGGAAGCGTCCGCAGGTCACGCGTCGCGTTTGCCGGCCGTTGCCGCTGCGTCTGCTAGTTATTGTTTGGGTACTTCTGGGACACCAATACTTTAAACACCGTGTGCGTGTCTTCTATACAGTGCGACTGAATATTCGGGTGTTTTGTTTTGAGTTTCCTGTCGAGTTTCCATTCGGTATGACACACACGAATGATCAAAATGCTTCAAATGGCTCTGAGCACTATGGGACTTAACTTCTGAGGTCATCAGTCCCCGAGTACTTAGAACTACTTAAACCTAACTAACCTAAGGACATCACACACATCCATAACCAAGGCAGGATTCGAACCTGCGACCGTAGCAATCGCGCGGTCCCAGACTGTAGTACGAAGGATCAACGAGTGTTTCTTGTGCTGAACTATACAAAAACAGAAGCGTAAGTCGACTTGAATTCATACAAAAATTTCCCGGTGTCCATGTTCCCAATGATTCGACGATACACAGAATAGTGACGAAATTTCAAGAGACTGCATCTGTGTTACACAAACGAAGGCCTAGAGAGCCTAGCGTTTTAACCGAAAATAAGTTAGACGAGATAGGGAAGGCCTTTGAAAGAAGTCCGAGGAAGTCCCTGCGCCATTTGGCACTTCAGACTGGTGTGTCGAGAACATCTACTCACAAAGCTGTGCACGAACTGAAATTGACAGTATACAATAATTAATGGTTCTCCATCAAGTGAGGAACTCAGATACTGTTGTTGTAATTGGCTGTTACAGTCTGTGCACGGTGGGGAAGTTGAAGCATGGCTGCATTTGTCCAAGTACGTAAATTCCCAGAACAATAGACGTTGGAGCTCCTAAAATCCCCATGAATTACATCAAAACCTCTGTATGATGTAAAAACTAGTTGCATGGTGTGCAACTAGTGTAAGAAGCATTATTGGACCATTTTTTCCCACGAAATAATACGTTCTGACAGCCACGTGAACAATGTACCGCATCCAAGAACTAACACCTAACGAAAAGATATACGGTTATTTCATACAGGACAATGCAAGACCTCACATCGCCAGTGCTTCTACACTGAAGCGCCAAAGAAACTGGTATTGGCATGCGTATTCAAATACAGACGCAGAATACAGCGCTGGGGTTGGCAACCCATATATAAGACAACAAGTGTCTAGCGCAGTTGTTCGATCGGTTACTGTTGCTCCAATGGCAGGCTATCAACGTTTAAGTGAATTTGGACTTGGTGTTATAGTCGGCGCACAAGTGGGGATTTTCCCGTGCGACCATTTTACGAGTGTAAAGTGAATCCGCTGAAACATGAAATCTCCGACATCGCTGGGGCTGTAAGAAGATCCTGCAAGAACGGGATCAAAGACGAATGAAGAGAATTGTTCAACGTGACAGACGTGCAACCCTTCCGCAAATTGCTGCCGATTTCAATGCTCAGCCATCAACAAGTGTCAGCGTGTGAACCATTTAACGAAACATCATCGATATGGGCTTTCGGAGCCAGAGGCCCACTCTTGTACTCTTGATGACTGCATGACACAAAGCTTTACGCCTCGCCTGGGCCCGACAACACCCACACTGCACTGTTGATGACTGGAAACATGTTGCCGGGTCGGACGAGTCTCGTTTCAAATCGTACGGAGCGTATGTGCGTGCACTGGTATAGAGACATCATGAATCCGTGGACCTTGCATGTCAGCAGGCGACTTTTCAAGCTGGTGGAGGCTCTGTAATGGAGTGAGGCGTGTGCGGTTGGTGTGATTTGAGACCCCTGATACGTCTAGATACGACTCTGACAGGTGAAACGTACCTAAGCATCCTGTCTCATAACCTGCATGCATTCGTGTCCATTGTGCATTTCGACGAACTTGGGCAATTCCAGCAGGACAATGCGACACCTCAAACGTCCAGAATTGCTACAGAGTGGCTCCAGAAACACTCTTCTGGATTTAAACACTTCCGCTGGCCACCAAACTCCGCAGAGATGAGCATTATTGTGTATAGCTGGGATGCCTTGCAACGTGCTGTTCAGAAGGCATCTCCACCCCCTCGTTATCTTACGGATTTATGGACAGCCCTGCGGGATTCATGGTTCAAATGGCTCTGAGCACTATGGGACTCAACATCTTAGGTCATAAGTCCCCTAGAACTTAGAACTACTTAAATCTAACTAACCTAAGGACATCACACACACCCATGCCCGAGGCAGGATTCGAACCTGCGACCGTAGCAGTCCCGCGGTTCCGGACTGCAGCGCCGGGATTCATGGCGTCAGTTCCCTCCAGCACTACTTCAGACATTAGTCGAGTCCATGCCACGTCGTGTTGCGGCTGCACACGCTCCTAACAATTACAGAGCCTGCACCAGCTTGAACAGTCCCCTGATGACATGCAGGATCCATGGATTCATGGTGTTGTCTCCATACCCGTACACGTCCATCCGCTCGATACAATTTGAAACGACACTCGTCCGACGAGGCAACAAGTGTCCAGTCATCAACAGTCCAATGTCGGTGTTGACGGGGCCAGGCCAGGCGTAAAGCTTTGTGTCGTGTACTGATCAAGGGAACACGAGTGGGTCTTCGGCTCCGAAAGCTCATATCCATGATGTTTCGTTGAATAGTTCGCACTCTGACACTTATTGATGGCCCAGCACTGAAATCTACAGGAATTTGTCAATGGATTCCACTTCTGTCATGTTCAACGATTCTCTTCAGTTGTCGTTGTCCCGTTCTCGTAGGATCTTTTTCCGGCCACAACGATGTCGGAGATTTGATGTTTTACCGGATTCCTGACTGATGTTCACGGTACACTGGTGAAATGGTCATGCGGGAAAATCTCCACTTCATCGCTACCTTGAACATGCTGTGTCCCACCGCTCGTGCGCCGACTATAACACCACATTCAAATCCACTTAAATTTTAATAACCTGCCACTGTAGCAACAGTAACCGATGTAACAATTGCTCCAGGCACTTGTTGTGTTAGCCGGCCGGGGTGGCCGAGCGGTTCTAGGCGCTACAGTCTGGAACCACGCAACCGCTACGGTCGCAGGTTCGAATCCTGCCTCGGGCATGGATGTGTGTGATGTCCTTAGGTTAGTTAGGTTTAAGTAGTTTGAATATGCATGCCTATACTGGTTTCTTTGGCGCTTGAATGTAACACTTCTGGTGTGATTTCCATTTTTGTGTACATTTGCTCCCATAGACACTACCGGTGATTGTATTTTAAACAATAGATGTACAGAACACTACGTACCGTTTATATGGACTACTTTTCCCATTTCAGACCACTCTTTCTTTGTCAGTTCTCTCCTGCAGTACTTCGGAGCTTGTGGTTGTACAGAATGGTATGTTTATTCTCTCCCCGCCGTCGCCGATTCGCTGGTAACTGGTTCGTAACGCGTTGCGAACGATTTACTGGTGAGTCAATGTGCAGTCGCGTAGTCTGCAGAGCCCTATTCACTACACAGCGTATGATTACCAACTCACGTCGTCAACTGGATTCATTTGAGTCGCTCTTTGTGCGAACGGCTGTAGGAAGCGCGAAAGCGTCTCAGAGATGCTCAGCCAACAGCAGCGGCACACGGTGAAACAGAGGCGTTCTGCGCGACGGTGTGGTTTACTGTTACGCCATCCGAACACGGGGCGACTCAAATGAAACCCGTTTATGACGCGAGTTGGTAACCGGTCGCTTGCCAATCACTTCCTGCGCAGTTAAACAGGACACCGCAGCTGGCGCACTGCCGAGTAACTCGCTAGTAAATCACTTGCAACGCGTTACCAGCCAGTTACCAGGGACTCGGCGTCCGCGTGGCCAAGCGATCTGAGTTGCGACATATCCTACACAGCTCTGTGTTCGTTTAGTTTGAAGATGAACGAGCAGGGTATCAACATCAGTTTTGTACGGGAAGTGGAAAGACATTCCGTATTATACAATTACAAGTTCCCAGGCTACTGCAGGAAGAATTTGACACAGAAAGCGTGGTGTGAAGGGGGAAAAGCATTTCTTATGACATTAATGGTGTGCTTACGGATGTTCCGCCGAGAAAACCTGAGAGATCACTTCATATGACATGTACGTTACATATTGTATACCTATAGTTTAAATGAAAATTACCAATACATCAATGGGAACGAATGTACAAAGAAGAAATGTATATCGGAATGGACATGTTCTTTTATGCGACTAGCAGGTTGCGTTGTTCTGTAGAAGTACTATAATTAAATGTTCCCTATTTAGCACGTCGTAATGCAGAAACTAATTACCTTACGAGTACCAAACTTGGAAGCATTAATGTCCAGAGTATGGGGTGTATGATTTCCATGCGTCACAACACCACCGCCACCGTCCATTTCCAAAAATGGCCACCAGGTGCCCCTGATCAGTCATCGTGATTCATAGTCTCACATACCTGACCAGTCACAGTGCACTTGTTGACGTGCCAACATGAACTTAAACAAAAGGAGCAGGGCATTATTGGTGAAGCTCTGTTATCAAAAGAACAGCAATGCTGCAGCTGCACTTCGAAAATATCGCCGGCTGAAAGGATTACGGAAGGGTCCTCTTTCTCCACCTGCTGTGCGGAGCATTATGAAGAAGTTCGGATCAACTGGAGAACTGGGTGTCGCTCTGGGAAGAGGCCGAAGACCAATTACACCACAGGTGGTTGATGAAATCGCTGTTGCTATGGCAGACAACGCTGCTCGCAAGTCCCGATCGTCAGGCAGTGCGAGTGCTGTGTCACGACAGTTGAACATCCCGTGTCCACTGTACGGAAGGGGTTTCGAACCATTCTCAAATGGTATCCGTACGAGATACACATCGTGCAGCAGCTTGCACCGCAGGACGCAGAATGACGTGTTGACTTCGCTCTCCACTTTCTCGCAAGGATTGAAGTTGACGAGGACTGGCCTTGGACCATCCTATGGACAGACGAAGCTTATTTTTCTCTGACTGGCGAGATGGACACACAGAATTGTCAAGTGTGGGGATCTTCACCTCCAGTCACTGTGCATGAAGTTCCCCTGTATGGTGAGACATGTCACCGTATTGTGTGGCTTCACGGCTACGTTCACCATTGTCCCATTCTTTTGTGAACAGGCTGGCGCTCAAGAACTACAGACGTGCAATGTGACTGGCCAGCGTTACTGCGATATGCTATGCTAGCATGTCATACCCGCCCTACAGGAAAGAGACGCGTTGAACTTTACAGTTTGCATGCAAAATGGGGCACATCGCTCGTGAAGTCCACCAGCTTCTCCGAATCACAACTGGAAACGATCGAATTATCGGCCGATCCTTTCCAAATGCTTCGCCGGCACCATCACCTGAACTCAGTCCCTGTGAGTACTGATTGTGGGGCTACTTGAAGGACAGGCTTTACCAGGGAAACATTCACACATGTGCTTATCCGAAGCGCAGCATATGAAGAGAGGTAGCCAGCATACCTACGGATATGCTGCGTTCTGCTCTGCAGAATGCAATCCTGCGCTTCCAGTCTCTTCTGGACACTGATGGGCGCCATATTGAGCCCATTTTGTAGCAGTAATGGCATTGGTATGTATTAGTATGATGTACCGTAGCTGCACATTAAAAGTGTTTTAATTGAATTAATTCTCTATTATTTCTCTTCCCCATATCCTTTACATTAATGCTACCAAGTTTGGTACTCGTACGATAATTAGTTTCCAAAATGGTTCAAATGGCTCTGAGCACTATGGGACTTAACATCTGTGGTCATCAGTCCCCTAGAACTAAATGGAGCGTGAAGAACATGATTGATAGATACGTAATTAGTCCTAAACTAACCTAAGGACATCACACACATCCATACCCGAGGCAGGATTCG
Source organism: Schistocerca piceifrons (assembly GCF_021461385.2). Taxonomy (NCBI): domain Eukaryota; kingdom Metazoa; phylum Arthropoda; class Insecta; order Orthoptera; family Acrididae; genus Schistocerca; species Schistocerca piceifrons. The sequence continues at coordinate 409,845,526 of NC_060141.1, read as the reverse complement.
AACCTGCGACCGTAGCAGTCGCGCGGTTCCGGACTGAGAGCCTAGAACTGCGAGACCACCGCGGCCGCCATAATTAGTTTCCATGTTATAGCATGTTAAATAGGAGAAGTTTAATTACAAGCACCCGGTGCATAGTCAAGTTTACACAAATAGTGAAAACGACTGGAAAACAACAGAAAAGCCACAAATCTCCGGAACGTGTAAACACAATGGTGTTCACATACGAATGATTTAACGAGCACAAATCACCATCACCACATTTCGATGCATATATATCTCAGGATATCGAAATAAGAATAGCGCTGTGTTATGGTAAAAGAAATCAGTTGCGCTAAGACACTGTATCACTGTTAGTCGTTCTGTAGCAAGCTGTGAATTTCGGATTCTCTGTGTCGCAGCTACTTGGCTGCAACATACAGCCTTCAGTTTGTTTTTCTTTTGATGAACGGATGAATCCAGGATTTTCTAAGGTTTTTTTCTTTCGTGTGTAATGATAATGGAGAAGAGCGATATCTTCCTTTGAGCAAGAGTCTATAAACGATATGGTGAATGTAACGGAAAGACACTCGAGTGTGACAGACGCTTGCTCACGACTACTGGAGATTCCCACTTTTAGATTTGCGGAGTGTGTGTAACTACGTTGGTAACCAGACGGCAACCAGTTCCCAATTTAGATCCCCTGACCGTTGCGTTCCATTTCAGTGACACCTGCGGACGGTCTTACAATTCTGTGAGCATACATACCTAGAAAAGCCAAGAAACGTATTGCTTCCTCCGACGTATATTTCGAGAAAAGACCATAAACGTAAAATTACAGAGATTCGAGCTCACACGAAGGCTCATCAACAATCATTCTTCCCGCGAAAAATTCGCTACTGGAACGGAAAAGTGACGTGAAGACACAAAGCACCCTCTGCTACACTCGATAATGTAGCTTGTGGAGCACACATGTAGATGTACGTAGATGGCCACCCTTACCGAAATATCGTGCCGAGAGGGAAATAGTCTGACGTGCATTCCACGTATGTCGCGGAGGAGTCATCTATCAAGTGGCAGGTGGCCTCCGGAGAACAACTGAAAGCACGGGTTGCAGTCACCTACAACTCGTCGCTGTCGGCAGCAACGTCTGGGTTTTGCGACCAATTTCTGTTCTTTCCGGTGACTGGCGGAAGTGGTGAAGACAGATTGCGCCGCCACTCGTGGAGTCTAGCACAGCTCAAGAGGGTCAACACAGTGGCCGACGGCCTTCACTTAACGACCGAGAGCAGTGGCGTTTGTGTAGGAGTTTCAGTGCTAACAGACAAGCAACACTGCGTGAAATGTCCGCAGAAATCAGTGCGGGACGTACGAGGAACGAATCCGTTACGACAGTTCGGCGAAATTTTCGTTAGTGGGTTATGGTAGCAGACTACCGACGCTCTTCCTGTGGCCTGATCAGATGAGTCTCGATTTCATTTGGTGAGAGCTGATGGTATGGTTCGAGTGCGGTGCAGACCCACGAAGCAATGGACCCAAGCTGTCAACAGGAAATGTGCAAGCTGGTGATGGCCCCATAAAGATGTGGGCCGTGTTTACATGGAATGAATCTATATGGAGTGGACTGGGTCCTCTGGTCCAACTGAACCAATCATTGACTGGAAATGATTATGTTCGGCTACTTGGTGACCATTTACAGTCATTCACGGACTTTATGTTCCCAAACAACGATGGGATTTTTACGGATGACAATGCGCCATGTCACCGGGCCACAACTTTTTGCGATTGGTTTGAAGAACCTTCTGCACAATTCGAGTGAATGATTTGACCACCCAGATCGGCGACATGAATTTCATCGAACATTTGTGGGACACAATCGAGGGGTTTGTTCGTGCACAAAATCCTACACCGGCAATACTTACGCAATTATGGACGGCTGCAGAGGCAGCATGGCTCAATATTTACCCAGGGGACTTCCAAGGACTTGTTGATTCCATGCCACGTCGAGTTGCTGTACTACGCCGGATAAAAAGAGGTCCGACACGATATTCTGTCACTTCATTGTATTTATACTGACCACCGGATTCGGATACATAAGTCCAGAGTCATTCAAAGACAGCATAATTTGTATAGCAACGAAATACTCCGATCGTACGATAGTAGTAGAAAGGAAGTCTAATTTGCCAAGGTCGCTAACGCAGGGCTGTGAGGTGGCGCTCTGCTGGGAGGTAGTCGGCTCGCATTCTCGTGGTGGATTTGTTGTCACCTCTAGTATTTGGCGAGCAAGGGGAGGAGAGGAGTTGGCGTGAAGTTTCTCATCGCCCTAGAGTATTATTTGAGATGCTGAAACTGGGTTTTATACTCTTACTTCTGTCATAATACAACTGTCCGCAGCTCGTGGTCTAGTGGCTAGCGTTGCTCCCTCTGAATCACAGGGTGCTGGGTTCGATTCCCGGCCGAGTTTGGGATTTTGCTCTGCCCGGGGACTGGTTGTTTGTGTTGTCCTCATCATATCATCATCATCCTCATCATTCGTGACAGTGGCGAGATTCGACTATGAAACAATTGGGACTTTGTACGGGCACTGATGACCGCGAAGTTGAGCGTCACACAAACCGAACATCATCTAATCATCGTACAACAAACACATGACGCAGCACCATAGGAACGTGCAACTTTCTGAAGATATCGATATTATTGGACCTATATTTATAAAAGAGATGTCGACATTATTAAGACACAGGTATCGATATCGATATTTTCAGTTGTACATGTTTTTGGTCCAATCCTATACGAGAGAAGTCTCGGGAGTGAAACACTTCTGATATGTGTTCTGCGTGTGAAATACTCTATTTACCATAAACATTTCAGGGAAGGAGAGTCCATTTTCTATTAAATAATTGTGCGGTAAAGTGTGTAACAGTTGTGCTGAGTCTACATTGCTTTTACAATGCTTCTATCTTTTCTTGATCCAGGCACTCAGGGGATAAGGGAGCGCATATTCTGCCTCATAGTTGGAAGCAAGGCGTGGTAGTTTTCACCATTGTCATACAATGTTATCACCAAACTGGTTCATTTTGCACCTCACTCCTATTATTTGCAATTGTAGAAATGACACACGGAAGGAAAAAAGTTTCGTGAATAAGCAGTACAGATTCATTCATGTTCACCATTGTAAGAAATTTACTGTTAGGATTAGATTGGTACTAACCAAAACGGTCACTTTCGATACTCTGTATTTAATTTCGACTACGCTGTATGTCGATAACTAATATATTGGTGTTATATATCGATTTTATTATGGAAAACATCGATATTTTGTTATATCGATGACTTTTGCCCATTCTTACTACGCCATGTGCACATGCATTACAGTGACCTACACTAGACACACAACTCTCATAACTGTAGTGCCTGTGAAAGGGGACATTACGCTTAGAGGAAGGAAACCATTTCCGATCAGGCGGCTGAACAAGGATCTACAATGCCATATGACTCTTTATTTCATTTTTCTTTGATCTTCATCTTCTTCCTGGCTTATTCCTGTGCCTCCAAGGCGTCGCCGTGTTGATGCGGATGTGGTAATGATAATAATATAGGGTGGCCGGGTGACCTTCCTGACGCTGCCACTTCGCCCCGGGAAGAAATCTGTGTACCCCATCTGTGTTATCTCATGTTCGTACGTGAACACGTTTTCTAGATTTTTGCATTGCGTGTATTTATAGCGGAACGTGCGTAACAACCCGCTACTCACCTAGTCGGATGTGGGAAGCCGCCTACAAACCACATCCGACTGGCCGGCACTTTCGGCCCTCATAGTTAATGTGCCGGGCGGGTTCGATCCGAGAGTCGTGCTCATCAACGCACTTTTTTTTTATTGATTTCATTTTGTCCGTTAATGTGCGTTGGATTTGTTCGGAGCGGACGTCCATATGACATCCGTTCAAGTTCATCGTTCTACCATTCACTCAGTTTTTTTAATATTATTACGAAGGCAGCCAACCCTCTGACCGAACACGCTGAGCTACCGTACCGGCTAACGCGCTCGTCTGTCCGGGTAGTATTTCTTTATTCTATGATTACTCATGATAAACTGTTCGCTGATCTGCTTCCTTTTGTAGAGGGTATACCTTCTAACAATAGCAATATAGCCCTCGGCAGTTGTCAGCTGCAGCCATAATAATAATACTGATAATAATAATAACAACAGTGTAGATGTGCTTAATTCAAAAAATGGTTGTCTGCATTATGGGACTTAACGTCTGAGGTCATCAGTCCCCTAGACTTAGAACTACTTAAACCTAACTAACCTAAGGACATCACACACATCCATGGCCAAGGCGGGATTCGAACCTGCGACCGTAGCAGCAGCATGGTTCCGGACTGAACCGCCTAGAATCGCTCGACCACAGTGGCCGGCGATGTGCTTAATGTTTTAGTGCTGTGCTGCCTTCCACTAAGGAAACTGCCCATAAATAAAAAAAATGCTAGACAGCTCGTCGTAAGACTACTTATAGCGTCCGAGAAGAAATAATTACGAATTTTCTAACTGGTCTGCGCATTGTTCCCCAAATGGTTTGAAATGACGCCAGTCAAATTCTTCGTTTGCTAAACAGTGCGCCGTACGTGAACAGAAAAAAATGGCTCTGAGCACTATGGGACTTAAATCTGAGGTCATTAGTACCATAGACTTAGAACTACTTAAACCTAACTAACCTAAGGACATCACACACATCCATGCCCGAGGCAGGATTCCAACTTGCGACCGCAGCAGCAGCGCGGTTCCGGACGGAAGCGCCTAGAAGCGCTCGTCCACACCGGTCGGCTACGCGAACAGAAGTAATGACACATTCAGATGCCCGAGGAGCTAAGTGCAGGTACATTTCCTCTTAGCACTTAGCACAACTGTGTTTATCCTCAGTTATCTTGTAGCCGTCTATTCAAGACGTCAGGCATTCTAACTGCATCTCCATAATAAAGAGCGTGTTTTAAAAGAAAGTGTCACAAATTCCTACCGGAGATAGTATGTATCAAAACTAGAAGAAAAGTCCTGATAACGATATGTTTGGAACCAGTACCTGTTGAGAGCGTCAATTTGCCCTCTCATTCCCGTCCGTCTATTACGTAGAAGTAGACACTATAGGCAGTGTCGAAAGTTATTACCACGCGTCCTGACACATTCTTCAGCCCTTGCTCGCAGTCATCTGGACAAAAATCGTTATAGGAACTTTTCTTCTCCTTTTGACTAATACTAGCTTATGTAGGAGTATGTGACAGTATTTTTTAAATACATTGTATACCGAGTGTCCTTCATAAAAGTGATATGACACGTTTTCTCCGTTGTTTGGGTAGCTGTGAGCTATTTCTTTTTTACGGTGTGTGGTAAATTGACCGCAAACAAATACCGCTTATCAAGTGTTTCATGGGACGCCACACCGTCGTGTACTAAACACTATAGGATCGTTTGGATTATTTTCGCCACAATGTGATTTGGCCCGATAAATGTTCCACCAGTACAACGCCAGACGTCATAATGGAGGGCGAATGTTCTAGAGGGACGAAAGTACAATCGGGTGTGCTCCAAGGTTGTTTAATAAAAAGCTCTAATGATATCAATATGTATCACTCATTAGACTGTTCGCTAACAATACTGTGCCTGCAGGAAAGAATCAGCCTTGGACGATCGTAAGGAAATGCAGAAAGCAAACTGCGGCTATTTTCTGATGGTGCTGTGATGTATGGGAATGGAAAGCGCCGTCACTGACTGATATAGGACGATACAAGATGACGGACAAAATGTATAGTTGGTTGACGAATGGCAGCTAGTTCTAAATGTAGAAGAATGTAACTTAATGTGGATGAGTAGGAAAAACAAACCCGTAAGGTTCGGATTCAGAGATAGTAGTGTCCTAATTGATACAGTGTCGACGTTTAAACATCTGGGCGTAACGCTGCAAAGCTACGAGGGTCGGTCAAAAAGTAATGCCTCCCATTTTTTTTCTACTTAAAGAAATTAAGTTAAGTGAAAAATTTGAATTTGGCGCCATTCCTCAAACCTTCTTCTGCAATCCACTGCAGTAGTAACTTTCTGTGTCAACAGGTGGCAGCACAGCAGAAGTTTGTAAGATGGCCGACATCGATGTTCGTTTGAGACAGCGTTGTGTGATTGAATTCTTGAATGCAGAAGGTGAAACGCCCATACGCATTCATGAAAGACTGAAGAAGGTGTATGGTGTTGTGACAGTGGATGTCAGCACTGTTAGACGATGGGTTCGTCGTTGTAAGGAAGCTGAAGGGCAAACACCGTTGACTGACGAAAAGCGGAGCGGCAGGCCGGTGAGTGCAGTGACTCCACACAACATTCAGCAAGTTGATGACATCATTCGTGGTGACCGTCGGGTGACTGCAGATGAAGTGTGTCGCATTATTTCTCTTAGTAAAGGCAGTGTGATCACGATTATTAAACAATTGGGGTACTCAAAAGTTTGTGCACGGTGGGTTCCAAGAATGTTAACCGATCAGAATAAAGAGGCAAGGAAAACAATAGCCTCCCAACACTTGCAGCGCTTCCGTTTGGAGGGAGATGAGTTTCTGAAAAAAATTGTGACCGGGGACGAAACATGGGTGCATTTTTTTGAACCCGAATCAAAGAGGCAGTCAATGGAGTGGCGTCACACAAGCTCGCCGAGGAAGAAAAAATTCAAAACTGTGCGATCGGCAGGGAAAGTTATGGCAACAGTTTTCTGGGATACAGAGGGTGTGATTCTGGTTGATTTTTTGGAGCAGGGATGCACAATAAATTCTGTTCAATACGTCACAACCCTCAACAAACTTAAAGCACGTCTTCAGCGAGTTCGCCCAACAAAATCAATGGCAGATGTTCTTCTTTTGCATGACAATGCAAGACCACACACCAGTCGTCACACCTCTGACGAGATTGTCAAAATGGATGGGAAGTTTTGCCTCATCCCCCATACAGCCCTGACCTGGCACCATCAGACTTCCATCTGTTCGGGCCACTAAAAGAAGCTCATCGTGGGATTCATTTTGAAGATGAGGAGGCCGTCAAAACATCCGTGCGTCAATGGCTTAGGAAGCAGAGCTGTGATTTTTACCGTGCTGGGATACATGCCCTTGTTCAAAGATGGACCAAAACTGTAGAGATGGGCGGAGATTACATTGAAAAATGACAAAATGATTCTCAATGTTGTGGTTTTCAACCTATGTAATTGCATTTAAATTTCCTGACAATTAAACGTAGAAAAAAAAATAGGAGGCATTACTTTTTGACTGACCCTCGTATATGAAATGGAACGAGCATGTAAAGACGGCAGTAAGGAAAGCGAATGGTCGGCTTCGGGTTCTTGAGGGAATTTTAGAAAAAAAACGTAGCTCATCTGTAAAGGGGACGACGTATAGAACACTAATTCGATCTATTCATGAGTACTGCTCGAGTGTTTGGTATCCCCACCAAGTCGAATTAAGGAAGACATCAAAGCCATTCACAGGCGGGCTGCTAGATTTGTTACCGGTAGGGTCGATCAACACGCAAGTATTACGAAAATGCTTCAGGAACTCAAATGGGGAGACGACATTCTTTTCGAGGAACACTATCCAGAAAATTTTAGAGAATCAGCATTTGAAGCTGAATGAAGAACGGTTCTACTGTCGCCAACTTAGTTTTTGAGGAAGGACCGCAAAAATAAGATAAGAGAAGTTAGGGATCATTCGGAGGCATATAGTCAATCGTTTTTCCCTCGCTCTATTTGCAAGTGGAACAGGAAGGGAAATGACTGGTAGTGGTACGAGATACTCCAGCCACGCACCATACTCTTTACTTGTCGACAGATGAAAGATACTTCGCTTTCTTCTTTCTCTCTCCTTTTTTTTTTTTTTTTTTTTTTTTTTTTTTTTTTTGAGGATATAATCCAGGTCGCATGCAATTACAGTATTAGTGGTGAACAACTAGAACACGACACATCATATAAGTGTTTATAGATAATACTAAGATATGATATGAAATGGGACGATCACGTAACATCATTATTAGGGGAGGCGAATGGAAGACAGATTTGTTGTAATGGTTCCAGGAGAAAGCGGTGCATCTGAAAAGGAACCGTATACAAGTAACTAGAGCGACCGATTCTAGAGTTTCTTTGCAGTGCTTGGACTGTGCGTCAAGTAGGCACAGCAAAATATATCGAAGGAACGCAGCTACACTTGGAAACCGACTCTTTCCACATGGTTTCGATAGAAAACGACCAAATAATCAACGGAACATGGAGTGAACTGACCAACTACCGGTATTTCAGTGTTACCAGTTTCTCTCCACAAACGCTGTGGTATCTCCACGCTACTCTCCACGAATCTGCAATAACGACGTGTCCATTTGTATTGCTATAGTCGCCGTGAGGTGTTTCGATATAAAAAAGGAGTTTCTTGTCCACAAGTGCTCAATTCCAAACCAATGAAAAAAAGTAGAGGTAGTTTGCTATGAATGAGCTTCAGACGGTTCAGGTTTTACAACATTACAGTCGTACAAATTGTTTATATGAACTTTGCAACTCACTGAGCTATGTCGCTGTCTAATTTTTTCTGTCACACGTTCACACGTCGTCACAGGGTGTGTTTATACCTATATCTGTGCTTAGGTCTTAGGATGATCACAATCTTTGTAAAGGTGGCACATAAAACTAGAGGAGGTTTTCACATAAGCAACAGGCGCACACTAAAAGATAACCCCACAGCGTGGTCCATAAAATCATTAACAGGACAGAACTTATCGCATAATAAAAATATTTATCGATCCAAATGATGATGGAGATCTTAAGATTGAAGTTCATACTAGAAATACTGCAATAGAACGTTCGTGTTACATACATTCCTTTCATCTTTTAGCAAATGATTGTATGGTGTTATACGTGATATTATCCATGCGTTCGACTGACACACTTCCTTAAAAACTGTATATTTAACAGTCTACAGTGGCAGTGTAACCATAATGAAAAATTTATAGCTTCTATAAAATTGCGTCTAGTAGCCTCTTTACCTTGCACTGAACAGCTTAAAGAAAACGAGAAAAAAACAGAGCAATGCCAGAAGTACGTACGGCATAAAGCCGCGTTCGCACACGGAACTATGTGGCGCCAAAGCTTGTGGTTTCTGTAGTGGCATCGTGAGCTACCGATCATTCAGGACGCCACCAGTTCTACATAGGTACACAGCATTCAGTATGGTGTCAACTGAAATCTTATGGCCGTGTATGACTGTTATTGTGTAGATCATGGCGTTAGAACAGTGACAGGAGTTAAACACAAGGAAGGCGAAACCAAAGTGTTGGATCCGAAAATAGATTTCGCACAGGGATAAGTCAGGGGGCAGAAACACATTTATACTGGGTGATCAAAAAGTCAGTATAAATTTGAAAACTTAATAAACCACGGAATAATGTAGATAGAGAGGTAAAAATTGACACACATGCTTGGAATGACATGGAGCTTTATTAGAACAAAAAAAAAAAAAAGAAACAAAGTGTGGCTAGACGCGTGAAAGATCTCTTGCGCGCGTCGTTTGGTGATGATCGTGTGCTCAGGCGCCACTTTCGTCATGCTTGGCCTCCCAGGTCCCCACACCTCAGACCGTGCGATTATTGGCTTTGGGGTTACTTGAAGACGCAAGTGTATCGTGATCGACCGACATCTCTAGGGATGCTGAAAGACAACATCCAACGCCAACGCCTCACCATAACTCCGGACATGCTTTACAATGCTGTTCACAACATTATTCCTCGACTACAGCTATTGTTGAGGAATGATAGTGGACATATTGAGAATTTCCAGTAAAGAACATCATCTTTGCTTTGTCTTACTTTGTTATGCTAATTATTGCTATTCTGATCAGATGAAGCGTCATCTGTCGGACATTTTTTGAACGTTTGTATTTTTTTGATTCTAATAAAACCCCATGTCATTCCAAGCATGTGCGTCAATTTGTACCTCTCTATCTACATTATTCCGTGATTTATTCAGTTTTCAAATTTTCAACTTTTTGATCACCCGGTACAAAGAAATGACACTCGGAGACGAAAATGCTGTTCGCAGTGGCAAACTAACCAACAGCTGTCATGTAAATATCATCTGCAGACACGGAACTCTTCCAAAATTTTAGAATCCTGTTTATTCGTTGATATAGGAATTTCGATAGCTAATTTTTATTTGACATCTGTCACATCACACTCGGGAGCTCTTTCCTGCATAAAATCTATAACTTATACAATACCTAGTCTCACAGATTACAAAGGTTATACAACTCGCTTTTTTGATCATGTATATTATGTTTACTTATTTATTCATTAAAAAATCTTTTACGATTGTGGTATACGTCACTGGTTTGTAAGTGCTGCCTCTCCCACCACACGCATACTCATTATTATAGAGAATAAAACATAAGCTGCTGTTCTCGTCGTTCCAGAAGCTGCGAAGGTGTACCTGCCAACCACCGTTTTCACTTTTTTCAACAATAAAATGAAATCACACTAAAATCGATCAGATTACAGCAGCAATTACTCCACGATAAATGTTACAGAACGCTCGTGTTTTGAATTACTGTCACCAGGGAGCAGTGGTGGGAGGAAAGAGGCGCAACAAAAAACAAGCAAGTTGAGCTTTTTGTGGCGAGACAAAAGTTGCGTCTCTTAGTTTACACCACTAAAAACTGGGAGTTTACACATGCAACTACACTGCAACCGCAGTATGCCACTACGTGTGGCGACATTTTGGTTACGTATGTGATCCCGGCCTAAGTACGGACGATATGCCTTCTCCTTTTGCCTCAGCTGCGGTCGGCAGATGGAACCAGTAGGTGCGTGCTGGAAGTTCACCGATCGTCCAGCAGAAAGCGCTTGTATGCACTTCAGGTTCCTCTCTCGTGACTGGAAGCTCTTAGCTGATCAGTACAGACGAAAAGCTCGTGTTAAACCCTGGTACTTCACGTAGTACAATTATGGTAATGGTCGCTTGCATAGGTACATAATGCATTTTTATAGGGCGTCGTGTCGTAAAATATCACCTATATCAGTGTGTATGCATGTGCGCGTGTAACATATTTTTGTAAAGCAGTGGGGCTTCCGTTTACACATGTATGCCACTTTTGAAGTAATAACAGTAAGTCATGTACCAGATTTGTGGAGCTTACTGATCAATGAGAAGCTTTTTCATTGACATATGACATGTTCTGCTAATTGTATATATCAAGTAATGGGACAAGAATCTCAAATTTACGGGTAATTATTCTCACTTCTGAGTATACTTAACCTAAGAAGAACTATCGTCTACCATCTTAAACACTCCACGACGTTTTCCAGTGACAGTGGTATTGTGATCTCTCATGTTAAAAGTAGTCGCGTCCAGTATGAACTTAACTGACTGAAATTTGTACTTTGAAGACAATATTGTTTAGAAGAATATTTCGCAGTCAAATAAATCGTTTTCGCTAGTTAATTTATGTTGGATAAATTACTTTGCTTTGTATTCTAGTGATGTTGATGGCACTTAGAGGCAAGAACAGACAGAGGATTTAGAAGCATCCCTTGCTTCGACAGTGACTATGGAAGTATTTTCGATTCATTTAGAAACTACATTCTAGTAATTTTTGATCATAGTCATCCGCTTCCGCAATGTCACCTTCTCTTGTGTCATCGTCGCCACATGCGGATAATGACTCGTGTGACGCTGTCGGTAATTTGAGCGATGTACATACAAATTTTTCGTCCCATATCCACTCCCAGACCCAAATCAATTATTCCTAGAGATCTTGATTCAATGGCGCCCCTTGTAACTTCCTCCGTTGAATGTATATGGCCTATTCTTTATGATACGGTTGTACAGATGAGGTGGGAAGGTCATGGAAAAAGTCAATTTTAAACTCCTTATAGCTCCTTGTCCAACATATGAACAGCAAGACAACATTCCATTAGAACTACTGACAGCCTTGGGAGAGCCAGGCCTGACAAAGCTCTACCATCTAGTGAGCAAGATGTATGAGACAGACGAAATACCCTCAGACTTCAAGAAGAATATAATAATTCCAATCGCAAAGAAAGCAGATGTCGATAGATGTGAAAATTACCGAACTATCAGTTTAATAAGCCACGGCTGCAAAATACTAACAGGAATTCTTTACAGACGAATGGAAAATCTGGTGGAAGCCGACCTCGGGGAAGATCAGTTTGGATTCCGTACAAATGTTGGAACACGTTACGCAATACTGACCCTACGACTTATCTTAGAAGAAAGATTAAGGAAAGGCAAACCTACGTTTCTAGCATTTGTAGACTTAGAGAAAGCTTTTGACAATGTTGACTGGAATACTCTCTTTCAAATTCTGAAGGTGGCAGGGGTAAAATACAGGGAGCGAAAGGCTATTTACAATTTGTACAGAAACCAAATGGCAGTTATAAGAGTCGAGGGGCATGAAAGGAAAGCAGTGGTTGTTGTAGCCTATCCCCGATGTTATTCAATCTGTATATTGAGCGAGCAGTAAAGGAAACAAAAGAAAAATTCGGAGTAGGAATTAAAATCTATGGAGAAGAAATAAAAACTTTGAGGTTCGCCGATGACATTGTAATTCTGTCAGAGACAGCAAAGGACCTGGAAGAGCAGCTGAACGGAATGGACAGCGTCTTGAAAGGAGGATATAAGATGAACACCAAGAAAAGCAAAACCAGGATAATGGAATGTAGTCGAATTAAGTCGGGTGATGCTGAGGGAATTACATTAGGATATGAGACACTTAAAGTAGTAAATGAGTTTCGCTATTTGGGGAGCAAAATAACTGATGATGGTCGAAGTGGAGAGGATATAAAATGTAGACTGGCGATGGCAAGGAAAGCGTTTCTGAAGAAGAGAAATTTGTTAACATCGAGTATAGATTTAAGTGTCAGGAAGTCGTTTCTGAAAGTATTTGTATGGAGTGTAGCCATGTATGGAAGTGAAACGTGGGCGATAAATAATTTAGACAAGAAGAGAATAGAAGCTTTCAAAATGTGGTGATACAGAAGAATGCTGAAGATTAGATGGGTAGATCACATAACTAATGAGGAGGTATCGAACAGAATTGGAGAGAAGAGAAATTTGTGGCAGAGCTTGCCTAGAAGAAGGGATCGGTTGGTAGGGCATATTCTGAGGCATCAAGGGATCACCAATTTAGTTATGGAGGGCAGCGTGTAAGGCAAAATCGTAGAGGGAGACCAAGAGATGAATACACTAAAAAGATTCAGATGGATGTAGGTTGCAGTAGGTACTTGGAGATGAAGAAGCTTGCACAGGATAGCGTGGCTTGGAGAGCTGCATCAAACCAGTCTCTGGACTGAAGACCACAACAACGACAGCTCCTTGTCCAACATATGAAAAGCAATCGTAAATCACTGGCAAAAATATGTCGCTTTCAACTGTACACCATCTGATCGTAAGGTGTCTGGATGTCTATGGAGGAATGGGAGCCCGTTATGACTCATCCGAAAGTATTCCATTAGTTTCAGGTCGGCGCTCTGAGCAGGCTAGTCCGTTTCGGGAATATTGTTCTCCAGAAAACATTGCCTTACAGATGTTGCATTATGACAGGGTGCTCTGGCATGCCGATACAATCAGTCACAGTCATCGAACTGATTTTGTACTGTACGAAGTACACGCTGGTGTATATTGTGTTCATATTATTCTGCATTTAGCTTCCCTTAAGTAAAACAGGGTGACAACACTCTGACCACGAAAAATACCCTCACACCGTAACAGCACTACCTACTTCACTGCTGGCATTATACGTGATGGCAGGTAACGTTATCCAGCCATTCGCCAAACCGATAACCTTTCCATCGGATTGCCATAGGGTTCAGTATGAATCTTCACTCCAGATTACGCGTTTCCAGTCGTCCTTTGTCCAGTGCCGTTGCTCTTTACACCACTTCAAGCTTTGTTTAGGAGGAGTTGCTCGACCGTAGTACCCCATTCTTTTTAACTGCCTACGAACAGTCATTGTGCTAGCTGAACTGCGGGTAGCGCTTCGAAACTCTCGAATGATTCCTTACGCTGATTTGATGCGATTTTTTCAACCACCTCTCCTATGCTCGATGGCCCCTGTCCATCAGTACGTGAGGTATGCCTGGTTATGGTTTAGCTGCGGCTGTTCTTTTGTGTTTCCACTTCACAGCTACATTATCAACAGTCGACTTGGCAGCTTTAGAAGTGTTGAAGTGTCCCTGATGTATTTCTTACGCAGGTGGCATCTCATGACTAGTCCATCTCAGAGTTGACTGAAGTCTTCCGTCCGGCCCATTCTGCTGTTATTGCTTCTTTGCTAACAACACAGTACTCCTCGCCTCCTTATATACTACTGGCCATTAAAATTGCTACACCACGAACATGACATGTTACAGACGCGAAATTTAACCGACAGGAAGAAGATACTGTGATATGCAAATGATTAGATTTTTCAGAGTATTCACACAAGGTTGGTGCCGGTGGCGACACCTACAACGTGCTGACATGAAAGTTTCCAACAGATTTCTCATACACAAACAGCAGTTGACCGTCGTTGCCTGGTGAAACGTCGTTGTGATGCTACGTGCAAGGAGGAGAAATGCCTCCCATCACGTTTCCGACTTTGATAAAGGTCGGATTGTACCCTATTGCGATTGCCGTTTATCGTATCGCGACACTGCTGCTCGCGTTGGTCGAGATCCAATGGCTGTTAGCAGAATATGGAGTCGGTGGGTTCAGGAGGGTAACACGGAACGCCGTGCTGGATCCCAACGGCCTCGTACCACTAACAGTCGAAATAACAGGCATCTTATCCGCATGGCTGTAACGGATCGTGCAGCCACGTCTCGATCCCTGAGTCAACAGATGGGGACGTTTGCAAGACAACAACCATCTGCATGAACAGTTCGACGACGTTTGCAGCAGCATGAACTATCAGCTCGGAGACCATGGCTGCGGTTACCCTTGACGCTGCATCACAGACAGGAGCGCCTGCGATGGTGTACTCGACGACGAACCTGGGTGCACGAATGACAAAACGTCATTTTTTCGGATGAATCCAGTTTCTGTTTACAGCATCATGATGGTCGCATCCGTGATTCGCGACATCGCACATTGGAAGCGAGTATTCGTCATCGCCATACTGGCGTTTCACGCGGCGTGATGGTATGGGGTGCCATTGGTTACACGTCTCGGTCTCCTCTTGTTCGCACTGACGGCACTTTGAACAATAGACGTTACATTACAGATGTGTTACGACCCGTGGCTCTACCCTTCATTCGCTCCCTGCGAAACCCTACATTTCAGCAGGATTATGCACGACTGCATGTTGCAGGTCCTGTACAGGCCTTTCTGGATACAGAAAATGTTCGACTGCTGCCCTGGCCAGCACATTCTCCTGATCTCTCACCAACTGAAAACGTCTGGTCAATGGTGGCCGAGCAACTGGCTCGTCACAACACGCCAGTCGCTACTCTTTATGAACTGTGGTATCGTGTTGAAGCTCCAAGGGCAGCTGCACCCGTTCAGGCCAACCAAGCGCTGTTTGACTCAATGCCCAGGCGTATCAAGGCCGTTATTACGGCCAGAGGTGGTTGTTCTTGGTACTTATTTCTCAGGATCTATGCACCCAAATTGCGTGAAAATGTAATCACATGTCAGTTGTAGTATGGTATATTTGTCCAATGAATACCCGTTTTTGCCGGCCGGAGTGGCCATGCGGTTCTGGGCGCTACCGTCTGGAACCGAGCGACCGCTACGGTCGCAGGTTCGAATCCTGCCTCGGGCATGGATGTGTGTGATGTCCTTAGGTTAGTTAGGTTTAATTAGTTCTAAGTTCTAGGCGACTGATGACCTCAGAAGTTAAGTCGCATAGTGCTCAGAGCCATTTGAACCATTTTGAATACCCGTTTATCATCTGCGTTTCTTCGTGGTGTAGCAATTTTAATGGCCAGTAGTGTAGTCTGGCGGGTCCTTCCCTGGTGTCATCTAGTGGTCAAATCCACATTACATGGGGATGACCGCTTGTTTCTGATCAGACAGCATATTTTTAATAAATATATTGAAGATGGTTCAAATGGCTCTGAGCACTATGGGACTTAACATCTGTGGTCATCAGTGACCTAGAACTTAGAACTACTTAAACCTAACTAACCTTAGGACATCACTCACATCCATGCCCGAGGCAGGATTCGAACCTGCGACCGTAGCGGTCACGCGGCTCCAGACTGAAGCGCCTGGGACTGCACGGCCACACCGGCCGGCATATATTGAAGAGCCAAAGAAACTGGAACATCTTTCTAATGTCGTGTAGGGCCCCCGCGAGCACGCTGAAGTGCCGGAACAAGACGTGGCATGGGGTCGACTGATATCTGAAGTAGTTCTGGAGGGAATTGACACCATGAATCCTGCAGGGCAGCCCATAAATCCGTAAGAGCGCGACGGAATGGAGATCTCTTCTGAACAGCACGTTGCAAGGCATACCACATATGCTCAATAATGTTCATATCTGGGGAGACTAGTGGCCAGAGGAAGTGTTTAAACTCAGACGAGTGTTACTGGAGGCACTCTGTAGCAATTCTGGAAGTATGGTGTGTCGCATTGTCCTGTTGGAATTGCCCAAATCCGTCGGAATGCACAATGCACTTGAATGGATGCAGGTGATCAGACAGGATGCTTACGTACGTGTCACCTGTCAGAGTCGTCTCTTGACGTATCAGGGGTCACATATCACTCCAACTGCACACGCCCCACACAATTACAGGGTCTCCACCAGCTTAAACAGTCCCCTGATGACATGCAGGGTCCCTGGATTCATGAGGTTGTCTCCATACTCATACACGTTCATCCGCTCGATACAATTGGTAACGAGACTCGTCCGACCAGGCAACATGTTTACAATCATCAACAGTTCAATGTCGGTGTTGACGAGCCAGGCGAGGTGTAAAAGTTTGTGTCATGCAGTCATCATCTACATCATACTCCGCAAGCCACCTAATGGTGTGTGGCGGAGGGCACTTTCGGTACCACTGGGGTACACGTGTGGGCCTTCGGCTCCGAAAGCCAATATTGATGATGTTTCGTTCAATGGTTCGGACGCTGACACTTATTGATGGCTCGCATTGAAATCTGCAGCAATTTGCAAAAGGGTTGCACTTCTGTCTCGTTGTACGATTCTCTTCGATCGTCGTTGGACCTGTTCTTGCAGGATTATTTTCCGGTCACTGCGATTTCGGAGATGTGATGTTTTACTGTATTCTTGATATTCACGTTACACTCGTGAAATGGTCGTATGGGAAAATCCCCACTTTATCTCTAGCTCGGAGATGCTGTGTCCCATCGCTCGCGCGTCGACTATAACACCACGTTCAAACTCACTTAAATCTGGATAACCTGCCACTGTAGCGGCAGTACCCGATGTAACAACTGCGCCAGACACCTGTTGTGTTATATAGGCGTTGGCGACCGCAGCACCGTATCCTGCCCGTTCGCATTTCTCTGTATTTGAATACGCATACCTATACCAGTTTCTTTGTCCCTCAGCGTATAATTAGACGCTTGGGGTGGGAGTTACATTCCCTGGAAGCTCTTCCGTTACGCAGGTGGCTACATTTCAATTACCTGCAAACTGAAGCTTTGTAGCACAATCTGGGTCTGTGATGTCGTAGAGGGGAAAGTGGAAGTAATTCTACCGCTAGACAGCTACAGTGCGGTTTGCGATAACAGTGTTACTGTAGAAACATGGACGATGCCTGTAGTTGCACTTAGTAACGAATCTTGTCCGGCTCAGCAGTGGTGCACTATTGTCAGAAGACGAATTATTTGGCTGCGGGTGTTCCCGTGTAGCTTGAATAATTTAATGAGACTCACTCAAGAAGGCTTCAGTTACTGAACATTTCACACCACAATCAGGCTCGAAATCGCGCAGCCCAATATGTTTCACAACATAGGTCATCGATTCTCACAAGTAATAGGAAACTATCTTCGTAATATTGTAAAGTTGCGATGTTTTACAAGAATGGCAACAATTCATCACGCGCAATAACCGGCTACAATTCATCACGCGCAATAACCGAATCCGACTACAAACTATAGTGTGCTCCAGCTACACCCATGTGTGTAGCCTGTGAAGCACTATAAAAATGCGTGGCGGATACTCCATCTCCATCATATTTCATTTCTTCATTCAAAGATCAGAGGGCACAGCCTGTGCCGTTGCCCATAATTACTTTGGTCTTCCTGGGCCTCTCCAGCCAGTAGATCAACACCTTTGCACCGTAAGTGCAAAAAATTTCTCGGCTGTTTTTATTCCGGACGTACAAGCGACGTCAGCGTGTAAACTACGGTAGCAGCTTGAACTAACAGCTGTAAACAAAAGATGTGTATTCGACCAGTCAGTTGTGAGCAGGCAGCGTTAAATACTGGACGTGCAGCCGTAGTGTGTCAACGGTGTTGTGACGCAAATCGCTAAGGAGCAATATCTCTAAGTCAGCTATTCAAGACATTCTACAGAATGTTTTGAAGAAGAAGAAAGTTTGAGGAAAAATTTGACACGTATATCCTGAGTCACGAACTAGAACAACGACGCGTGGGCGCCTGCCGCGACTTGGTTGAAACGCGAAACATGGGCAATTCTTTTCTGGAAAAACTATCACTGTTGACGTGATCTGGTGCTTTCAAAACGAATCGAAGACAAAACGTCACGTTCAGAAATTCGAAAAAAAGGTCAACATCCTGGCGATATAATCAGTGCGAAAGAACCTGCCAATTTCTGGTAGCAGTGTACAAGAGGTTTCTTCCTGATGATAGGAAAAAAAGAACATGTCATTCCCGTTTTCAAGAATGGTCGTCGAACAGACGCTTAAAACTATAGACCTATAACTCTGACGTCGGTCTATCGTAGACTTTTGGGTCACGTTTTATGCTCGCGTATCATTACGTTCCAGCAAGCCGAAAATCTCCTATCTAGGAACCAACATCGATTCCATAAATAACGGTCGCTCTATTCCTCCACGAGACACAGAAAGCATTAGACACAAGCGCACAAGTAGATACGGTGTTCCTTGACTTCCGAAAGGCATTCGATACCGTTCCGCACGGCAACCTAATGAACAAAATTATGAGAGTATGAAATATCAGACCAACTGTGAGACTGGACTGAAGAGTTTCTAGCAAACAGAACACAGCAGGTTATTCTTCAAGGAGAGAAGTCTTCAGACTTAAAAATAAATTTGGGCGTGCCGTCGAGGACAACATACTGGGTTCTATCACTTAATAAGTCTTCGAGCCGTTCACATAGCTGGGAACCTATACTATTACGCTCGTACCTTCATTGACAATCTGCAGTGGGCCACTGTGCCAAATGCTTTCCAGCAACCTAGAAATATGGACTCTGCTTGTTGCCGTGCATCCATAGTTCGCAGTACATCATTTGAGAAAAGAATAAGCAGAGTTTCGCACGAGCGATGCTTCCTTAAACCATGCTGATTCGTGGACATAAACTTCTCGGTCTCAAGAAAACTTATCAAATCCCAACCGCGAATATTTTTAGGAATAACAGTAATATATCACAGTGCTGCCACAAATACGATAATTTCAACATTTCCGAAACCAGCCGATCTCGAGCTCTGTAATGCACTGTCTACTGCGGCACCAACTAAAGAGACGCTTCAAGAATTCAAATTAGATCCAAGCAAGTTCCAGGGAGTAGGCACAGACAGTGCGATTATAACGATAGGTGTTAACAATTGTGTCCACCAAATCTTGAAAGAAGACATTCCGCATTTGGTGCATGTGCATTCCATTCAGTTCAAATTGTTACTGCAGCGAATGAAACGCTGCCAAGAAATGCTGACTTCTTAGCGGGGAAACATATAAATGGTTTTTTTCATTCTTAACTCGTAACAGTTGTATCGTGATGTTTATCAGACAATCAATGAAGAAGCAGAACCCTTCAAAATTCCACGGGCATGTGACGCGATGGTTATCCATAGAGCCTGTGGTAACAAGAATTACAAATCGGTGGTTAAAGCTTAGGACGCACTTTGAAATAACGCGAATCAAATGCTTTATGCAATGTTTCCTGATGAATACAGTTTGTCGTATTTACTATTTTTAAAGCCTATTCTTTCAGATATGCATATGGTTAATAAACATTTTGAATTCAACACAGGGGAGATGTGCAAGCTGTTAAATGACCTCGTTGCGCTAATAGAGTCATTAACGAAAAAAGTTGTTGTCACCACACATCCTGCGCAAAAAAATTAAATTTAGATTTTGAAAAGCACTTAGATCTCAAACCATATCTAGGGCATGAAGTCGAAAAAATATTGATGAACTGAGAAAATCTCAACTACACCCACAACAAAAACAAATATTACGTCAGAAATGCACCCAGTTTGTCTGTCAATTAATAATTCAGTTGTTGCAAAGACCTCCTGAAAACATTGAAGTTTTGAGGAAAATTTCACTTCTTTCAGTCTCCGAAGCTCTTCGGATCGTTAAAGAGCCACTGATTCCTTTCCGCGAATCATGTAATATTGATCTTGGCATACAAAAACTGTTTTTCAGTGGGAAACTGTAACTCTTGTGAAACGGTCCGAAACCATAGGCACTACTGATTTCTGATGTGAAGCGCTTAAATATAGTTATGACACCCATTTCACCAAATTATTGACAACGTTTGCTTTTCTCGACTAATGTTACAAAAAACTAGATGAACGTTATTCAAACTATAGCGAGAAGTAGGATGAAATTCGAACCGATGAATTCGCTTTTGTCTATTCGAGCAGGAATGAGAAGGAAGAAACAATGTTGCCACAATATTAAGTACCAACAGGCCACAATATTATCAACTGCCAACAGAAGTGTTGAAGCAAATGGGAACAGTTACGGCATATAAAGCATCTGTATGTACTTCATCGACTTCTACGCCTGCCTCTGGTGCTGAACCTTCCGTCGGGGAATACGTTGACGATGCCGAGGCGTTCATTTTTTCTTATGTAAGTTCGCCGTGACACATTTCATAATACTGTTCTAGCTACAAACACATTGTATAGCAAGATAGATCTGTCGCACCGCGATTTTCGTGCAATGGTTTATTGCGACTACAAAAAGAAGATAACTGCAGAAGGATGCCTCTCTTCTCTGGTACGTGTTTTTGATGCGTCTGCCGCTTCTAAGGCCACCATTGGAGATCGGTTACGCGAATTATCAGAGGATAGAGAGTCCCCTCAATATGATCCCCGTGCCGGTCGCCCAATAACGGCAGTTTCTCAAGAAAACATTTATGCTATGAGGAAAATGATCGAAGATGATCCTCATCTCACATACTGTGACACTGAAGGGACCTTAAATATTGGGTTGGCAGTGGCGCAGATTGTCGTTCACAATCATTTAGGCCTAACTAAAAGATGTGCCCGTTGCGTGTCAGTTTTCCTGACAGAAGCCAAAAACAGAAAGGAATGGATTGCTGTCGCTTTATACTTGAATAACTTGACAAAGGTTGGGCCAAAGGCACAGTGGCTGTACCATCACGACCCTGGGACTAAGAGGCAATCTTGAGTACGGTGGCCGGCCGGTGTGGCAGAGCGGTTCTAGGCGCTGCAGTCTGGAATCGTGCGACCGCTACGGTCGCAGGTTCGAATCCTGCCTTGGGCATGGATGTTTGTGATGTCCTTCTAGTAGTTCTAAGTTCTAGGTGACTGATGACCTCAGATGTTAAGTCCCATAGTGCTCAGAGCCATTTAACCCATTTGAGTACAGTGCTTTCCAGGTAAGTAACCACCCACGGAAGTTCAAGATGAAGGAACTCTGGATAGAAGATGGTGGCCACATTCTTCATCAGGATAGATCATCTCAACTTTGTGACACTTGACGCACGTCGAACAGTCAATGCTGAGTGGTAGGTGACCGAATGCCGAAAGCCGTCGCCATATGGAGATTACAACGTCCAAAGTCGACGAGTAGGCACCTTCTTCCACATGACAATTCCTCAGCATAGAACGACTGCCAAACAATGGACTTCTTGGAGAAGGAGAAAATGCGAGTGTTACCGCACACACACTATCCAGCCGGTCTAGTTCCGTGTAACTTCTCCCTGTTCCCAAAGACAAAGGAAAACAATGTGTAGGTAGTGTTTTTCGTCCGATGATGCGGCTATCGCAGCATAAAACAGTACTCCAAGTGACTTCCCTAAAAATATTTGGTCTGAGACATTTTTGAAGTGGATCCAAAGGATGGAAGACTGTATAAGTGCTCATGGAGAGTATTTTGAAAAATTATAACAGTTGTATATGAAAATTTTTTCTGAATTTCTGCTGAAAACTCAACTCTTGTAAAGTATACAAGGTTAATGAAGGGATACAACGAAACTCAGTTGGGAAACAGAATCTTTCGGTTCCTTGCCATTGGTTCGTCGCAGTTCGTGGAGGTTGTAAATCGTTAAATGGACATTATGCGGACTGTATTAATAACTTAAAAAAAGTAGCGCACGTCTAAGAAGATTCTGGAAGCTCTGGGCAACTCGCTCTAAGATTGTTGCTACTTCACAATACAGGTCGAATCCACATGTACAAATTAACTCTCTTAGGCTCCAGTCCAGCTGCATGCCCCATCTGTTTACAACTAGTTGACAAACCGGGATTGCCTGGGTATTTATTTTGCGTATTTTCTATTAGAAACGGAAACAAAAAATGAACTATGTTTGTAATATGGTACTGAACGAAATTCATTTCTATGGACTCATGAAAAACCTTTAAAAATGTGAAACCGTCGTACAAAGAAACATGCATGATGTATAAATGTATAGGTGAGCTGCTTCGCGTATCTACAACGCGATTTCGTAGAAGCCACTATAGTAATGCCTATACAAATCTCTACGGTCGGCTATTCTTTCCTCCTACAGCCGTTTGCCGCTTCTCAGTTCAAAGCTGTCAAAAGCACTGCCAGGTGTCAGGGATTTTCTTGCGATGACTGAACTGTAGGAGTGTGTTACAAGGGAAACTCCCCATCGCACCCACCTCCGATTTAGTTGTGAGACGGCCCAGTGGATAGCTCGTCAAAAACTGAACGCAGATCAAGCATGAATACGGGAAGAAGAAGGTGTGCTGAACTGTGAAAAAGGAAGAAAAATAGAAACTGTGAACGGTCCAGGAACAAGATGTTCATCTTCGAGATTCTATGTGCAAATCCCCCACGTGTCCCAACTTTTTTTTCCACAGAATTATGAACTTTCCGTCCGGTCTTTTCTCCTTCTGTAGTTTTGGCAATTGTCATGCTATACATTGGTTGTAGACTGTGTCATGTGGTAACAATATACTGCCGCCGCATGTAATGGCTCTAAACACTATGGGACTTAACATCTGAGGTGATCAGTCCCCTGAACGTAGAACTACTTAAACCTAACTAACCTAAGGGAATCACACACATCCATGCCTGAGGCAGGATTCGAACCTGCGACCGTAGCAGCAGCGCGGTTCTGGACTGAAGCGCCTAGAACCGCTCGGCCACAGCGGCCAGTCCGCCGCATGCAAATGTGATGAATAGAGAGAGCAGGCGAGATGCCGCATCGTCATTTCACAGAAATGAAAACAACAGATAGGCGCGTATGAACTATGTTATAACAAAGAAGGTAATTCAAAAGTCAAAACATCCAATACGCAAAAAAGAGTCATAACATGTGGCACTTGAGTAGAACAAATAGGTGATACTACGTCTGGAGGTCCCTTTCTTACACCTCGCTGTTGCAAATGCACGTTACACCGCGACACAGGCAGAGATCTGAATACAGCGAACAGGCACGTCAGTAACCGGACCGACAGTTCACAATTTTCTAAAAAAAATTGTAGCATGAGTGACATTTGAACACGAGTCTTCCCCTTCGCAGACAGACACCGTATCCACAAGATCACGATACCGCGGCTGCAGGCGTGTGCTTGATGCGGCATGTGGTGAGCTTGAAGCGTACACGGTTTCTATTTTACTTCGTTTTCGCAGTTCAGAACACATTCTTCCCATTTTCATGCTTGATATGTGTGCAGTTTTTGACAGGCTATGCACTGGGCCAACTAACGACTAGATCTGAGGGGGGTGCGATGGGGAATTTCACTTGTTAGTAGTGAATAATGAATGTATTAAAACGTCATGCTTGATGCAGTATTTCTTTTTTTTTTTCATGCATCTCTCTGTTTATGACGTCGAATCTCCTGAACTTTGGTTGGTACCATGATCTACACTCATGCTCATAAATTAAGGAGAATTGCAGAATGTGGTGCCACACGACGTGGCACTACACAAAACTGGCGCTAATAACCTAGGCACATAGGGAACACACACGACACAGATCTGAAGTCCACGGTATCTGTGATAAGTTGAGAAAACCGTCCCTAAACACATGTGCTACAAAACGCCACTGTTTCCTGCGCATTTACGCCGATATCAATATGGGATATGATCAACATGCACACGTACACAGGCCGCACAACGTGTTGCCATACTCTCGATCAGGTGGTCGAGAAGCTGCTGGGGTATAGCCTCCTATTCTTGCGCCAGTGCCTGACGGAGCTCCTGCAGTGTCGTAGGGGTTTGAAGACGTGCTGCGATACGTCGACCGAGAGAATCCCAGACGTACTCGATGGGGTTTAAGTCTGGAGAACAAACAGGCCACTCCATTCGCCTGATATCTTCTGTTTCAAGGTACTTCTCCACGATGGCAGCTCAATGGGGCCGTGCGTTATCATCCATCAGGAAGAAGGTGGGATCCACTGCACCTGGTGCAAAGTGACGTCCCGATAACACATCACCTGTTACAGTTCCTCTGTCAAAATCATGCAGGGCTGTACGTGCACCAATCATAATCCCACCCCACGCCATCAAACCACGACCTTCATACAGGTCCCTTTCAAGGACGTTAAGGGGTTGGTATCTGGTTCCTAGTTCACGCCCGATGAAAACCCGGGGAGAATCACTGGACTCGTCTGTGAAAAATAGCCTGGCACTAATGTTCCAATAACCATGTACTGTGTTCTTGACACCAGGCTTTACGGGCTCTCCTGTGACTAGGGGTCAGTGGAATGCACCTTGCAGGTCTTCGGGTTAAGAAACCATGTCTGTTCAGTCGTCTGTAGATTGTGTATCTGGAGACAACTGTTCCAGTGGCTGCAGTAGGGTCCCGAGCAAGGCTACCTGCAGTACTCCGTGGCCATCTGCGGGCTCTGTGGTGAGATATCGGTCTTCTTGTGGTGTTGTACACCGTGGACGTCCCGTACCGTAGCGCCTGGACACGTTCCCTGTCTGCTGGAATCGTTACCATAATCTTGAGATCACACTTTGTGGCACACAGAGGACCCTTGCTACGACCTGCTGTGTTTGACCAGCCTCCAGTCGCTTAGTATTCTATCTCTCATAACGTTATCAATATGTGTTCTTTGAGCCATTTTCAACACACAGTCACCATTAGCACGTCTGAAAACGTCTGCACACTTACTCGCTGCACCGTACTCTGACATGCACGAACACACCTCTGTGTATGTGGACTTCTGCCAGCGCCAGCGTGCGACGACCACAGGTCAAATGCACCGCAAACCGCCCACCAGAACGTTGTTTCACCATGTACCAGCATTATCTTTAATTTATGAGCATGAGTGTAATTTTATAGGCCCATTTACCGGCATATGTCAGTACTGTCTGCGAAATGTATTGCGAAAAGAGTACGTAGCATAGAAGTAGTAATTTTAGACATCACGCATGATTCGACAGGTTTGATTCATCTCGCTGTCTATGACGTCATATTTTCTGAACTATGAGCAGACACGCACACGTGAACGCACGCACGCACACACACACACACACACACACACACACACACACACACACATACATACATACACATGAACGCTCACGCACCCACGCGCACGCACATACACTGCGGCGACAAATGTCATGGGATACCTCCTAATATCATGTTGGAGCTCCTTTTGGCTGATATAGTTCAGTAACTCGACGTGGCACGGACTCAACAAGTCGTTGGAAGTCCCCTGCAGAAAGATTGAGCCATGCTGCCTCTGTAGCCGTCTACAGCTGCGAAAATGTTGTCGGAGCAGGATTTTGTGCACGAACTAACCTCTCCATTGTGTCCCATAAGCCGGCAGGTGTGGCCGTGCGGTTAAAGGCGCTTCAGTCTGGAACCGCGTGACCGCTACGGTGGCAGGTTCGAATCCTGCCTCGGGCATGGATGTGTGTGATGTCCTTAGGTTAGTTAGGTTTAATTAGTTCTAAGTTCTAGGCGACTGATGACCTCAGAAGTTGAGTCGCATAGTGCTCAGAGCCATTTTTGTGTCCCATAAATGTTCGATGGGCTTCACGTCGGGCGATTTGGGTAGCCAAATCTTTCACTCGAATTGTCCAGAATGTCCTTCAAATCAATCGCGAACGACTGTGGCCCGGAGACTTGGCGCATTCTCATCTGTAAAAATCTATCGTTGTTTGGGGTCATGAAGTCCATGAACGGCTACAAAAGATCTCCAGATAGCTGAACATAAGCATTTCTAGTCAATGATCGGTTCAATTGGACCAGAGGACCCACTCCATTCCATATAAACACAGCCCACAGCATTAGTGCGTTGTTGGCAACTTGGGTCCATGGCTTCGTGGGGGTCTGAGCCATACTCAAACCCTACCGTTCGCGCTTACCATCTGAAATCGGGACTCATCCGACCATTCCACAGTTTTCTAGTTATCTGGTGTCCAACCGGCGTGATGTCGTGCTGTTAGCAAAGGCACTCGCTTCGGTCGTCTGCTGCCGTAGCCCACTAACGCCAAATTTCGCCGCACTGTCCTTAAGTATACGTTCGTCATACGTCCCACATTGATTTCTCCGGCTATTTCACGCAGTGTTGCTTGTCTGTTAGTTTTGTAAACCCTCGTCGCCAGTTTTGTAAAGGCCTCGTCACTACTGCTGTGGAGGCCGAGTTGCCACTGTTGTTGCGGTAGGCCGAGTTTATCAGTTCGTTAAACGGCTTCTGGTGCAGTGCACCGCTAAGACAATTTCTCCCTGCCACTATTACACATCTATGCCCCAGGGTCAGGTAACAGGATAGGAGAACAAAGGCTCTACAGCACTCCGCGATCCCATGACTCTTGTCACCTCAATATATACTTGCTTAATATATTTTTTATAATATATATGGATTTCACATATTCGTCAGATTACAACTGATTGTTAATGCTTAATTCCAGATAAAAACAGTTTATTTATTCTACCAAGAAGGGATATTTGGCTACGTTTCTTGTTGTGTGACTCTTTCTTGTCAGTGTAGGATTTTGCAAGAGGTAGGCTAAAGTTCGCTCCTTCTTAAAGTCACTGGACCGGTGTGCTTGCCGCCGTCTAGTCGGTGTTCCCCGGGCTGGGACGTGCTTCGCCTCGAGCAAGCAGCAGTGTAATGAACTGCCACGCAACCTTCTATCGGGCGGCAATCTTATCGAGATGTTAGCAGTAATGAACACATAATTTGGCCACAATCGTCGTCAACCAGTCGTGAGTTTTTTTAACCGTTAAATATCTTTTTATACAAGCCGGCAGCATAAAACGCTGCCGCTTGTCTCTTTCCCTGTCTATCCGCTTGTCTCTTCCCCTATCTATGCCGAAGCGTTATATCGTTCGTCAATCTTTTCTTAACAGCTATGTGTCTCGCTGTGAATGGGTCGGAGGAATACAGTATACCTTCTACAAACGACGGCAAATCGAATGGGCACCGGTTAGTTTGTCTGAGTAGATATTCTAAGAAAAATCCTGAGAAATTTTATATCGCGAACACTCAGAAAACAGATGATTCATAAGCCTCGCGAAATATTACTCAAGAAATTCCAAGTACCAAAGTAGAGCGCGGCAACTATCAACGTCACCTACGTACCGCTTACGTAGAGAGTAAACCACAGAAATGCATATGAACAGGTTGGCGGAAGAAAGTGATAATCCTCAATTTAGTAAGGATTATTGTGGTCACTTTCTCAGTTTTATATTCGAATACAGAGCATGTTTGTAACAAAAATTCTAGATGTACCGCTAGAATGTACACTCTTCTATGTACGTTGCGTCGTCTTACTGTGTTTATGTTCTTGTCTTTGAATCTAACTAGATGTACACTGAAGAGCCGAGGAAACTGGTACACCTGCCTTATATCGTGTAGGGCACCGGCGAGCAAGCAGAAGTGCCGCAACAAGACACGGCATGGACTCCACAAACGCCTGAAATAGTGCTGGAGGCAATTGACACCATTAATCCTGCACGCCTGTCCATCAATCCGTAAGATTACGAATGGATGCAGATCTCTTCAGGACAGCACGTTATAAGGCATCCCAGATATGCTCAACAATGTTCATATCTGGGGAGTATGGTGGGCAGCAGAGGTGTTTAAACTCAGAAGAGTGTTCCTGGAGCCACTCTGTAGCAATACTGGACGTGTGGGGTGTCGTACTGTCCTGCTGGAATTGCCCAAGTCCGTCGGAATGCGCAATGGACATGAATGGATCCAGGTGATCAGACAGGATGCTTACGTACGTGTCACCTGTCAGAGTTGTACGTAGACGTATCAGGGGCCCCAAACACTCCAACTGCACACGCCCCACACCATTACAGACATAACAGAGCCTCCACCAGCTTGAACAGTCCCCTGATGACATGCGCGGTCCAAGGATTCATGGAGTTGTCTCCATACCCGTACACGTCCATCCGCTCGATACAATTTGAAGCGAGACTCGACCGACCCGGCAACATGTTTCCAGTCATCAACAGTTCAATGTCGGTGTTGACGGGCCCAGGCGAGGCGTAAAGCTTTGTGTCGTGCGGTCACCAAGGATCCGAAACCCCATATGGATGATGTTTCGTTGAATGCTTCTGACGCTTTTTGATGGGCCAGCATTGAAATCTGCAGGAATTTGCGGAAGGATTGCACCACTGTAACGTTAAACGATTGTTCTCAGTTGTCGCTAGTCCCGTTCTTGCGGGATCATTTTCCGGTCGCAGCGATGTCGGAGATTTAAGGTTTTACCGGTTTCCTGATATTCATCCTACACTCGTGAAATGGTCATACGGGAAAATCCCCACTTCAGCGCTACCTCGAAGATACTGTGTCCCATCGCTCGTGCGCCGACTATAACACCACGTTCAAAGGCACTTATTGTTGATAATTTGCCATTGTAGCAGCAGTAACCGATGTAACAACTGTGCCAGACACTTGTGTTATGTAGGCGTTGCCGGCCGCAGCATCGTAATCTGCCTGTTTATATACCTCCGTATTTCAATACGCAAGGCTGTATCAGTTTCTTTGCTGCTTCAGTATATAACATGCTATATCGTAAAACATTCTCTTGTGGATTAGCACTTTCTCCCTCCAACCCCTCGTGTAAGTTCCATTTCTAAGTGAAATGAGAAGAATCCGTGATATATTGCTTTAGCAAGACAGGCTACACGTTTAAAACAGCAACCACCTCTGCTTCGCTATAATGACACAAAACTAACGAAAAAGGAATCATGCAGACCGCAGTCACTTCGAGCTGTTAAAGGATGTTCTATGCAAGTTAAGGAATACGTGATTAAATAGGCGAGCACTGAAAGCAATAGAGCGATCACCTTACCAGTAGGTCACAAAGCAAATGGTTCAAATGGCTCTGAGCAGTATGGGACTCAACTGCTGAGGTCATTAGTCCCCTAGAACTTAGAACTAGTTAAACCTAACTAACCTAAGGACATCACAAACATCCATGCCCGAGGCAGGATTCGAACCTGCGACCGTAGCGGTCTTGCGGTTCAAGACTGCAGCGCCTTTAACCGCACGGCCACTTCGGCCGGCGTCACAAAGCAAAACCCCTCCGAAAGCTTACCTTGTCAGGCCAGAAAGTAGAGTGCATTAATAAAGAAAAAGTTCAGATGGTGTTTTTAATGCTTCAAGCTTTTCCACCTACTCCCCCTCCCCCTCATCCACACACGCATACATACACAGACACATACCCGCGCGCGCGCGTCGCACGCACACTTCAGTACAACGCACAGAAGGTTAATACAGCCATCTGAAGCTGCCAGAAAAGCCCTTTTTTTTTGGAGCCTTTGTGCGATCACATGTCACATCTACAGCTATACCGTGCAAGCCAACTTACGGTGTCTGGTGGAGGGTAGCTTGTGTGCCAGTGCCAACTCCCCTTAACGTGTTCCAGTCGCGTATGGTTCACGGGAAGAATGATTGCTGGTAAGCGTCCTCGTGGGATCGAATCACTGTAATTTTATCTTCATGGTCCTCTCGCGAAATATACACTACTGGCCATTAAAATTGCTACAGACGCGAAATTTAACCGACAGGAAGAAGATGCTGTGATATGCAAATGATTAGCTTTACAGAGCATTCACACAAGGTTGGCGCCGGTGGCGACAAAAACAACGTGCTGACATGACGAAAGTTTCCAACCGATTTCTGATACAGAAACAGCATTTCACCGGCGTTGCCAGGTGAAACGTTGTTGTGATGCCTCGTGTAAGGAGCAGAAATGCGTACCATCACGTTTCCGACTTTGATAAAAGTCGGATTGTAGCCTATCGCGATTTCGGTTTATCGTATCGCGACATTGCTGCTCGCGTTGGTCGAGATCCAATGACTGTTAGCAGAATATGGAATCGGTGGGTTCAGGAGGGTAATACGGAACGCCGTGCTGGATCCCAACGGCCTCGTATCACTAGCAGTCGAGATGACAGGCATCTTATCTGCATGGCTGTAACGGATTGTGCAGCCACGTCTCGATCTCAGAGCCAACAGATGGGGACGTTTACAAGGCAACAACCACCCGGGTGATACGCCAGTATGGCGATGACGAATACACGCTTCCAATGTGCGTTCACCGCGATGTCGCCAGACACGGATGCGACCATCATGATGCTGTAAACAGCACCTGGATTCATCCGAAAAAATGACATTTTGCCATTCGTGCGCCCAGGTTCGTCGTTGAGTACACCATGGCGGGCGCTCCTGTCTGCGATGCAGCGTCACGGGTAACCGCAGCCATGGTCTCCGAGCTGATAGTCCATGCTGCTGCAAACATCGTCGAACTGTTCGTGCACATGGTAGTTGTCTTGCAAACGTCCCCATCTGTTGACTCAGGGATCGAGACGTGGCTGCACGATCCGTTACAGCCATGCGGATAAGATGCCTGTCATCTCGACTGCTAGTGATACGAGGCCGTTGGGACCCAGCGCGGCGTTCCGTATTACCCTCCTGAATCTACCGATTCCATATTCTGCTAACAGTCATTGGATCTCGACCAACGCGAGCAGCAATGTCGCGATACGATAAACCGAAATCGCGATAGGCTACAGTCCGACCTTCATCAAAGTCGGGAACGTGATGGTATGCATTTCTCCTCCTTACACAAGGCATCACAACAATGTTTAACCAGGCAACGCCGGTCAACTACTGTTTGTGTATGAGAAATCGGTTGGAAACTTTCCTCATGTCGGCACGTTGTAGGTGTCGCCGCCGGCGCCAACCTTGTGTGAATGGTCTTAAAAGCTAATCATTTGCATATCAGAGAATCTTCTTCCCGTCGGTAAAATTTCGCGTCTGTAGCACGTCATCTTCGTGGTGTCGCAATTTTAATGGCCAGTAGTGTACGTGTTGTTCCTAGTATTAAAAAAACGGTTCAAATGGCTCTGAGCACTATGGGACTTAACAGCTATGGTCATCAGTCCGCTAGAACTTAGAACGACTTAAATCTAACTAACCTAAGGACATCACACAACACCCAGTCATCACGAGGCAGAGAAAATCCCTGACCCCGCCGGGAATCGAACCCGGGAACCCGGGCGCGGGAAGCGAGAACGCTACCGCACGACCGTTCCTAGTATAAGTTAGTTTAAGTCTGTTTAAGCAGTGTGTAAGTTTAGGGACCGATGACCTCAGCAGTTTGGTCCCTTAGGAATTCACATACATTTGAATATTTGATTTGAACTTAAGTGAGCACATGACATGATAGCAAGTGATTGGAAACAAATAAGGCAAGGAAATCCTCAGCTTGATTCGCTTCTAAAGATCCTTTTACGTTTTTGGAAGGTATTTTTGTTTGTCTTAAGCTAGAAAGTGGCGTTGCGGCTGTCTTGTGTTTTTTGTGTCATTGTAGCTTAATACATCGCCATAACGCGCTAACAAAGTACTACGACAAAGTTGAACTAAATAAGCCCTCGGTTACAATTTTTAGTCTTTTTAACCAGGTTTCAACACTTCTATGAGTGCCTTCATCAGAAGTTAAAAATTTAAAGTGGCCTATAACACAAGTACAAATTTATAGCAAAAATATTTTTATGTCAAAGGAAGTACTGAGTAACAGTACAAGAAAGAGAGAGTATATACGTGTCACGTATAAAATAAATATCAAGCCAGAAAGGCTTTAGTCCCTAAAATTTTAAAAAGAATACATGAAAGGCGAACCACTGTGGGTGCTCATACCTATAAAGCCACAGGTAGCAGCAGACTGAGGCGCCCGCGTTAGCAAGTGCGAGCAGCTGAA
Organism: Schistocerca piceifrons; assembly: GCF_021461385.2. Lineage (NCBI taxonomy): Eukaryota > Metazoa > Arthropoda > Insecta > Orthoptera > Acrididae > Schistocerca > Schistocerca piceifrons. The sequence continues at coordinate 409,812,974 of NC_060141.1, read as the reverse complement.
TATTACACCAAGAATGTCATCTAGTAGCCGTAAATATAAATAGACAACTTAACATTTAAAATATAGACAGCCGAATGTTAAAATGAAAAGTATTTAGTACATGAACTAACAGGCAAAGTTTTATTTGACAACAGCAGACGTCGTAACTTTTTGCTTATGTAAAAGCATAGAAATACAGTTTGAAGACTGATAACTCATTAACAGCGCAGAGAGAGGCAGTACTTACACGTCACGTATAAAATAAATATTAAATGAAAAAACTTTAGTTACAATTTTAACGCAGAATGGATGGAAAGCAAGCCTCTACCGGCTGCGCGCATATGTCGAGCTACGGTAGCATCAGACTGAGCGCCCGCGTTAACATCTGCGGGCAAGTGAACATTGCACCGAAAGTGCCATCTGGTAGCCGCAAGTACAACCTGGCTACTTAACATTCAAGTAAAGACAGGAGAACATTATGATGAACAGTATTCAGTACACGATGTAAAAGGCAACGTTTTGTTTAACAGCGGCAGATAAAGTAACATTTTTGTTTACATCAGAACTTAGAAGTACAGTTTAAAAAACATCTTTATAGAAAATACAAAAAGGGCGGAATGACAAAGGTTGTAGAAAACGATATAACATGAAATACAGCCAGTAAACCATTTAATAAACGAAAAATTATGAGCTGACTTAGATGGAAAAAACATTTCGGTAACTGCACGAGGAAAACCGAAATTAAATATCAAGTAAAGGTTTGAAGAAATATTTATTACGCAACTGCAGCTGCTTATTGAGAATGAGACTATCATTTCGAGAAAGATGTTTAAAAATTTCTAATTCTTCAAGAGTATCTAATCTACGCCCTTTCTTCTCGGTGTGCAAAATGTTGATATCGTGAATAGCTTTAGGCGCGTGACCTGTAATCAGGTGGGAGCAAAAGACGAATTTTAGATGCTATTGTCATTTTTTCTTAAAAGATGTTCTTTATATCTGGTTGTAAAGGCACGTCCTGTTTGTCCTATGTAGTAAGAAGAGCAGGAGTCGCAGAAAATTTTATAGACGCCATAACTTTCTAAAGGGGGACGAGTCGATTTAAAATTATGAATGAAGTTTTTTCAAATTATTATTGGTAGAAAAGGCAATGTTACAGTTGCATTTATTACGATGAAGACGTTGGATCTGATAGAAGATGGGCCCGAAGAAAGGAATAGAAAAATATTTCTTTGGGTTAGATTCAATGATAGAGTACCGCAGTTCCGTTTCAACCGCGCTAGCGAGTGGATGCTGTTAAATGCTGTGCTGCACTTGCGTGTTTTACATCGTTGTACTTGTGCTTCGCCGAGTGCTGTCCGTCCGATAATCTCCGTTCATATTGGTTCAAATGGCTCTGAGCACTATGGGACTTAAAAGCTGAGGTCATCAGTCCCCTAGAACTTAGAACTACTTAAACCTAACTAACCTAAGTACATCACATACATCCACGCCCGAGGCAGGATTCGAACCTGCGACCATAGCGGTCGTGCGGTTGCAGACTGAAGCGCCTAGAACCGCTCGGCCACAGCGGCCGGCTCGTTCATATTCTTTGTGATCTGATCGCTCCTTCTGATCGTGCTGCAGCTAATTGGAATTTCGGTTGTCACTGAATTAACCATGGTTACAAACCTCAGGAAGAGTACCGTGGTATTTGGTTTTAACAAGGAATCCCGTCCTGTTCAGCCGACATCCCTGGAAACAGATGACTGGATTACACAGGTAATTGGTCGTCTCAGTTCTGAAACCGTCCATAGCTGGCAACTGGATCAGGAAAGATACCGTGTTTTTCAAATGGTTCAAATGGCTCTGAGCACTATGCGACTTAACTTCTGAGGTCATCAGTCGCCTAGAACTTAGAACTAATTAAACCTAACTAACCTAAGGACATCACTCACATCCATGCCCGAAGCAGCGGTCGCTCGGTTCCAGACTGTAGCGCCTAGAACCGCACGGCCACTCCGGCCGGCAATATTCAGTGCTGCGATTGTTGATAAAGCGTTACGGAAGTGGGACTATGAAGTAGATTTTGTGCATAGAAATGGTTGTAAAAGTAATGTTTCGATCTATAGAGCTGACATTCATTATAAAACCATACGTGTCTTGAATATTCCCATTGAAATTGAAAATGATAAGATTAAGGAAGCTCTTTCAAACTATGGGGGCGTTAAATCAATTGCAAATGAAAGATGGTCGCCTCTCTTTAGACTGCAGTGTTTCAACGGAGCCCGCTGTGCAGAGCTAGACGTTAAGACAAATATTCCGTCTCAAATAACTGTTTGTGGGTATAAGTTACAAGTTTTTTATACAGGTCAGGAAGCTACATGTCATATATGTAACGAAACCGGCCACTTCAGACAGGAATGTCCGCGGCGAACGGTTGTTCTTAAAACTAATTTGATACAGCGTCAGAAGCTTACCTTAAACGATCTGCTACGAAAGAATAGCCCGGGTCAATTGGTTGGCGATGTTAACGCAGCGGGCCAAGCTGATGTCTCCCTTCACGATAACAGTCAATTTCCCCCATTAATAACAAAGGGAAACCCTGTTACCATTACTCGTGAAACTGAAATGCAACCGTAAAAGCGACCTCTGGAGACAACTGATAGTTGTTCAGAGGACGAACTGTTCTGTCCAGCTCCCTCAGTTTGCAAGCAAAGCAGTGCGATGAGGAGGCAGAGGAACCGGAAGGCAAAATGCGAATGGAAACTGATAAACAGAAAGATAATACACATACGGTACCAGAAAATGAAGGGGGAGTAGTCAGAATTAATTTGCAAGAAACAACAGGTGCAGTGCTGATTGCAAAGATCAACAGCTATCTGTTACTAAACAAATTCTGGGAGAGGTTGCACAACTGCCGACTCCATTTGTTTCCCTCGATCAGGAAGTAAGTGATATTAATAAAGAACGAGGAAGTGGTGGCCAAAATGAAATCACGGTCAACACCTCAGGGCAGGCGCCGGCAACAGAAACTGCGAAAGCGTCTGCTGGTGCTTCAGATGAGCCGCGAAGTAAAACACAAACGCAACCACAAGTGAATGTAGCTCGCAACTAAGGGAAGGGAAAATCCGGAAAGGGTGACCCAAGCCAAAAGAATGTTCGGTACGAAACGGTCCTACACGAATCACTGGAGGAAAAATCAGAAAGTTTACAAGGAAATCTGTCTGCTTGGGGTATAAGAGAAAGCGTAAGCAGAAAAAAAGAAAAAACGGGACAGTAAGTAATAAACTGATTAAAGTGTTATTCCAAGTTCAGCCTTCCGAGAAAACTGTTATAGCTTAACTGAACCCTGAACCACAGGAAACTAAATTAGTTCATCAAACAACTAAATAGTGACAGCGTAATGAAGCAATCTTATTCTGTCACCACTATAAACATAAATAAAATTACGTCCGGTTTGAAATTATCAGCACTTAAGGAATTTTTGTACGAATCCGCGACTGATATTGCCCTGTTACAAGAAGTTCTAATGTCGGATTTAGTAATTCCCGGTTACGTCAGTTACATAAATGTGTCTCCCAAAACAAGTGTTGGAATAGCTGTTTTGGTGAGGGAAGGGATTAAAGTAAGCGAGGTGAAACGCCTGGAATCCGGAAGGGCAATAGGACTAAATATCTATGATGCGACTATCATCAATTTGTATGTCCCTTCAGGAAGCTCTCAACGAGCTGACAGAGCACGTTTCTTCAAAGATGACCTGATATACTTGTTAAGGAAAAATACAAGACAGTTATTACTTGGAGGTGATTTTAATTGTGTTTTAAATCGAAAAGATCAGTTATCTGATTTTAATTTCTCAAGTGAACTAAAACAACTAGTTACTGGTTTAGAGTTAAAGGATATATGGGAAATCAAATACCTCTCCGCTGTTGAGGTCACTTATGTCACGGCAGCATCTCGAAGCAGGATTGATAGATTATATATTTCTAAAAATCTTGAAACTTAACGTGGCAAAAATAGAAACCATTCCTACGTACTTTTCCGACCATTCAAGTATCTTAGTTTGCATAAATCTTACAACACAGCCAGTTCGCCGATTCAAGAATCAGTAGAATTTGAACACTTCCTTGTCAGTAAATTATGATTTAGAAGACCTGATTAAAGAAGCATGGACAATATGCCTGCGTGCTCGTAGTAGATATGCCACTGCTATCGACTGGTGGGTTAAAATGGCGAAGCCAGAGATGAGGAAGGTTCTTCTTCAACACAGTGCTCAGAGCGCAAGAGAAATGAAATGCACTATAGACTATTACTATTCCATTTTGAAGCATCTGTATGATCAGGTCTCAGCAGGTTCTTCACTTCGGATAGCAGACATCAAAGAAGTCAAATCCAAGTTACTTAATATCAAGAGAAGTCAAATGGAAGGGTTGAAGATAAAATCGAAGGCAAATTCGGTGTCAGAAGATGAAACTACTTCCCTGTATCGTTTAGTGAAGCATACGGAAAACGGGAGAAGGACTTTTATTGATGAAATTCGAACAAATCACGGTAGGATTCTCAGAACCCAACAGGATATCATGGATGAGATTTATCACTAATATTATGAGCTATATTCTGTAAATCAAAGCAGTGATGCTTCCTTGGACGAATTCCTTGACATCCTAGCCCCACAGCTGACAGAAGATGACAATGAAAATTTTCTCGAGGTTGTCAGTGAAGAGGACGTGTATGAGACTCTGTGTGCCTCACCACCAAAAAATTCCCCTGGACCGGATGGTCAGCCAGCAGAGTTTTACATCCGTTACTGGCCAACAGTACGTGCGAAAATCACGGACATTGTAAATGAGATTACTCAGGGTAAAATGATTCCGGCTGAGTTTAGGGAGAGTAAAATTGTTCTGGTGCCAAAAAATAATGGAAACAAATATTTAAATACTTTTCGTCCAATTTCACTGCTGAATTCTGATTATAAATTAATAACTAGAATAGTAAACAAGAGAATTTCATGCCTTACAGATAAAATTATTAGTCAGCATCAGAACTGCGCGCAAGGCAGAACCATTTTTCATAATCTAGCAGAATTCAGGGATATCATTCTGTAACAATGGTAAAACGTGTTTTTTTTTTAGATTTTTACAAAGCGTTACATGCAGTAAATCATGAATATCATCTACGGACGTTGAAGAAAATAGGTTTCAACGATAAGGTCATAAAGTTGATAAAGAACATAGGTGCTGGAATAAATACTAAAAGAGCGGTGAATTGTCAACAATCCAGGCCGATACAAATACAACGAGGTGTTCCTCAAGGAAGTCCTCTGTTCATGTCGCTCTTCGCCATTTCACTGGAACCTTTCCTCCAACATGTCCATGCTATATTTAAAGGCTTAACATTATCATGAAATAAAACAGTTATGAGCCTATGCTGACGATATAGGGGTCATTATAAGGAATAATGACGAGGTAACCACGCTAGCAACAGTGATTGATTCGTACTGTACAGCATCTGGAGCCAATGCAAACGAAAAAAAAGTAAGATGTTAAATGTCAGAGGTTTTGATAATATCAACGTCGAGTGGGCAAAATTAGTCCAACAACATAAAACACTTGGGATCACCCTGACAGCATGCCCCATGAAAATGACGGCTTTCAACTGGAAAGTTGCAGCAGATAAAGTGCAAGGAGTCATTATAGAGAATTTCACTCATATATGAACCAAGTTCAAAGAACAAAGTATATAAACTCAGGCATCTTTGCTAAAACTTATGATACTGCCCAGCTGTTTCCAATACCAAGTATGATAGCGAGGAGAATAATGTCCAAAATCATCAACTTTTTGTAGAGAGGTGAAGTGTTCAGATTACCTGCTATAGTCGCCACTTTAGATCCTAAAAATGGTGGACTAGGATTAACTGATATAACGGATAAAGCCTCTGCACTTTTTATCGAGAGGCTTGCGAGAAAACATAACCAGCTAACTTTTAGAGATCATTAAACCTCGAAGCCTGCTTCCCCCGATTGACGTGCAGAATATCAACAGTCGTTTACAGCATGTGAGGGTTTTCTATGTTGAGTTCAGTAATGTAAGTGTCGAACTCAGGCAGGCCATAATGCGGGAACGAAAGAAAAGCGAGGGAAGGAACAAAATAGAATGACAGTTTCCAAACATTGAGTGGACTGAGATTTAGAAAAAAATTAGTTCTAACGTGCTCAAGTCTAATATAATAACGTCATGGTACAAGACAGTTAAAAACATAGTTAGCAACAATGAAAGACTGTACGCAGTCGGACTCTGTGACACAAATTTATGTCAACAATGCCATCTAGTTGACACAATAATTCATAGATATACTTGCAGCGGTCACATGAATAGTTGGAAGTGGATCCGAGAGAAAATAGCTCTGATTACAAGGACATCCCCTGAGTATACGTATATAACTGTCATTGATACACAGGCCTGTAGCACGCTATTTCCCAGAGGCAAAAAATAGCGCTGTGTACTGGTTGCTGGGAAATTTTGTTAATTACATCCTTAACAAATTAGGATCCGACAGCACCATAGAGTTCAAGGTACACATGCTGTGTGAATTTCACAAAACTACAAGGTATTCGAATCAAAAGAGGAAGTTCGGTAATATGTTAAACATTATATTTGAAAGAATGGGCATTGGTTAACATGAAAAAAGAAGACTGTGTTGAGAGTGATGTATTGTAGTTATTTTAAGGATATTATTTAAAATTTTACTTTCAATTTTTGGTGTGTGCTTTTTCTACTTCAGAGAGTAGTTTTTGAAATGTTATAAGCTAATGTACAGAACTTATGTGACAGTCAGATTGTGTGTCAATAGTGTCAAATACAAAACATTAAAGCTGCATTATTGGTTTATATTATAAATATGGAAATTGACAGCTTTTATTGAAATGTCCTTATCGATTGGTTAAAACCATAAGACTCTATCTGATATAATGTAATATTCAATGGCTGGCCCATTGCTCTGTTCATTTTTGCACTGTGATGTGTAAGTCAGTTTTGCAGTGAAAGACTTATACAGCTCTGTTCACATCAGCCGGCCAGGGTGGCCGAGCGGTTCTAGGCGCTACAGTCTGGAGCCGCGCGACCACTACGGTCGCAGGTTCGAATCCTGCCCCGGGCATGGATGTGTGTGATATCCTTAGGTTAGTTAGTTTAAGTAGTTCTATGTTCTAGGGGACTGATGACCTTAGAAGTTAAGTCCCATAGTACTCAGAGCCATTTGAACCATTCTTTTTTTTGTTCACATCAGATACTTGACATTCCATTAACGTCCAGAAAGTGTAGTTGGAGGGCTAGTCAACTTTATCACATCTCTTTTCCGTCATTCTCAAGTATTTCAGAATTTGTCTAATAAGATTATTAAATTGTTTTTAGGTGCGATGGGCATAAGTCTTCCATATCTGTATTTGGTGACTTCCATACATTTGTGTGAAATGCTCATAGCTAGTCTGACTGAGCTGAGAAGGTTAAAGATCAGTTTCTACCCTTAACCTGTCTCTCACGGAGACGATTTCCTTGTGTACATTAATATATTAAAAATTATCCCACCAACTTGCTGATATGCATCATAAAGAGCTATTTATGCTTCTGTAAAGATAGGAGTCCATATAATTCAAAGTGCAGTTTTTATTTATTCATGTTTGAAGTTCTAATGTCTTTTAAAAGAACTTTTCTTGATGTTTAACTTAACTCTTTCTGATAATTTAGTCAGTAACACATTCTTCTGTTGTATTTCTTTAACATCAGCATAATTGCAATGATCAAACCGTTTTGGTTTAAATCATTTCATGTGTAACATGTGTACATGTTTATTATATGTTCTTAGTATGTATTTGGAATGTGTAAGATTGTTTCTTCAATAAATGTTTTTTTTTTTTTTTTTTTTTTTTTTTTTTTTTTTTTTTTTAAGTACAAGCTTGAATGAATTTTTATTGCGCAACTGCAGCTGCTCATTGAGAACGAGGCTATCACTTCGAGAAAGATGTTTAAAAGTTTCTAATTCTTCAAGAGTATCTAATCTACGCCATTTCTTCTCGTTGTGCAAAATGTTGATATCGTGAAGAGCTTTAGGCGCGTGACCTGTAATCAGAAGGTGGTAGGCAAAAGACAAATTTTGGGTGCTAGTGCCATTTTTTCTTAAAAGATCTTCTTGATATGTGGTTGTAAAGGCACGTCCTATTTGTCCTATGTAGTAAGAAGAACAGGTGTCGCAAAAAATTTCATAGACTCGAGAAATTTCTAAAGTGGAAGGAATCGATTTTAAATTATGAGTGAAGTTTTTTCAAATTATTATTGGTAGTCAAGGCAATGTTACAGTTGTATTTATTACGAAGTAGGCGTTGGATCTGATAGAAGATGGGCCCCAAGAAAGGAATAGAAAAAGGGCCCCAAGACAGGAATAGAAAAATATTTTTTTGGGTTAGATTCAGTGATAGAGGTGCCGAGCGTAGTAACTCTTTTAACACTTTTCTTTTAAGGGCGTCATCTACTACGCCAGGTTCATATTCGTTACAAAGTGCTATCGTTCTGAGAAAATTGATTTCGCCATTGACTTTTTAAATTTTTTTTTATACGTGACATGTAAGTACTGTCTCTTTCTTGTACTGTTAATCAGTACTTACACTTATATATAAATTTTTTCCATAAATTTCTACTTATGTTATAGACCACTTTAAATATTTGATTTCTGATGAAGGCACTCATAGAAGTGTTGAAACCTAGTCAAAAAGACTAAAAATTGTGAGCGAGGGCTGATTTAGTTCAACTTTAATTTATAAACGGTCAGTGAACCAAGCAGCCATGTTTAAAACTCTGAGAAAATACTACGACAAAGTTTGCAGTATGCTCTTGTGTCATCGGCATTGAATTCTTTATAGGCAGTATGCAAATTTACTAGCGCAAAGCTATTCAGCACGAAATTTTTGGGTATACTGTACCTTTACTTTATCCATCTTTTACGCTAAGCCGGCCGGCGTGGCGGAGCGGTTCTAAGCTCTACAGTCGCAGGTTCTATTCCTGCCTCGGGCACGGATGTGTGTGATGTCCTTAGGTTAGTTAGGTTTAAGTAGTTCTAAGTTCTAGGGGACTGAAGACATGCGATGTTAAGTCACATAGTGCTCAGAGCCATATGAACAATTTTTTGCGCTAAAACAAATCCTTTGACGTAAAAAACAACACATTAGCACCAGCACTACATGTATTCAGTATTTATGCAGTTGAAGATTTATGATACTAGAGCGCTTAATAATACGGGAGCGTAAGAATATAGGAACGAAGACAGAATACCGTGTATTATTAATGTTTAGGTGATATAAATTTAAGGGCTACTAGACGTTAGCAGATTCAGTTGCTGTATGTTGACAGGACTACGTAATTTCTAAAAATAATTTTACGGTAAAACCACCCAAATATTTTTAAAATCCACGATAATTGCCACTAGCCACCAGATGCAAAATTTACACTCCAGAGAGGTACCCAAAACCAGCGGATTTGTTGGGAAAACCACTAAATTGGCAACAATGCTCTTAACTCACCGTTCGCAGCATAGTTTGAAATCCAGTGATGGTGTAACCGCCACGCGCACGCTATAATGTCGAGAAACAACGCTCTTTCAAACTGAAACAGTACCATTTTCGTCAGACGTTCGGTTTAAGGCCGGTATTACACTATCATATGTCTTTGACGCGTCGAGATAATAAAAGCGTGGAAGAGAGGGCATTTCAGTATTTGCTCAGTTAAGTGGCTTCTCATTTTACAAAACAGAATACTCATTTGAGAAACGCTATATGTGCAGAAGACAGGCTTACTGTGACACTGCGATTTCTTGATACGGGAGAGAGCTACTATAGTTTGTAATACAGCACTCGAATACCGCAGTGCACATAACCAAAATAATTCCAGAAACGTGTGAAGCCATTTATAAAGCACTGAAGGGGGACTATCTGAACGCAAATAAATGTTGAGTACACTATATGGGCAACAAGAACTACTTTTATTTTTGAATTATTTGATTAATAGAATTAGTACTTCAACAACTACAAAATTAATTTAAAAGCACGAAACAGATGAAAACCTTTTTAACTTGGGGCATCCAGAGTTCAAAAATAGACAAAGGTGAATGGAGAGCTAAGAAAATTTTATTTTACTTTAGAGTGTGACCACCTCCTCTATTCCGGCTTGCTGAAAAGGTGCCTGTACGTTTGCACATGTAGAGGTGGATGGCTGTACCTGTGATTGTGGATATACAGTCGCCTGCAGCATATTCCCCTGCCCATCAGCACACGATTAATAGCATACAATGAGCCCCTTGCTCCCCCCCCCCCCCCCCCCCCGCAGTCGAAGCAAGGTTATTAAAATAGGAGCCAGAGAGAGACACCAACTTTGAAGCCATATTTACAAACACACTGCAGATACGTCAAATAGCTGTAGCGATGCCAGCGCTCCAAGCGGTTACATTTCACATTGCATTGAACAGAAGATGAGCGACTTTTATGATCAAATCTACGGCTAGGTTCTAAATTTGATCATATTTCTTTGACAAAAGGCGAGATTCGAGAAAGTTCTCTATTACACTATCAAATTTCTTTGACATAAATATTCGAAATATCAACTTTGACAAAGAAGTACGATATTGTAATAACGGCCTAAGAATTGCTGAAATCCCTCGTATAGTTTGAAAACAGGTGCTGTAATTGCATTACTGCGTTTTAGACCCACTTATCAGTAGAAGAGTCAGTCCATTTACTTAAATTACTTAGCTAGAGTGCGGAGTATCAGTTCAAGGGAGTCATCGAGAAAAGAGCGAACAGCTTCGACCACTCCGTCCTCAAAAGCCTCGGACGATAATCATCATTCGTGTCATCTTTTTGATCGCAGCTTCACATATCACAGCCTTATATTTCATATTTTGCAGTTTTAACATGGTTAATGTGCCAAAGTAAAATTTTAATGAAACTGAAAGTACTGTTATTTGACACGATTTACCTAAAGCTCCACAAAGGTTGTAATCAATAGTGCAGTGGAAAAGTCACATGTGTACAGCTACGATGAGCAACGGTGGCAGGAATGTAGAAAAAAGTAATTTCTACACATGATTCGTCATCCTTACTTGAAACTGACATATTTGTACACAGACCTTCATGTCTTCCGAAATTGAGTAATGAATATAGTGACGACTATATCGTTGTCATCCTTACCCGCGTCTGTCATTTCTACCTCATTCCTCGCACATTAATACACAAAAAACCGTAACGATTAGAATTTTTAACTGATAATTAAAATAAAACGATTATCTACAGCCTTGAAACTTTATGGCAGATTAATGTTGCGTAGCGACTCAGCACTCTGAATCGTAACGTTCCCTTTCGGAGAAATGTTCATGATGACTGAGCCATTCTAGCACGACTCTTACGACTCAGCCAAACAGCTTTCTTCCAAAGTGATAGGCCTGCAATGTGCACAGGAGAGATTTTGTCAAATTTGGAAGCACTTTTAGTATTGAAACTGTGAGCCGTAAGTCGTGCCTGCAGAGCTGAGTAATCAAGGGCATTGAGCGAAAACAGCCTCGGTCCAGCACGGACTTTTAATCTGCCAGAAAGTGTCAAAATACAATACAGTCCGTCGCATTCTGGAAACTGTCTCTTAACTTAAAATAAATCAGATAAAAAAAGTTAGTAATGAGAGATAGGGGAAAAGCGTGACATCAGCAGTGTTGTATCATTCAAATACAGCTCAGATCTTTGCCGGAAGGGTTATTTGTATTCTGAAGTGTGATAGTTCTGAGTTTTCAGTTGCAGAAGTTCTCAGTACGACAGCACAGCTTCAGGTACGTAAGGATGTAACTGCAAAAAAAATGTTCAAATGTGTGTGAAATCTTATGGGACTTAACTGCTAAGGTCATCAGTCCCTAAGCTTACACACTACTTAACCTAAATTATCCTAAGGACAAACACACACACACCCATGCCCGAGGGAGGACTCGAACCTCCGTCGGGACCAGCCGCACAGTCTATGACTGCAGCGCCCCAGACCGCTCGGTTAATCCCGCGCGGCGATGTAACTGCAAGTTGGCCTTGTAATACTGTATTATCTGTATACAGCATGGTATAATCTTGAGAATGATATCACAGTATTAGGCACTCTCAAGATGCAGATCCATTTCGTACTATAGTCCTACTAAAATTACTTGTTGGAACATCGGCTGCCGGCTACAGTTCGGTTATAGCTCACACTAATACAGCGGCTCACTTCACAAGTGCTGTTAATGAATTAAGATGGAGCGTTGTTGGAAGTGTCCACCGCGAGGTACGTCGAAAATGCGATTTGCTCTGTCGACAGCTGATCTAAGTGACCAAAGACTGAACTACGGCAGGAGACACGTTCCATAGCCCTGAGTTTAAACTCATGTCCTAAGCTACCCACAGCCTCGTGATACGCCATGTATCCGAGAACAGGGCCGACAACAACCTGCGGCAGAACTAAAATCACAATCGCTTTGTTCACGGCGATTAAACTCAAAAGAGAGAAATTTGAGTTTCAACGGTAAAAGCAAACGGTAATTTCTCTCTATCACCGGTTACCTGAGAGTATCATCACACTGGCTACACGAGCTGCTCAGTTATCAACCGACGAGAAGTTTGTTTGTTTGTTTGATTGACTGATTGATTTTATTTCGTGTTCCGCAGGTCCAACTGTGTTAGGTTTACAAGGACGTGGAACGTGTCAGTTTTTTACAAATACAATATGATAATCTTATAGCATATACAGACATTTGAGTACATGATTATATAAAAATTTATACATTAAATTCTTTGAGCAGCAATACAGGAAAAAGACTACCTATTTTCTTAGAATCATTAAATAACTACGGAAAAAACAGACACAGAGCACAAACTGATACAGAACTCAAGTGAAATAACATTCTTACTGGCATTATTAAAATTTTACAATTTATTTACTTAAAAATTCATCTACACTGTAAAAAGTTTTTTCTAGCAAATATATTTTTAGTTCTTTCTTAAATTTACTCTTGTTATGAATCTCTGTCTTTATTTCAGGAGGAAGAGCATTGAAGAGTTTTGTTACAGTGTAGTGGACAAAATTTCGCGCCAAGCTCAAATTTCTGGGCTCGCTATGTATGTCGTTTTTCCTATGTGTGTTGTGCGCATGATAATTACTGTTTGGTTAAAATATCTCTATATTTTTACAGACAAACCACATGAGAGAAAAAATATATTGGCATGTACCTGTGTATATTTTAAATTTTAGAAAGCTATGTCTACATGAGATTCTTGGGTGCAATCCACATATAACTCTTAAAGCTCGCTTCTGAGCAATGAACGCTTTCCTTGTTAGTGGCTGGTTGCCCCAAAAAATAATGCCGTATTCAATGAGTGAGTGAAAATTACCATAGTATGCCACTTTTGCAGTGTTAGGTTCAACACATGTAGTGACAACTCGTAAAGCATACCTAGCAGAGCTAAGCCTGTTACAGAGATCTTGCGAAGACCAGTTGATTTTCCTGTCAATCTGTACTCCAAGCAATTTTGTTGTTTCCATTCTTTCTATTGACTGATTACCACATGTCACACTTATCTCTCTCTCTTTTTCTGTTTTTGTACAGAACTTAATAAAGCTGGTCTTACTGGAATTTGATGAGAGACCATTCACCTTGAACTAATTAACCACATGTGAGAGTATGAGCCCTCGTTCGCATTATAGGCGACACAGGCACATTGTAAACGAAAACACAATGATAGGAGGAAATAGAAGAGCAAATAAAAAAGTCACTACGAAGATTAAAATGGTGTGGCAAAGAGTTAGAAATAAAAAAAACCATTTAAACCATTTTATTGAATAAAAACCATAATCAAATTCTTTTGATTAGATTTAGAAATAAAGAAAATAGTAGCTTTTAACGAATCTCTAACCTTCGACCCTTAACTCAGCAGGTTCATACGCTATCTATTGCGCCACGCCACAACAATTAAGTTGATATATTTATGCCTGTGGTCACCAAGTCACAACGATGAATTGCAGTCTTCAAATATTCGGCTTTACGCAATTTAATGTGAAGCTTATCTAATGTTAGCTGATCTCGGTAATGAAGCTAACTGCATATGTAACGCTGAATCGCGTCTTGTGCGGGAAGTGTCGAGTAGCGTTTAGTTAGTGCTGTGTATGAAATGTTTGAATTTCGTTAGCATCGTTGTGTGTGTGTGTGTTTGTGTCGTTTCTGATGTGGTTATCATTTGTGATGAAATACGAAATAAAAGTGCCGGACACACAATTCGAGATTCAAACACATCAATGCCAGACAAGGGACAGGAAGTGAACTGACCAGTCGCTGTGGCAACTTCAGCAACGGCGAACTGTTCGGGCGTGAAGCTGGCGCTCTGACTGGAAAAAACCAGCTTCAGCTCGTGAAGCTTCAACCATCAGGTAACTTTAACCAGACTATAGGTTTCAGATATGGGATTACTTTTTTGAAGTTCTGATCGGTCGCCAAATGGAAACCACAGTGAAAATCAAAAATGTTTTATTTACAAGCGTAACAACAAGCTACTGTATGTCTATTGAGGTAATAGTGATACATACAAGTTGACTGCTCTCTTTGATGCTCTCCTGGAAAAGAGAAAAGAGAACCATCTGCCTCTAAGTTGGCTTGGATCTGCATTAAAGGACGATAGAAAGGGCATGGAGTGATCAGTTGAGATGGAGTTGTAACGAGGTATGATTTAATGGTAGACTGATGATGTGTTCTACAGAGAGGGAGATGTTGCTGCAGGTCAATTATGGCGCATTTAACCCTTTCTTTCCGTTGTTCTCTCAGGTTGCATCAGTTGTGTGGTATAGCCTGCGTTCGACTCATATACAGTTGCGTGTTCTGTGTGTGACTTACTGCACTGTCTATCTGTCATCTTTAACAGCAAACCTCTCCACACCACAGTCAGCAGAGGGTCTCCAACTCATGTGTGATGAAACATGTTCATTGATGGAAAACCTGTTTAAGCACCCTCCCCTAGATGAACTATGATTTATGTGTTGTACTCCATTCCCCTGCCACATCTTGGACATAAGTCTTCAGTTTCATAGCTATGGCAATTCTAAGTTAGTGGCAGGTGATTATGAGGTATGGCAATCCATGTGTATACATTAGCTTGACAGATGATGTTTGTGGAAGAGACTGTGTTTTGTTCCCAGAGTTAGAGCAGCGTGGCGTGTATTTCACATGTCAAACACTGCTGCTATGCGTTGAGATGGAGAGTCTTGGTGGGAGCAACACCTTCCGAAGTTGGCCAGCATCAATACAGTAATCATGTACACAACTGCAATATGAGGAATCGATCGAAACACAACATTGAGACATCTGCTAACGTGTCACTGAGAAAGATGAGATTAAATGTACAGATCATCATTTTCGGAAAGCTGTTTGGAAACGCTCCACAATGGCACTAACTCTTCCAGTTTCAATATGATGTAATGTCTTCACATTTTTGTCAATAAGAAACACTGCCTCTGTCTTTTATTCCAGTCATCCTGTGTCTTGTGGGAGCAGCAGCAGAGCTTACACTTAACGTCAGTTTAGCGCCTGACACACGCCTAGAAGTTGTGATGGAGAAACGAAATTTATGGCTATGGACACAGCTGTAGCCATATACTGCTGGGGCGTGTTACAGTAGAAAATCAATGTATCAAACAACAACACAGGGACTTTCTCTTGTGACTGATAATCAGTGTAATATGTAGGGCTGATAAAACTTTACACTGGTCAATACAAGGTCTTGGAACACTGGCCACCTGTTCTCATGGAGCAATAGATGTTTATTTAATGGGATCACCACATTTGGTCAGTGTCAACATGTAGACGGTATTAGTTGCGCGATACATCGGAAGAGAGAGATGTAAAATCTTATTGACTTCTTTACTGAGTGACACAACACTGAGACATCTGCTAACGTGTCACTGAGAAAGATGAGATTAAATGTACAGATCATCATTTTCGGAAAGCTGTTTGGAAACGGTCCACAATAGCACTAACTCTTCCAGTTTTTCTCTTTAAGATGGTACATAGTAACGATGATAAAAAGAATGTCTGGGTGACAGACATGAATGCACCTTGCGGGATGCAGATTCCATTTGGACTGCAGTATCTGTATGTAGTTTGGAAATGCGCAGCAGTGCAGTACAAAACACTTCATGTTTCTTCCAGTTTCTGTATGATGTGGAGTCTTCCTAATTTTCCCGACAACAAACACCCATGTAACTACTCTTACTGTCTTTTCTACTACATTGTGTTCTGGGAGAAAGCTTCGTTTGGCACTGCCCTTACACATTGTACTCAGTTGGCGGAGCTATGACATTTTCCCATTTCCACTGACTGGTCAAAACATGATCCTATCGCATGAACTCAGCTCACGAAGTTTCTCCACAGTTGCAGAAAGTGGTAGATACAGAACTCTCTGACTTCAGTTGTGACTTAAATTGGGATGATCACATGGACAACGCTGCAGTGAGGTCAGAGCAGGGACTGAGGAACACTTACAATGTGGAGAAAGACTATTGAAACCCACAATGTAGTTTTGCTGTATGGGGTTCTTAGTAGATAGGTTTGATAAAGGTGACTCATTTAGATATGTGACTGCTACAAATATGATTCACTAGTGGCTGTAATCATTAAAAGACATTTCCATGGGATCCAACGCAAGTATATGGTTGAATGGAGTGACTTGGTTTCAAATCGAAGACAGCATATTTCCCAGAAAGTGTAACACTACTGATCTGAAAAGCCAGCACATTGGTCATAGGATTTTGTACATTTCATATGACTTTGACCTACTGATGCGTTGCGTGATCGCGTGTGTTGCAAGTATTCTCCGTAGAAATTTGAGAAGATTCAATATGGGTGAGTGTTTGCATTGGACGATAAGCCTCGCCCATGTAAATTGTCCAGTTGACTACTTGTACTGCCGTTTTACATTTTCCTTGTCTTTATTTGACTGAGAGAACATCGTTAGTGATGTGTGTTCTGTGCATCTAGATGGTGAAAAACAGGTGGAAGAGACGTTTGCTGGTTCTCTAGACATGTCAAACATGTAGGACTATAAGTATGAAAGCCTTAGTTGACTTTGTATAGTGAAAGGATGATTTAGAACCTGTTGTGTCATTGACATCGGTAGCTGCTAAAAAATAAAGAGTGGAACTACGAGTTTCCTCTATTTTCGAGTTTTCACGTAAAGATTTCCACAAACCTGATACTTTTGACACGTAGTGGTTTTGCTGTACGTTCCAAATAGTGACCTTGCTTAAGTTTTTTGGTTTATAGATGTATAATTTCCACTCTTTATCTTCGGAATTATACTATGCAAGTGGTAGGTAGCATACTGCTATGTGTTTGATATCGAGAACTAACGCGTAAATGGTATGTTATTCTGGCAAAGCATGTGAAAATACACGATATTGCAAAATTTTCATATTCTGCTAGATGATTTCAGCATAAAAGTATCATAAATACCCCATTTCTTGGCGTATAAAATCTGATATTGCAGGTGACATTCATTTTGAGATCAGTAAATTAATTCACAATTGATGATTGCATTTCTGATCGACAGTTCTCAGAAAGTGAAATGTCTTGTAATCACAGAGTCTGGAGATGATCACAACTCGTTGCAGCAAGCAGTCCAGATAGGAAACTTTATCATTAGTGGACTCCTTTGTGCAGGGAGAACCTCACCAGCCCTTGTACACCAGACTGGAGAGTAACTGCTGTCCAAAGAGGGCGCGGCGCTCTGATAGCGCATCAGGCCAGCATGTGTGGGGGCAGTTGCCTCGTGACTGTTGGCTATGGTGAAGGACCGTCCGACCTCACAGCAAATACCTAGTTCTGCGACTATATACGTTGCATGTCCTTACGTTTTTTGGAATCTGTCCATCTTCACAGTATATGCACGAGTGTCTGATGGTTGACAGCTGTATGTGGGATGCAGAAGTGATGATTTTGTCTGGTGTGGGATACGAACTGTGTTTACTACATCGATTTGGTATGATGGTACAATCGTTTGTGGTGACATAGCTTGGTTCGAGATCGACTCACTTCGAAAAATTCAAGCTTTCCACGACAGCAGAAGAGCAGTGTAATTGAAGTGTCTTTGGCGACAGTGCCTATATTTCATGATCTGTAGATCACTTTTGCAGGGTTTAACTGTCAGGTCAATATGACTCTATGTTTTTCGGTCTGTAGAAAATAGTTTGCGGCTGAAATTCTAGTTAATTGACCGTCTGTGGAAAATGGTGGAGAGTGCTCCCATACCAGCAGCAGCAATTTGGTGGATAAATTCATTAAGATCCAATCGGAATGCTCCATTCATGGGAAGTTCCATGATGTCTAAAAGTGACAGAACATCCTATGTGTGGGACATAGGAGCCTCTACAGACTGGTTTGAACAAGACAGGGGCAAGGTATGTATGGAGAGTCCCGTGATGTCTGAGTGTTACATTATGTCTTATTTGTTTAAGTGTTCAGAGACAAGTCCAAATAGACCAGCCTCCTCTGGTTCAGAGAGGTGGGATGCTGTCCCCACTTGCCACTGTAGCTTTAGAGCATTTCCAGACCAGCAGTTGAAGGACATCGAAAATTCACCAAAAATTCCAGCCATTTTGTTCAACTGTAGGATAGTGCTTCGAAATGGGTTTGTGTTTTTGTTTCACAATGTCCTGTGGGTTTCAAAATATGTCATGAACTTTTAGATATGAATTTGTTCTGATTTTCCCATCTGTGCTTAGATACCAATGTGCATCGAGAAGTTAGGAAAATAAAAAATAAGAGTCTTAAAATCACGGACTCCAGCAGCAAATATAAACTACGCCCACTCAGTGTTTCAAAAAAGTGATGAACACCATAGCAACTGTAGTACTCAGAAATTTTTGTCTCACTGGCATTGATTTCAAACAAACAGTGAAACCTCTAATACTGGGGGCGTCCTATTTAGAGTTACAGAGATACTTATTTTGACTTCCTATTATCGTCGTTTTGGCGTGTAAAATCTGATATTGCAGCTGACTGGTAAATTAATTCGCGACTGACGAATCATTTCTCATTGATATAGCTTAGATAGTAAATATTGATGAAATTCCAGAGTCTGGAGTTGGTAGCACCTCCAACTACAGCTCTCACAGTGCTGTCCATGCAAGTGTGTTTCGAGTAATAGTTTTGTGAAACGAATTGTTTAATTGGCATTTCCTGTGGCATACCATCTGAAGCAGTAGCGTTTGCAGAGTTTTGTGACATCTTCAAGATATGTTTGTGACAATATTCCACACATTGCTTGGATATCAGATTTAATATCTCCTGAAGCAGTTCATATTCAATGACAATGGGTATCCATGTGCCACAAAGAAAGTGTGCCAGGGAGGAGGAAGAAGACTAAGTTATTTCACATGTGACAGCAAGTGCTTGTCATCATCCTGCTTCTGCCACACGTCTGACCCTGGCCAGTACTGCTACCCTGGTGCATAGCTCCTTCCTGCAGGTGTGACTCTGGTGGATGGTGAGATGCAATCACCAGATAAGATTCAGTGCAATCTGCGAGAGTGTAATTATGTGATGCTTTTCACTATCCTAGTAAAAAAAGTACCACAATTGTTTAATATCGGCTAAATTGTTTAAACGCTGCTGTAAATTTTGAAGTGTACTATGATTTGAGAAATGAATAAACAATAGTCTTGAACAAATTGTTTAACAATTCCTTATGCATGCTGTATTAGCCTACCATTGCGAGGTCCTCCCACGCCAGCAGCTAGGCGCAGACTGAGTGAATTTCCCACTATTTTTCCCCACACCCCCATCTTGGATTACATCACAGGAGTGGAGGGGGAGGGGAGGAGGATGGGAGTGGGCTAGGAATTCCCTCAAGCGGACTCACTTGCTGGCCAGGGAAACCCATGATGTCATTGGGGGGGGGGGTAATTAATTGATTGATTAATTGATTTTTATATCAAAATCGATATCAACTTGATATCAAAAGTGGGCCAGAACCTGCTTTGTTCCACTACTATCTTCATATGTAACTAAAGCTTATTTGACCTTACATGATGTTATATGAAACTGAATGCGATACGATGCTTATTTTAAATCTTCAGTGCACCTGTGCACTAAAACGCCATTTTCCCAAGGAATCCGGTGTGGAGTCTGTTTGTTTACCTCCAAATGTGGAACAGGTATTTCTGGATTCCTTGAAGAGTATAGGGTGCAGCCAGCTACGGGTTGTGGCACATGTTGATAGTAGAGATGTGTGTCGCTTTGGGTCAGAAGAGATTCTTTCTGGTTTTGGGTGGCTAGCTGAAGTAGTAAAGACTGCTGGTCTTGCTTGTGAGATGAAGGCGGAGCTCAATGTCTGTAGAATCGTCGGCAAAACCGACTGCGGTCCTTTGGTTCTGCGAGCGTGTACGTTGCAGATTTCTTGACTTCCGCCATAGAGTGGCGGATTTGCGGGTTCTGCTAAATAGGGCAGTGGTCCACTACATACAGGAAGTAGCCACGTGGTACTGGAGGCTGGTGGGGGTACTGGGCGGTTTTTTAGTTTAGATAGTCCCAGAAAAGTCCAGGAAAGGCTTCAGTTTCAAAGGATGCAGGACAAACACAGGAAGATGGTTCAAATGGCTCTGAGCACTATGGGACTTAACTTCTATGGTCATCAGTCCCTAGAACGTAGAACTACTTAAACCTAACTAACCTAAGGACATCACACACATCCATGCCCGAGGCAGGATTAGAACCTGCGATCGTAGCAGTCGCGTGGTTCCGGACTGAGTGCCTAGAACCGCTCGGCCACCGCGGCCGGCAAACACAGGAAGACAACAGACATAGGAACAATAGCTATTGTAGCTGTAAACTGTCGTAAATGTGCTGAAAAAGAACCAGAGCTTTAAGCGCTAACAGAAAGCGTTGAATTTCAAATCGTTATAGATAAAGAAAGCTGGCTAAAGCCGGAAATAAGTTCAGCCGAAATTCTTACAAAGGGTCTAACTGTGTTGAGAAATGGTAGATTAAATACCGCTCGTGGTGGAGTGTATATTGCTGTCACAAGAAGTTCACCTTCCTGTGAAATTGAAGCAGACAGTTCCTGTGAGTTAATGCTATTTTGTCAAAAACTGATATTTTGAGCCCGTGGCTGTGTAAAAAAAAGAGGTTGACTCTCACACAGAAGATTACAGCAAGCAGCCACTTTTTACAATGCTATTTAGTTATTTAAACAGCGCCGTTACCGGTTTCGAACTGTCAGGTTCATCTTCAGACGGCTAGTTCAGTTTTAAATTAGATTTCGCCTTTCTTTTTCTCATTTGACGAAATTTTCTAGGGGTGGTGGTACAGATGAAGAAACCGCGCCATTATGAACGTGAACTAGCCGTTTGAAGATGAATAAACAAATAATATTGTAAAAAGTGGCTGGTTGCTGTAATCTTCTGTGTAAGAGTCAACCGATATCCTGTGGGTTAGTTTGGGTAGAGTATATACTTGACACACGGAGTAAATTAACAACTGGTTCCTTTTACCGACCACCCAAATTCAGATGATACAGTTGCTGCACAGTTCAAAGAAAACTTGAGTGTCATTTCAAATAGGTACCCCATTCATTCAATTGTAGCTGGCGGTGACCTCAATCTACCCTCGATATTCTGGCGAAAATATCTGTTTAAAGTCGGTGGTGGGCATAAAACGTCGTCCGAAATCGTTCTGAATGCCTTCTCAGAAAATTATTTTGAACAACTAGTTTAGAAACCTACTCGAAGTGTAAATGATTGCGAAAACATATTTGACCTCTTATGGAAAATAATCCTGATCGGATAGGGAGCATCACAACATCCAGACCCACCAAAAATAAACGCAAAGGAAGAGACAAAAATTCGCTTGACACCTTACTAAGAGACAACTCCACTCCTTCCAGTCTGACTATGTAAGTGTAGATCAGATTGGTTCACATTCAAAGAAATAGTATCCCCAGAAGTGGAGATATATAGACCTAATAAGTTAATAACAGATGGTACTGATCCCCCATTGTACACAAAACAGGACAGGACACTATTGCAGAAGCAACAAAAAAGCATGCCAAATTTAAAAGAACGCAAAATCACCAAGATTGGCGAAGTTTTATAGAAGCTCGAAATTTAGCGCATATTTCAGAGAGAGATTCTTTTAATAGTTTCCACAACGAAACACTGTTTCGAAATCTGGCAGAAAACCCAGAGAGATTCTGGTCATATGTAAAAATACATCAGTGGCAAGACGCTATTAGTATATTCACTGCACAATAACAATGGTGTTGTTATTGATCACAGTGCCGCTAAAACAAAGTTACTATACACGATTATCCGAAATTCCTTCACGAAAAAGACGAAGCAAATATTACCGAATTCGAGTCAACAACAACTGTCATCATGAGTATCTTAGAAGTTGATATCCTCCACGTGGCGAAGCAGCTTAAAACACTTAATAAAGGTAAGGCTCCTGGTCCAGATTGTGTACCAGACAGGTTCCTCACAGAGTATGCTGTTACAATAGCTCCATGTTTAGCAATCATATACAGCTGCTCGCTCGTAGAAAGATCCGTACCCAAAGACTGGAAAGTTGCACAAATCACGCCATACCCAAGAAAGGAAGAAGGAGTAATTCGTTGAATTACAGAGCCATATCAGTAACGTTGATTTGCAGTATGATTTTGCAGCATATACTGTACTCGAACATTACGAATCACCTCGAAAAAAAAAAAAAAACGATTTGAAACTTCTGGCAGATTAAAACTGTGTGCCCGACCGAGACTCGAACTCTGGATCTTTACCTTTCGCGGGCAAGTGCTCTACCATCTGAGCTACCGAAGCACGACTCACGCCCGGTGCTCACAGCTTTACTTCTGCCAGTATCTCGTCTCCTACCTTCCAAACTTTACAGAAGCTCTTCTGCGAACCTTGCAGAACTAGCACTCCTGAAAGAAAGGATATTGCGGAGACATGGCTTAGCCACAGCCTGGGGGATGTTTCCAGAATGAGATTTTCACTCTGCAGCGGAGAGTGCGCTGATATGAAACTGTGAGGGCCGGCCGTGAGTCGTGCTTCGGTAGCTCAGATGGTAGAGCACTTGCCCGCGAAAGGCAAAGTTCCCGACTTCGAGTCTCGGTCGGGCGCACAGTTTTAATCTGCCAGGAAGTTTCATATCAGCGCACACTCCGCTGCAGAGTGAAAATCTCATTCTGGAAAAAAACGATTTATTGACAAGAAGCGAACACGGATTCAGAAAACATCGTTCCTGAAAAACACAACTAGCTCTTAATTCTCACAAGTAATGAGTGCTATTGACAAGGGACGTCAGATTAATTCCATATTTTTACATTTCCAGAAGGCTTTTTACGTCGTTCCTCAAAAGCGACTTTTAATTGCGTGTCTATGGAGTATTGTCTCAGTTGTGTGACTGGATTAGTGATTTCCTGTCAGAAAGCTCACAGTTAGTAATAACTGATGGGAAAATATCGAGTAAAACAGAAGTAATATCTGGCGTTCCCCAAGGAAGTGCTACAGCCCCTGTTAGTCCTGATATACATAAACGATTTGTGAGACGATCTGAGCCGCCCTCTTAGATTGTAAAGTCTGCAGATGATCAAAAAGAAATGCAAAATGATTTAGATAAGGTATCTGTATGACTCTGAATCATGAAAATAGTGAAGTCATCCACATGAGCACTAAAAAGAATTCGCTAAATTTCAGTTACACAATAAAACACACAAATCTAAAGGCTATAAAGTTAACCTAATACTTAGGGATTACAGTTAAGAACAACTTAAACTGGAACGATCACACATATAACGTTGCCGGGAAAGCAAAACAAAGATTGCGATTTCTTGGCAGAACACTTAGAAAATGTAACAGTTCTACTAAAGAGACTGCTTACACTACACTTGTCCGCCATCATCTCGAGTATTGCTGTGCGGGTGGGGTTCGCATCAGATAGGATTGACGAAGGACATCGAAAAAGTTCAAAAAAGGGCACCTCGTTTTTCATTTTCGCGAAATATGGGAGAGTGTGCCACGGATATAATACACGAGTTGGTGGGGTAGTCATTAAAGGAGAGGCGTTTTTCGCTGCGGACCTTCTCATGAAATTTTAATTAACAACTTTCTCCTCAGAGGGTGAAAATATTTTGTTTGCGTCCACCTACATAGGGAGAAATGATCATCAAAATAAAATAAGAGAAAACAGAGCTCGCACGGAAAGTGTTCGTTTCTCCAACGTGCACTTCGAGGGTGGAAGGGTAGAGAAACAGCATCTCAGTATATTTATTCCATAATGAAGTTTATTGTAAATAATAAATCTCTTTCTCCAACTAACTGCTTAGTACAGAGTATCAATACTAGGAATAAGAACAATATACATAAAGATTTAAAATCACTTACTCTTGCCCAGTATGGAGTCCAGTATTCAGCAACGCATATTTTCAATAAGTTACCAGGAACCATTAAGAGTTTAGTTTCAGACAAGGCACAATTTAAACATAATTTAAAAGAATTTTTGGTGGCCACCTCCTTCAATTCCATCCACGACTTTCTCAACAAGTGCAGTAAAACATTTTAACGAAAATTTATTATACTTTAATTTTTGACAATACTTCGTTGTAACAGCCACGTAACTACCTAATGTGTGCATGATAGTTGTATGGAAAGCAGATGTAAGTCTTAAATCTGTAAATAGTGGAAGTTTAAATTTAAATCTTGTACATAATTTGACTGTTCTTAACTGAGGATCATTGAAATGATTAATTTACTTCCATTTTTGACAATACTTGGTTGTAATAGCCAAGTAACTGGCTACTGTGTTAATGATGCATTTAATGAAAGCAGATGTAAGTATTAAACCTGTAAATATTGGAAGTTTAATTTTAATTCATGTGCATAATTTTACTGTTTATTGATTGAGGATCATTAAAATTAATGAAACTCAAGCTTTTCTTATTACATTTTTGTAATGTGTTTATCTGACATATTCCACACCCAGGAGGATCCCCTCTTTTGTGGGTCTATGGAATGAATAATTAATCTAATCTAATCTTAGGTAGTTCGATGGACCATCTGCCAGGCACTTAATTGTGAATTGCGGAGTAATCATGTGGATGTAGATGTATGTAACTTATAATACGACAAACAGCAAATAATAAATACCTTTAACCAATGACATGGCGTTTATCGTCGTTTTAGTATAACAATTCGTACCAAAACTGATGCGTTTACGAGAGACTCCGAGTGTGCTGGTTTTTTAAACAGTATAGCACAAGTTATAATACCGTAACCACACAATAGGGCACCAACTGTAAACGACGTAATCCAGTATGTCGTCTCCAAAGTTCTGTTTATGACGTAGAAAACGATCTTGGATCTCACTGGTCACGCTCATCTTTACACTGAAAAGGCCTGACGCCATTTACTCTTGGGAAAGCTCCGCAACGTGAAATTCAGTGTTGTGACGGCGCAGATTTCGTCCAGATACACGTCCATATTCGCTTTTAAGTCCTTTGTGAGGATGGCTTTAGCCGTGAGGCGTGACTATGGAACGTTGTGAGTCACGGAGTGCGGGATCTTGGATTAATCCTCCTGACTACTACGAAGGTTGAAAGTTCTATTAAAAAATAAAAACGAAGCCTCACTCTCAAGGTGTATTACGTGCCGATAGGGTGGAGCACTGTGGAGGTGAAACAGCTGTTAGCGGCCACCTCTGGCTCACCCGCAGCACGTGGTTGTGCAAGGCTTGCTCACGTAAGCGGGTGTGGCTGAGTCCTCGTGGGATCGAAATGGTGAACATTACTGCCCATAACAACGCTTCCGACGGTTTAGGAGCGTCGTTAGGCAATAGCAGTAGGAGGCAAAGAACAATAGTAATATAAAGGGATGATCAAAATGTTTCCGCTCGATATTCGTACAGTCCAGTATCGTTATGCCAATCAGGCAAAATCGCCGGGAGCACTGAGGCAATCATCCCACTGACGCACTAGACTGAAAATACTCGTTTGGTGAAACACCGTGTCCTGCTGCTTGGAGAAGTCCGTAACTGCCTGCTGCACATCCTCGTCCGACAGGAATCGTCGACCCTTCAAGGCGTTTTTTGAGGGACAGAAGGTGTGATAACTGCATGGGGAGAGATCAAGACTATAGGTCGGGTGCTCGAGCGTCTCCCACTTAAAATGGCGTAACACCTGTGTCCCGAAATTTGCGATATGGGGGCGTCGCTGTCATGGAGCAGCAGCACCACTTCGCACTCCATTATGCAAACGGTAATTTTCGACAGACATGCTGCCCTATACACATCCAATCGATGTCTACCGCTGTCTGTCTTTCGGAAGCTAAGAAAAGAATAACAGCACGTTGGTCCTGTTGGGACGTATGTGATTATAACGTAGTGTGAGTTAACGAGCATTGTGCTCTCAATTAAATATATGGCCGAAAGACTCAGCCTTCAGGAATTGTGAGGCCGAAAGACTCAGCCTTCAGGAATTGTGAAACGAACACTCTCGTCCAGGACCTGCCACAAAGGGCACAGATTTACCACGAAATGGGGAAACTAACAGCCGTCTATTGTCTATTGAGGCGTGCGAGTGAGACAGACGAGAACCTACGTCATAGAAAGACCCAGTTGAAGCCATTTGTGGCCAAGGAGACGTAGCAGTGTAAAATATGGCGGACCTAAGACCGGCCATAAAAGGAAACATTTATGGAAACTATTTTAATTCTGTAGTAATGTAGGGAATGAATCCACAGTAATTTTAATCTGCCATCCTCCATAAATTTTCATGGTGATCCCAATAAAACTTGAATACTGATCATATGTATAATAGTTTAGGATTTGCTGTTAAAGTGAAATTAACAAGTTTAGTAACAAAGACCTGGATGCAAAGATCTGAACGATCGACATTTCATATAGAAGCGCATTATTAAAACGACAAACGTTTTAAATATCAACTCTGTAACTTTGTTTGTTTAAAGATATAGTACATTTAAACTATCAGTATTTTCAGTTAAGCATTAGATCATCATTTCCTCCACACAAAACACACTGAACGATGACAGCATGACACCTTATTGAATCATTACGTAATAGAATATTTGTTGTAAAGTTTAGTGTGTAATAGTTACTTTTGTTCTTTATTTATTTATCAGAAATCATATTGGTGCAAGGCTACTGGTCGTTAGATTCAAAGTTAAGGAGGAAATTGTATTGGTTTTATGTAAAAGAATTTAACAATTATTGTTACTTTATTTAGAACGTGAAAGTGGTCAAGCTTTGATTATTTAAATACGTTAAAATGTAAAATATTGTAGAATAAGCTGTAGCCAATCAGGTGGCCGGCTTCAGGAAAGGGAACTGCCCTAGTCAGTTGAGCGAGGATATTCGGCGTGCGGGAAACGCGGCCTGGGACGGGCAGAGGGACAGTTCGGCTGGAGACACCGAAGGGTACAGTTCGGATTGAGACGCGAAAAGCGGACAGTCGCTCTTTAGGCAGCTAGGATGTGAAACGACTTAGAAAATTTTCGCGGAACTTAGTCTCTGAGCGGTGAGCAGCTGCGCGCCTGGTGTGAACTCTCAATTTTCGCGTACATAACTTGTATTTCGCGATGAGATTGTGAATGATGGAACTGTGTCAAATGGATATGCGATCCAGTGTGACAGTAACTCTAAATACGACCACTTTCGCTACTAGTTTGCTTTCTGAATAAACATTATTCTAACCAAATCGCAACTGTGTTGCCTACATCATTTATGGGTCGTTAATTTAGTTCCCGATATTATTATTACTGTTATTATATATTATGTTAACTTAGTATTTCGCAAACTTGCGATCAGCCAGACAATTTAACCAAAGGGTCACAAGTGTCTAGTTTGGGGTCTGTAATGCGACATGTGCGGTTCAGCCCCTAGACGAGTTTGAGCCAAGACGTTTCGACGAAGAATGTGAGCCAGAACATCTTTGGGCTGTTAGCCCGCAATCGCCATAGTTCACGTTTCCGCTTTTGTTGGGCGCGCGACTGTAGGACACGAGTGCTACACCAACCCCGTTGTTGGTGTTTATACACTACCACCGGAGTCGCGCCAGGTTGCATATACGTTGTAGCGACGAACTCAAACTGCAACATTTCGATCGCCCCTTATAAGTCGCTTATCAGAAAGAACATTTTCTGTTAGGAAATGAGAAGAAAATACTTTTGAAAGTTTACGATATTTCTATACACGGAAAACTGTGGGTGGCATTACAGTGACGCTGAAATCCATCAAAAGGCACGCGACTGAGAAACTACCGACAGAAACTGCTACCTCCTGTGAGGCACCAACACTTAATTTCTACCCGCTCCGTAGTCGAGGTCGCTAACAGTCACTTGCGCGGTAGCCTTACATACAGGGGTGAGCCGGTTCGAATCCTGGTGATGGATGAAACTGCCACTGGCAGTATTTGAGCAGCAACGGGAGGAGCTGTAATGGCGTAAAGTTCCTAATCACCAGTCTTTGAGTCAATATCCTGGATTCAATTCCAAATCTCTCCGCTATCTCTCATGAAGTGAAGGCACGTGACACTGTTAACAGAGATACGTCCAGTGGGCGGGTACCTTAGGGTCGAAGGCCTCCTTGGTGCTATCTGAAACGAGTAGGCTATGTGCCGGAATTGAGTTTCACATTCTCCCTTCCCTCGTAATCACAAAGAAAAACATAACACCTCACTGTACATGTATCCATTACGCTCACCTACACTCGACACATACACATAAAAAGACAGCTTTCACATGTCGGCAACGAAAGGGGCCATTGTGCTTAGCGGAAGAAAACCCTTTCCGACTAAGAGGTTGAACCTACCACTTGGGTGCTCCCAGCCAACAACGCCATACCACTGTACTTATTGTAGTCTTGGAGATTATTCGATTCTGCTTCAGTTTGCAGAACTCGCTCAAATACGCATTGTAACGCACAACAATATCATACATCTTAATACAAATGATCTGATGTAAGATTGAGAGTAAGTGCGTTTCATATTGAGAAAGTAAACGGCGATCTTAAGAAGACAACAGCCCTTCTGTTAAGCTTCAAAACACCAGCACTCGTGAATATACAAGGCGTCTCTCCTAACAGTCGTCAGGTGCATTTCCTCGGGTGTTTCGGAAGATATTTGCAATTTCTTTTTTGCATCGTGTAGCTGGAGTTAGCCGAAACATGAAGTGCTCATTAAATCTCTCATGCGACGCCTAGTGTCGGCGGAAGGCGTCGGTTTGTTCCCCGTTACAAACAAAATGATTTTTAAAGCGGAATTTTACGTGCCCATTCAATATAGTGGCAGTAGATTAGTCTAGTGCAGTGGTTTCCAACCTTGCTTAGACTATTACCACTGAGTACAATCAGACATTAACTAGTATCCGTGATCCCCCCCCCCCCCCCCTCCAACGTCCCCCCATGTTATCACCAACTTTAGCACCTGACTAAACTGTAGAGTGAAAGGCTTTCATTGGAACACTTCTATTTTTAAAATTACGAATGATGAATGATATTTATTAGTTAGTTTGTCTGTGTATGTGTGTTTTAAAATGTACCATGAAGGAATTCGTGGTGCATCGCAAGTGCTACCTCCACACTGAGAGTAGACACTTGTCACAAAACATGCTTCCCCTGCATTACTCCTCTCCATTGCGGCTCTTGCTTGACCTTCACACTGCAATCCCATTTTAAATCAAACAAGTTCAAATGTGTGCACTATAATGACTGTTTGTAAATCACTTGATTACTTCTGAACTGACAGAAACTGGACGACTTCAAGCTGTTAATGTTTGTGTCTATCCAGTCTAATAATAATAATAATAATAATGTGTACAGCACTAAAGTAGCCCTTACGTAGTTACTGCTCTGTCGTGCAGACGATTGATTCATTTATCTGTTTCGAAGCCAGTATTGAAGTAATTTCTGGACTACTACAGGTACTATCTAAAACTTGGGAAAGATATTTTCTTGAGATATTTAACATTTGTTACGTTCATGTCTCACTTTTATCATCAGCGATGTACGGGACAAAGCACAAGATATCAGCGTAGTGGGTGGACTATAGTAGAAACCTGAGACATCCAACACATTAATGCTACTAATTGAGAAAAAGTAATTATTGATGACTAATATAAGCAGTATTAGATTCTAACAAAATTGTGATAATAATAGTGATCTTTTGAAAATAACTGACTGAAAAATAATGGACATTTAGTTTTTACCCCCCCCCCCCCCCCGAAAATTGCATTTCACCCCTAAGGGGGTAATTACCCCCTTGTGGATACCACTGGTTTCTTGCAATACTTGTTTTAGCTATATGTGTTAAATGTGATAGTAAAACAACATCTGCATCTACATCTACATGGATACTCTGCAAGCCACGTTTATGTGCCTGGCACAGGGTTCATCGAACCACCTTCACAATCCTCTATTATTCCAATCTCGTATAGCGCGCGGGAAGAATGAACACCTATATCTTTGCGTACGAGCTCTGATTTCCCTTATTTTATCGTCGTGATCGTTTCTCCCTATGTAGGTCGGTGTCAACAAATATTTTCGCATTCGGAGGAGAAAGTTGGTGATTGGAATTTCGTGAGAAGGTTCAGTCGCAACGAAAAACGCCTTTATTTAATGATGTCCAGCCCAAATCCTGTATCATATCTGTGACACTCTCTCCCATATTTCGCGATAATACAAAATGTGCTGCCTTTCTTTGAACTTTTTCGGTGTACTCCACCAGTCGTGTCTGGTAAGGACCCCACACCGCGCAGCAGTATTCTAAAAGAGGACGGACAAGAGTAGTATAGGCAGTATCCTTAGTACATCTGTTACATTTCCTAAGTGTCCTGCCAATAAAACGCAGTCTTTGGTTAGCCTTCCCCACAACATTTTCTATGTGTTTCCTTCCAATTTATGTTGTTAGTAGTTACAATTCCTAGGTATTTGGTTGAACTTACGGGCTTTGGATTTGACTGATTTATTGTGTAACCGAAGTTTAACGGATTCCTTTTAGCACTCATGTGGATGACCTTACACTTTTCGTTATTTAGGGTCAACTGCCAATTTTCGCACCATTCAGGTATCTTTTATAAATCGATTTGCAATTTGTTTTGATCTTCAGATGACTTTATTAGTCGATAAACGGCAGCGTCATCTGCAAACAATCTAAGACGGTTACTCAGATTGTTTCCCAAATCGTTTATACAGGTAAGGAACAGCAAAGGGCCTATAACACAACCTTGGGGAACGCCTGAAATCACTTGTGTTTTACTCGATGACTTTCCGTCAGTTACTACGAACTGTGACCTCTCTGACAGGAAATCACAAATCCAGTCACATAACTGAGACGATATTCCATAAGCACTCAATTTCATTACAGGCCGCTTGTGTGGTACAGTGTCAAAAGCCTTCCGGAAATCCAGAAAACTGGAGGAATAACCAGCGCTCTGGCAGCGACAGCACCGCCCTGGCCCGCACTGTCTGCTACTGCCAAGTAAGCAGCGCTAGTCAGTCGCTGCTGGATTCTGTTCATCCTCCGTTTTCCTGTCTCTGTTAATACATATCGATAAAACAAATATCGAACAACACGAAATTGGGAGTGCTCTATCGACTGGGCACGTAAAATACCAATTTAAAAATCATTTAGTTTGTAATGGGAAACAAACCAACACTTTCTGTTGATACTGGGCCCACCATGAAAGATTGGACGAGCAGGAATCGTTTGGGTTCACTCCAGCTACACAATGCAAAAACGAAACTGCAGATACCTACGGAAATACCAGAGAAAATGTACCTGCTGACTCTTAGGAGAGACACCCGGTATAGCAGCAGATTTGATACGCCTTAAGATGCGGTCGGACAAACGAGATCCGTCGAGGTGTTTTAAGCGTTGGCTCATACCGAGGTAGTACGGAAGCAGTAAGGAAACAGGACTAAGTGTGAACGGGCTGACCGTAAAGTAGGAATGCCGTGTTCACCTCCTGCATACTGTGTTAACTGCACTGGTAAATGGCCTGCATGGAGTAGTAATGTACCTGTTCGGAGGAGAGAAAAATCCAGCAAGTTCCTGGGGGTGAGAAGCCAACAAGGCTTTATAACCACCATCCTTTGCCATTATTTAGCAACGACAGTCAATAAACTTACTCAGTAATACGTACAACCTAACCTTACAGAATAACAATAAAGGCGAATTAGTTCGATACGTCAGACAGACACATAAACGAACCCTAGAACCGTTTCTGAAACTTATATTAGTCCGTCATATTCTAGTAAAACCAAATATGTTGCGAAAAGTGTCAAACCGAAGATAAAAGGCACGAAAGTGTCAGGCCATGACTCGTCGCTTCTGTATGACGACTACACCACACTAGATATGGCTGTCGATGTCTGCCTGAGAGAACCAGCAAAATACTTCGTGTGAACTCTGCTGCTGCCGCAACTTCCCCCTTCGCCGCAAAGAAAAAGGTAGAAATCGAGGAAAACATCACCTCCGCTGCTACTGTAGCATATCAGTGGGTTGAAAAGGTATGTGGAGGGACTGAGAAGCAAGACCCTTACGCCTGTGTCTGCTACAGGGCGACTGCAGACTGTCGTACATATCCGTGTTAAGGGGCCTCCATTTTTATAAATGATGAATACCACGACTCACCTCTCTCCATCAGCACCACCTTACTAGGAGTTACGGTACTATTTGAACATCCAGAGTTTGTTGACGGAATGTTCCCTTAATTCCCGTTATTCTGTGGTTTCGTGGACTTGGTTGATATCTCGAGTGTGTTTCTGAGAACTTGTCATATTTACAGCTGTGGATGTTGGTCAAGTTTTTGACAAGCTAACTACACTCGAGTGTATCTGTGGCGTATCAGACGGTCGGGACTTGAATTTATTTGTCCCTGGTAGTTCAGTAGCGACTTGTAATTGTTCGTGTTAGCCACAGTTGGGACTTATCTTTACTTCATAATGCAGCAAACAATTAGGATTAATATTTAATCTTCGTTTGTCGAGGACTGATTTGCATTGAGCATCAGCGCTCTGGACTTTTTAATTTTTCAATGTTAACTGCACGATACATGGACACACGAACTAGTGTACTGACTTCAACATTTTGTTAGAAGCATACTTGATATAGGACGTTGCTATATTCCATTCAAACCGCCATTCCCCAGTGCAGTCGGACTTCTTCTTTGTACCACCTACACTTGCTTCACAAGAAAGAGCAAGAATGGTCTTGATGAAAGCGTAAAAGTAGTTAGGTTTCTTCACACCAAGTAAAATTATGTTCTACCACAATTTCAAAAGAACAGTTTAAATATTCACCGTAAACAGCGAAAAAAATATAACATAAACAAAAATATCGTCACTCGATATTGCTATTTCGCTGTCGGTATATCGATATATGGGTGAAAATGAGTCGCATACACCCATAGAAATTTTTTGGAAGAAATATCGATGTATCGATATTACACCAACAGCCATAGGTCTGACGTCCTATTTTGTGGTCTTGTGTGTTACACCACTGCTTGCACGTACACTGAACAGTCCGCCAAGAAACACCAAAATATCTAGCAATTCCACACATGTTGCCACGGTCACAGTCAAAAACGTTGGTTGGTTGATTGGTTTGGGGAGTAAACGGACCAAACTACGGGGTCATTAGTCCCTTTTTCCTCATTCAAACAGGTCACGAACTAAAAACAATCCCAAAAGGAGTTGGTGAAAGTAAAAGCCTACGGACGCTAAAGGAAAAAATAGTGGAAGATGTTAAAATAAAAGAGTAGATGGCCTGGGCTAACTGATTACAAGAATAAGAAAGGATGAGCCAACCACTCTGCAACTCGCTAAAATCTCCAACCTAAGAGACAAGGCGAAATGAACACACATAGGAACAAGAAGAACACCAAGGCAAACAAACACAAAGAAGGAGTGAGGAAGAGTTAAAATGGAGGGAGGGTGGGGGCCTGGGAGAGAAGGCCAGACACCCACCCTTCGATTGTGTGATAAAAACCTCCCTCACGAATAAAACGTAAAACAACATCAGTCATTGAGGGATTGTCTCCCAACACCATACCAGTATGGTGAAAAATTTAAAAGTCCGACGCAGAGCGGCTAAAATCTGGCAGTCCAACAAGATCTGGACGACAGTCATGTGGGATCCAAAGTAACACCGAAGCAGGTCCTCATGCTAGAGGAGGTGACCATGTGTCAGCCAAGTATGGCTGATGTGGAGCTGGCAAAGGACAACAGAGTCCCTTGCAAGTGGCTCACATTGATGACCACCACACATTTGTTGTCTCCTTGATAACACATAGTTTATTTGATATACTGGGGTGGGCCATTCAGTATCCCAGGTCGCGAATACTTTATGCCAGAGGACAGATCTGAGACCAGTCTCCAGCACGCCGATCTCCAGAATTCGTTTATCAGTAGCCTGTTTGGCCAGGCGGTCAGCAAGTTCATTACCTGGGATCCCAACATGTCCTGGGGTCCAAATGAAGGTCACTGAATGTCCACTATTTCCGAGGGCATGAAGAGACTCCTGGATAGTCACTACCAAAGAAAGGATGGCGAGGGAAGCACTGGTCGAGAGCTTGAAGACTGCTTAAGGAGTCACTGCAGATGAGGAAGGACTCACCAGAACAGGAGTGAATATGCTCAAGAGTGCGATAGATGGCTACCAATTCTGCAGTGAAATCACTGCAGCCATCTGGCAAGGAGCACTGTTCAGGATGTCCAACGTGAGCTAAGTGAAGCCAACAAGACTGTCGACCATTGATCCACTGGTGTAGACTATTCTCGCCGAGAATAGTGGTGGGGGGACATTAGGTGGAACTGAGCTTTTTGGGCTTTGCAATAGGTCCAGACGAAGCTGCGGCCAAAGCGTGGACCATAGAGGTGTACTTAAGTAAACCCACAGGAAAGGTGGTAGAGGGTATGTGTCGAGTTCAGTAAGAAGCAACCGGACATGGGCAGCAATTGGAATCCCCTTTCTGGGCCGCTGTTGCGGAAGGTGGATCGCTGTGTTAAGGAAAAGGAGATGGTAATTTGGATGATGAGGCGAGCTATAAATGTGGGGGGGTATAATTCGCAAGCAGTAGTTGCTGCATGGGCCACAGTGGAGGAACGCCAGCTTCCATAAGGAGGCTGTTCACTGGGCTCATTTGGAAAGCTCCCATCACAAGTCGAATTCCACAGTGGTGGATAGGGTCAAGCAGTGGCAATGCGTAGGCTGATGCTGAGCCATAGACCAGGCTCCCATAGTCCAGAAAGGACTGCATGAAGGCTTTATACAGCTGTGTAGGGCGATCAGCACCACAGTCGGTGTGGCTCAGGCATCGAATAATATTAAGATGCCATCAGCACTTTTCTTTAAGCTGACGAAGATGGGGAAGCAAAGTTAAATGAGCATCGACGATCAGTGCCAAAAAGCGGTAAGTCTCCACTGCATTAAGTAGTTAGCCATCGAGGTAAAGTTCTGGATGGGATGACAACGACAGAAGTGCATGACACAAGTCTTGGTGGTCGAAAACTGAAAGCTGTGAGTGACGGCCCACGACTGTGCCTTTCGTATGGTTCCCTGCAGTCGATGTTCATCCACACCAATAGAAGAGGAACAGTTTGAAATAGGAAAATCGTCAGCATATAGGAGGGGAGATACTGAGGACTCCATTACTAGTGTGAGACCATTAATGGCAATTAAAAAGAGTGGGCCACCGAGGACAGAGCCCTGCAGAATCCTATTCTTTTGCATATGGGGTGAACTGTGGGAAGCACTAACTCAAACCCTGAAACGATGGAGCGACAAGAAGTTCTGTATATAAATCGGGAGAGGGCCCTGACGATCACACTCATGTTGAGTAGTGAGGATGTGGTGTCGCGAACTGGCATTGTAGGCCTTTGTCAGGTCAAAAAAGACGGCAATAACGTGTTGTCGCCGGGAAAAGGCCAATCAAATGGCAGACTCCAGATAGACCAAGCTTTCGGTGGTGGAGCGTCCTTGGTGAAAATTGCCCTGGGATGGAGTCAGAAGGCCCCAAGACACAAGGAGCCAAGACAACTGCCAGCTCACCATACATTCGAGTAGCTTGCACAGAGCGTTGATGCGGCTGATAGGACGATAGCTACCTGCACCCAGCAGGTTCTTACCAGGCATTAGCACTGGAACGATTATACTTTCCCACTATTGCGATTGGATTTTGCCATCACTATAGATGCGGTTGAAGACGGCAGGGAGATGGCGCTGGTAATCCGCTGACAGATGTTTAATCGTTTCGGAATGGATGCAGTCTGGGGCAGGGGATTTGTCAAGACAGCCAGCAAAGGCATTCAGAAATTCCCACTTATTGAAGGGAGCGTTATATGACTCAGGGTGGTGTGGAGCAAAAGATAGATGTTGTCGTTCCACCTGCTGTTTGAGGAGACAAAAGGGGGGGGGGGTAATTTTCAGATACTGAGGTGCGAGCATAGTGCTTGGCAAAATGCTCTGTGATAGTGTCTGGATCGGCAGATACAGCTCCATGTGTGTAAATACCAGGTACACCTGCAGGGTTCTGATAGCTATAAAGGCGTCAGAGCTGGGTCCAAAACCGAGAAAGGGAGGTTCATGTTCCAATAGTGGAGACGTACCATTCCCAACACTCCTGCTTCCATAGTTAGATGAGTAGGTGGACCAGGGCACAGAGCCGTTTGAAGGCAATGAGGTTCTCCAGGGATGGGTGGCACTTATGACGTTGGAGGACTCACCTATGGCCTCTAATGGCCACAGCGATTTATGATGATGACCATGGCACTGTCTTCCACTGGGGACAACCTGAGGAACAAGGGACTACCGATTCAGCTGTGGCAACAATGGTAGTACTGAGGATGAGTATCACCTCATCGATGTTGCCATGCAATGGAGATGCAACTGTGATAGCAGAGATGAAAGTGTCCCAGTCAGCATCGGTTAGTGCCCATCCGAGCAAGTGACCAGGTGAGTGATGCTGGGGTAGGCACAAGAAGAGTGGAAATTGGTCACTACCACACAAGTCGTCTTGAGCACTCCAGTGAATAGAGGGGAGAAGGCCAGGACTGCAAACTGAGAGATCAATGGCTGAGTATGTGCCACGTGTCACACTGAAATGGGTGGAAGCATCTGTATTTAGGAGTCAAAGGTCGATTTGAATTATCAGGTCCTCAACATCTTTACCATGGGCAGTAATCTTGGTTACACCCCACAAAGAACTACTGGCATTAAAATCACCCAGAAATAGAAAAGCTGGAGGGAGTTAGGAAATTAGTGCAGCCAATACACAGTGCGGCACTTCACCATGTGGAGGGAGGTCGATATTGCAGATGGTAATTTCCTGCATTGTCCTCACCCTGACAGACACAGCTTCTACAGGTGTTTGAAGAAGCACAGAATCGCTGCAGACAGAGGTAAGGACATAGATACAGACTCCACCTGACAGTCTGTCACAGTCAGTTCAGTTTTTGTAGTACCCCTGATAGCCACAAAGGGCAGGGATCTGCATCGTGGGAAACCTTCCTGAAGGGCAACGCGAAAAGCAGGCGTAACGCTTAAAAGTAGTCATAACTCCACGAGGCGGGAGAAAAAACCGCCGAAGTTCCAAAGGAAGATGATGCTGTCAGTCGTCTGGGAAGGCATGAAGGGACTAAGGAGGCATTTTACACTTCAGGGTTGTGGTGTCACCGCCAGACACCACACTTGCTAGGTGGTAGCCTTTAAATTGGCCGCGGTCCGTTAGTATACGTCGGACCCGCGTGTCGCCACTGTCGGTGATTGCAGACCGAGCGCCACCACACGGCAGGTCTAGAGAGCCTTACTAGCACTCGCCCCAGTTGTACAGCCGACGTTAATAGCAATGGTTCACTGACAAATACGCTCTCATTTGCCGAGACGATAGTTAGCATAGCCTTCAGCTACGTCATTTGCTACGACCTAGCAAGGCGCCATTATCAATAGATATTTAACTGGTGATACCTGTACCGTCAGACCGATGTACACCACTTATGGATTAAAGGTAAGTATTACATCAACTACGTACTTTATTTGCTACTAAAAATTCCCTTAACTGTTCCAGACCTCACGCCAGTCTGCGTGAGCTTAAGCGCGTGCCTTTCGGCTTCCTCTCATAGTGACTTGGCTGTCTTGCCAAGTCACAACAAGGGTCACCTGCCACCATCGGTTGAGTGTTGGTAGCCAGGACTGTTGCGTCTGAAGCGTCAGCGAGATCCAGGTCCTTGGGGAACACTACAATCTCCACCTCGTCCTCAGATGCGGAACTGTTAGGGAGAGGTGGTGTGGTGGCCACCAGAGTCACCTGTTTCTTAACAGTCTTCTTCTTGGACTGTTTACCATCTCACTGCTCTTTAGGAGCTTGCTGGGATTCCTTCTTGGAAGCAGCTTGAGGTACAGATGAAGACCGTGAAGCCTTTAGACCAGCAGTTAGTGGCTCCTTCAGCCACTGGCTGGTGTCCACTTTTGCACTTGTGGAGAACTAGGAAGGCAGAGTCCCAAGGGATCCTTTCCATGGAAGAGGAACCAGAGGAGGTTGTTGCTTCTCTGGCTGGGGGAGGGAACCTGCATCCCCAGCATTTGGGAGGTTGGTGCTCCCAAAGGAGAAGCTATGGGAACAACAGAAGATGTGCCCCCAACCACCAGGAGGGGGCATGGAGATGGACAGCCCTGGGGGACCACTTAGAAGGTTTAGATGAGGAGACTGTCGTCACTAAGGAGGGTGACGTCGTCGTGGCGGCAGCGTATGATGATAGCAGTCGAATGGGGTACAACCTTCCATATTTCGTTTTAGCCTCTCTATAAGTCCTCCTATCGAGCAGGGTCTTATATTGCATAATTTTCGTCTCCATTTGGAGTACTGTGTAGTCTGGCAAGCAGGGGGAGTGGTGTTCTCCACAGCTGACACAGGTGGGAGGAGGTGCAAATGGAGCATTCGGTTGCAGTGGACGTCTGCAGTGTCGACATGTGGCACTGGAATGGCACTGGGAAAATATGTGCTGCAATTTCCAGGATTTAAAGTACTGTACTAGGGGAAGGATGTAGAATTTGACATCACATTGGTAGACCATTACCTTTGCCTTCTCAGGTAACGAATCACCTTCAAAGACCAAGATGAAGTCACCAGTAGCAACCCTGTTGTCTTTAGGTCTCCTACAGACGCGCCGGATGAAGTGAATGCCCATATTTTGTAAATTGGCGCGTAGCTTGTTGTCGGACTGCAACAGGAGGTCGCAATGAAACATAATCCCCTGGACATTTTGAGGTTTTACGGAGCATGGCTGTAACGAGAATGTCAGCCAGCTTGTCACATGCAAGTAACGTCTGGGACTGGCTGGGGACGCCATCTGAATTAGGACTGAACCATTGTGCATTTTGGACAGCACAGCCACTTCCCCAAAAGGTGTTCGACGAAAGAAAGTGGCTTGGTATCCAGAACACTAAATAAGGAGGCGAATATGGCTCTCTTCTGTCTGTAGCTCTATGTTCCTCCCATGGTGTAGTTAAGAAAGGGAATGACTTGGGGTCGTACATCGCAGCATTGTAGTCAACCTTCCCTTTTTTTGGAGACTGCTGAGACCATTCGATCCCCAGCAAGAGATGACTTTGTCCGCTTCATTGTCAGTCATCCGTCCTGATGTCGCCCACTCTTATCAGGAGCTCTCCCACTGGCTCCACC
The DNA here is from genome assembly GCF_021461385.2 of Schistocerca piceifrons. Taxonomy (NCBI): domain Eukaryota; kingdom Metazoa; phylum Arthropoda; class Insecta; order Orthoptera; family Acrididae; genus Schistocerca; species Schistocerca piceifrons. Next base: position 409,773,239 of record NC_060141.1, on the reverse strand, counting down.
CAGACACAGCAAAGGCCATCTGGCCGATGCCGTTGTCAGGAGTCTCCTTGGAACACTTGGGGAGTTTGCAGCTCAGGCTTCAGCAGTGCGATTCCTGTATTGTCAGGGGGCTATGACCAAGAGGGTACATGATGGTCCCACCACGATGTGGCTACCGTCATGGCGCAAAAGAGGACAGCAGACAACCGAATGAGATTATGCCCCTTAAGGTGTCCACACCCAAATAACTGGAATACGGGTGGAGTTGTAGTGCCATGATATTATTAGGTGCTGAAGATCGTAATGCATGAAGAGTATATAGTGCACCACGTAAGTCGCCCTTACCCAAATGGCCCGCACTTCGGAGAAATTTGGGAGGATAGGGGTCAAACTCGGAAAGGGGACCATAACTCAGTAAGCCGAAAGGTTAGAGATGCCTTTTAGTCGCCTCTTAACGATAGACAGGAATACCTCGGGCCTGGTTTAACCACCGAACCCGCAGTGGGTAGTCACACATGGTTGGCCCTTTTTGGCACTCTGTCACATCCGCACATTTACGCATGTTTCCGCACAATGGTAGCTTGAAACATAACTGTCTCACCAATCACTTTTGCCTCGTGCTCACGCAGAGGCAGAGCGTGTGCGGTTGAGCATATGACTGATCGCTGCGCCACTGGTAAAGGCTTAACGATTCATCTGTACGAGCGGACTCGGGTGCCCAATTTTTTGGGTGCGCTTCAGTAGTTGAGTTACTAAACAGAGCAGCTACAGTACAGTGTAAACTACAATACTTCTGGTGTGGTCTGTCAGATAAACTACGCGAATAATCATTGCGTTTGGCGATCTCTTGGCTTATTTGCTACAACAGGACAGCCGAAGCATTCACAGCCCTGCGTCAGCCACAGCTGATAAAAACTTCAAGACTGAAGAATTTCGTTCATTTGCCACAGCATTTAACGAATTATGGAGGGTCCGCCGCAGATGCAGAGTAGAGCCGTGCCAGTTTAAGCACCCACCTCGCACGAAAACGGTTTCACGGGATGATGCGCTCGCGAGGTGTGCGCGCGGTAGCAGAGAAGCGACGCCTAAACGGGCATAGCGCGGCGCGATTTACGCGCGGGTGTCACGTGTTGCGGTGGGCGGCGCCGGGCGCCTAATGTCACGGCGCATCTCTGGTAATGGCGCGTAATTGCACACCCCGTCCCGCGCGCTATCACCGTCCCACTTGACGCCTCGGAGTTACTCGCCAGAGTTAGGAGCGGAAAAAGCGACGTGATTGACGAATGGCCCGTTTTAAGTATCTTCAATAACATTTATTACTGGCAGGCGGCGGGGAGGATTTTCCGAAACCTAAGTAGCTGGCTGCCAACAGAGGCGCGTACGCGGACGGCCCGCGGGGAATTACGCGTCCGGACGGTGCTCATTACCAGCCATCGCAAGCAGATGGTGGCCCGTAAAATGTTAATTTACGGCCCAGGGGCGGAAAGGTACAAAACAAGCCGCGTCGGCAACGGGCAGCGCGAGATATCGGAATGGTAATAATCAATAGATCCGCCCTGGACCGTACCCTGTTTCTGCTCGGAGCTTAGCAAAGTGTTTCGGCAGCGGGCGCAAGATCCCGTCTCGGAGGCCGCAGGTACTCTCCTATCCTCATTCCATCAAGTGCTCTTATTTGATGTTACGAGGGGTGGCTGTAAAGCTCTATCTTCCTGGAAAAAAAAAATTATCAAGCTGCGACGACGGAATTTCGTGACGGTGTCAGTACTTATATTCTCTATTCAGTGCTGCACTTTTTTCCAACAAGGGTGACGTAACTGAGACCTACGATAGTGACAACACTTCCCTGTAGACCACAGCACCTTAACAAGTAAAAAATGGTTCAAATGGCTCTGAGCACTATGGGACTTAACATCTGAGGTCATCAGTCGCCTAGAACTTAGAACTACTTAAACCTAACTAACCTAAGGACATCACACACATCCATGCCCGAGGCAGGATTCGAACCTGCGACCGTAGCGGTCGCGCGGTTCCAGACTGAAGCGCCTAGAACCGCTCGGCCACCACGGCCGGCTTTAACAAGTAATCGTAGAAAGCATTAGACTATACAGGGTGGCCAGTATCCAGGGGTATGACAGAAACGATCATTCGAAGCACAAAAATCTAGTAAACATGGGCTCTGAAATGCATACCTTAACATCTATGACCACTTGTTCATCTTCGATACTGTGAAACAAATCTTTTCTACTGCAATCTCTTTGCTATCCATATTTTGGGAGCAGGAAGTATCGACCTAAACAAGAAACAAATGGCTATTAAACACGGGCTCTCAAATGCATGCCTTAAGACGTGTTAGCACTTGTTAACTTCCATACTGGGAAACACATCTCTTCTAGTGAATAAGTGCTCATAGCTCTAAAGGTGTACATTTTACAGCACATGTTTATTAGACTTTTATGTTTCGAATGATCGTTCCTGTCATATCCCTGATTATTGACCATTGCTCCTGGGACATCCAGGTTGGTTGGTTAATGTGGGAGAGGGGACCAACAGTGAGGCCATCGGTCCCATCGGATTAGGAAAGGATGGGGAAGGAAGTCGGCCATGCCCTTTCAAAGGAACCATGCGCAGCTTTTGCCTGAAGCGATTTAGGGAAATCACGGAAAACCTAAATCAGGATGGCCGGACGCGGGTTTGAACCGTCCTCCTCCAGAATGAGAGTCGAGTGTGCTAATCATTGCACCACCTCGGTCGGTGGGACATCCTGTATAGGAGAAACCCATCTGCGTACAAGAACATTAGCGGCCAATTACGCTTCCTCTGAAACAGTGTAAATTTTTTCTCGTTTCTGTTGGATGTTCAGCACCCAGTGCTGTGTGATGGGTTCTTGTTTCTTTTGTTGTGCTTTTGTCTCTGTTTCACATCCTAATTAAACTAGTTAATCAAAAGGGATCCATAGCTTCCTCCGAAACAGTGTAAATTTTTTCTCGTTTCTGTTGGATGTTCAGCATCCAGTGCTGTGTGATGGGTTCTTGTTTCTTTTGTTGTGCTTTTGTCTCTGTTTCACATCCTAATTAAACTAGTTAATCAAAAGGGATCCGTAGCTTTGTTTCTTCCCTGCTGGAACTACCCGTTTGCCGACGCTACATAACTGTTGCGAAGATGACTCCGTATTAACTTAAGTGGTTTATGAAGGAAAAGTCAGACTGACGATAGCAATTCGAGTCTCTGAATAAAGGGCAAGGGGAACGGTAAGAAGTAGTGATCAAAAACAGTCGATGCTATCTGAAAAACGAGAAGTATATATTTAAGCAGATTTTCGAAAGTTAAAGCAGCAGCCATCTGGTCGCATGAGACAGTTCCAAGAAAAATCACAAGTTGGCATACTTCACAGCAGGCTTTTCGTTCTGAAGGATATCACGTGGCGCCTGATACTGCTGTCACGCAGTTTTCCCCTGAGTTTTTGGTTTCGCGGTGGCTATTCTTGTTGACGGTGAAATGCAAGACGACGCTCTGTTTGTATTGGACCTTGCTCTCTCGCTAGAGAGACGGAAAGGAAACAGGTGTTGAAGTCGTTACCAAATACGCTCACCTCTCAGTTCATTTATGTAAACGATACAAAATTTTGTATATTACTGTTGCTCTATTTTAAACAAAGCTACTGTTGCTAACAATAAGGCCCAGAGACCAATATGCGCCATTTTGCAGTAATTAAGGACTTTGATAAGTTGCGGCTATCTGTGCTATTGAACGAACATGTGCGAGTCGAGCGGAGTTCAGCAGTCGTTAGCGCAAACTATGCCACAGTCGAGAACTAAACACAGAAAAGGTCAGATAACCGATTGTATATTCCGATAGAATCCAACACAATCTTACGACTTTTAAGTTGATACAGGGTGTTTCAAAAATGACCGGTATATTTGAAACGGCAGTAAAAACTAAACGAGCAGCGATAGAAATTCACCGTTTGTTGCAATATGCTTGGGACAACAGTACATTTTCAGGTAGACAAACTTTCGAAATTACAGTAGTTACAATTTTCAACAACAGATGGCGCTGCGGTCTGGGAAACTCTATAGTACGATATTTTCCACATATCCACCATGCGTAGCAATAATATGGCGTAGTCTCTGAATGAAATTACCCGAAACCTTTGACAACGTGTCTGGCGGAATGGCTTCACATGCAGATGAGATGTACTGCTTCAGCTGTTTAATTGTTTCTGGATTCTGGCGGTACACCTGGTCTATCAAGTGTCCCCACAGAAAGAAGTCACAGGGGTTCATGTCTGGCGAATAGGGAGGCCAATCCACGCCGCCTCCTGTATGTTTCGGATAGCCCAAAGCAATCACACGATCATCGAAATATTCATTCAGGAAATTAAAGACGTCGGCCGTGCGATGTGGCCGGGCACCATCTTGCATAAACCACGAGGTGTTCGCAGTGTCGTCTAAGGCAGTTTGTACCGCCACAAATTCACGAAGAATGTCCAGATAGCGTGATGCAGTAATCGTTTCGGATCTGAAAAATGGGCCAATGATTCCTTTGGAAGAAATGGCGGCCCAGACCAGTACTTTTTGAGGATGCAGGGACGATGGGACTGCAACATGGGGCTTTTTGGTTCCCCATATGCGCCAGTTCTGTTTATTGACGAAGCCGTCCAGGTAAAAATAAGCTTCGTCAGGAAACCAAATGCTGCCCACATGCATATCGCCGTCATCAATCCTGTGCACTATATCGTTAGCGAATGTCTCTCGTGCAGCAATGGTAGCGGCGCTGAGGGGTTGCCGCGTTTGAATTTTGTATGGATAGAGGTGTAAACTCTGGCGCATGAGACGATACGTGGACATTGGCGCCATTTGGACCGCAGCTGCAACACGGCGAACGGAAACCCGAGGCCGCTGTTGGATCACCTGCTGCACTAGCTGCGCGTTGCCCTCTGTGGTTGCCATACGCGGTCGCCCTACCTTTCCAGCACGTTCATCCGTCACGTTCCCAGTCCGTTGAAATTTTTCAAACAGATCCTTTATTGTGTCGCTTTTCGGTCCTTTGGTTACATTAAACCTCCGTTGAAAACTTCGTCTTGTTGCAACAACACTGTGTTCTAGGCGGTGGAATTCCAACACCAGAAAAATCCTCTGTTCTAAGGAACAAACCATGTTGTCTACAGCACACTTGCACGTTGTGAACAGCACACGCTTACAGCAGAAAGACGGCGTACAGAATGGCGCACCCACAGACTGCGTTGTCTTCTATATCTTTCACATCACTTGCAGCGCCATCTGTTGTTGAAAATTGTAACTACTGTAATTTCGAAAGTTTGTCCGCCTGAAAATGTACTGTTGTCCCAAGCATATTGCAACAAACGGTGTATTTCTATCGCTGCTCGTTTAGTTTTTATTGCCGTTTCAAATATACCGGTCATTTTTGAAACACCCTGCAATTCCTCATACTGATATATACCAATGGAGATGGCATTTCGTTATTAACGAAATAAAAATTTAATGAAATTGGTACAATTAAAATTACCAAGAAACTTTTCAGATTAAAAGAAAACGAAATGTTTCTCCTTATGGCTCTTGTATAATAGTGGAAACACCGTCACAGTGGGACTGCAATTCGGTGAAATTCGGTGAGTAAGTATCCACTAATGATATTATAAGAGTCGCCTCGTAAGAATGTTGTGGGAGGAAGTTATAGGCCGGCCGGTGTGGCCGTGCGGTTCTAGGCACTTCAGTCTGGAACCGCGTGACCGCTACGGTCGCAGGTTCGAATCCTGCCTCGAGCATGGATGTGTGTGATGTCCTTAGGTTACTTAGGTTTAAGTAGTTCTAAGTTTTAGGGGACTGATGACCACAGATGTTAAGTCCCATAGTGCTCAAAGCCATTTTTGAAGTTATAGAGTGAGAAAAGCTATTTTCAAATATACTGATTTATTTCGTCTCAGTCACTATGTTTCAAATTGAGGTTCTACTGAATATGCCAACAATTTTTAGGTTTTTCTGGGGAGGGTCATTATTCTGCCAATTGTCAGATTGTTAACAGAGAATACACAGAATTATTAGAGTTGTCAGATAGGTGAGGAATTCAAAGGTGCTGCTCAAAGAATTATAACATGTCAATAACTGACGCTCTGCTCCTTTATACACTGAAGAGCCAAAGAAAATGGTACACTCGCCCAGAAATCGACACCTCCGCACTCCAAGTGGACCCCAACTAGGTTATCGCTCTCACTTCTCAAAATTACCATAGAAGGAGAGGAAATAGCAAGGTTCGACACAGTGACAACTGAATATCTTCCTCTCTGTTCCTGCGTGCGGGGAAAGCCTGCAGAACTTTCTCATCCAGCAATTCTTGTATTCTCTGTTAACAATCTGACAGTTGACAGAAGACTGACCCACTCCTTACTATTAGCGGAAAGAAATACGGTCGCGTAAATGCAGGTCGCTACCTATGCTGTTAACGGGAACGTAGCGATGGCCCTGATATTCTGCTTCTGTCTTTTGCACCCCCTACAGGCCGTGTTCAGAAACTGGAGTACTTCTCCTGGCTAGCTCGCCTTTGAAAGGCGCTTTTGTAGCACTCTGGCTTAAGAGACACTCAAAGCGTCTTACTCGCACGACCGCTGGTTGTGAGAACTTTTGTTAGGTAACTTCCAGGAATTCCGTTATTGTCAACCCACTGCTGAAGACTTGCAGGCGCCACGTCTCGGCACATTGCACGAACTGAGGAAAACACGTTCTAATATGCCACAATTCACAGGCCCTGTTTTCCGTTTCGGAAAGTTTACGAGAATACAACATAAAATGATTATATACATCGTCGTTTCGGAAAGTTTACGAGAATACAACATAACACGATTATATACATCGTCGCTCGGCGACATGTGACAAACCAGTGTTGACACAACTTCTGACATTGTCAAATGATTTAGTGCCAATGATTCAATTAGTCAGTGGGGAAGTTCGAAACCGTCTTAAGATGGAGTATCTTCCACAGCCATGAAATGGCCAGTCAGACAGTACAGTTAGACTCAAGATATTGAAAGATCCATTCTAACTAATCGGCAGTTTCCTGTTGACACTGTATCGATGTGAAGCGTTCTGGAAGTTCGCCACGAGGAACGTAAGCCAGGTGCAGTGAAAATTAGTGCCACCGACGCTACTCAGAATGTTCCTGTTGGGGGCCTAATCTGTAGTCGATCTTTGCGACATCACGGTCACGATGGCAGCTAGTGGCTGTGGTTGACTATTGTTAGAATTATCAGATAAGAGGGGAATTCAAAGGCGCTGCTCGAAGAATTAGACCACGTCATTAACTGACGGTCTGCTCCTTTATATACTGAAGAGCCAAAGAAACTGGTACACCTGCCTAATATCGTATAGGGCACCCGCTAACACGATATAGCATGGACTCGACTAATGCCTGAAGTGATGCTGGAGGGAGATGACATCATGAATCCTACAGGGCTGTCCGTAAAACCGTAAGAGTACGAAGGGGTGGAGATCTCTTCTGAACAGCACGTTGCAAGGCATCCCAGATATAACGTTCATGTCTGGGGAACATAGTGGCCAGCAGAAGTATTTAAGCTCAGGAGAGTGTTCCTGGAGCCACTGTCGCAATTGTGGACGTGTGGGGTGTCGCATTGTCCTGCTGGAATTGCCCAAGTCCGTCGGGATGCACAATGGACATGAAGAGATGCGGGTGATCAGAGAGGATGTTTACGTACGTGTCACCTGTCAAGAGTCGTATCTAGACGTATCAGGGGTCCCATATCATGCCAGCTGGACATGCCCCACACCATTGCAGAGCCTCCACCAGCTTGAACAGTCCCCTTCTGACATGTAGAGTCCATGGATTCCTGAGGTTGTCTCCGTACCCGTACACGTCCATCCGCTTGATACAATTTGAAACGAGACTCGTGCGACCAGGCAACATGTTTCCCGTCATCAACAGTCCAATGTCGGTGTTGACGGGCCGAGGCGAGGCGTAAAGCTTTGTGTCGTGCAGTCATAAAGGGTACACGGATGGACCTTAAGGTCCAAAAGCCCATATTGATGATGTTTAGTTGAATGGTTCGCCCGCTGACACTTGTTGATGACCCATAATTGAAATCTGCAGCAAATTGCGGAAGGGTTGCACTTCTGTCACGTTGAACGATTCTGTTCAGTCGTTATTTGTCCCGTTCTTGCAGGATGTTTTTCCGGCTGCAGCGATGTCGGATATTTGATGTTTTACGGGATTCCTGACATTCACGGTACACTTGTGAAATGGCCGTACAGGAAAATCCCCTTTTCATCGCTACCTCGGAGATGCTGTGTCCCATTGCTCGCGCACCGACTATAACACCACTTTCAAAGTCACTTAAACGTTGATAACCTGCCATTGTAGCAACAGTAACCAATGTAGCAACTGCGCCAGACACTTGTTGTGTTATATACGTGTTTCCGACCGCAGCGCCCTATTCTGCCTGTTCATCTTTCTCTGTATTTGAAAACGCATGACTGTACCAGTTTCTTTGGAGCTTCAGTGTATAATCAGATGTCTGGGATAGGAGTTACATTCCCTGGAAGCTCTTCCGTGACCGAATTCGCTACATTTCAATTACCTGCAACCTGAAGCTTTGTAGTACAATCTGGGTCTGTGATATCGTAGAGGGAGATATGGAAGTAGTTTTACGGCTAGACAGCTACAGCGTAGCAGGTTGGCGCCTAGAACCGCTCGGCCACGGTGGCCGCCACAGCCGTGGATGAAGGGAACATTCAGTGGCGGAAAAGGCTTTTGTAACGCGAGGTATAACACAGCTCCAAGGCTGTTATCTGGCTTTAAATGCCTAAATAAGTGCAAGAAACATAGGACCAGCCTGGCAGCAGTCCCAGGGTTAGACACCCCCAGTAAGACCGTGCCTCTGATGGCCGTGTGTTTGATGCCAGTTGAGGGCCTGCAACCAATCTGCGTGCCACACACACTGGACCTACACCTGGAGCTATGGTCTGGGGTGCGACTTCGAATAACAACAGGAACAATCTCATGGTTATCCCACGCAACCTGACTGCAAATTTGTACGTCAGACTGGGGATTCGACCTGTTGTGCTGTCATTCATGAACAGCATTCCAAGGGAAGGTTTCCAACAGCATAACGCTCGCTGATGCAAACCAACACGCTCCACTGTGTGTCGACATGTTCCCTTAGCTTGCTCGATCACCAGATCTGTCTCCAGTCGATCACGTATGGGACATCATCGGACGACAACTCCAGCGTCATCCACAAACAGCATTAACGGTTTCTGTATCGACCGATCAGGTGCAACAGGCATGGCACTCCTGTCCCACAAACCGACTTCCGCCACTTGTGCAACACAATGCATTCACGTTTGCATGCTTGCATTCAACATATTGGTGTTTACACCGGTTATTAATGTACCATCATTTCATATTTCCGATAGCTCATCTCGCACTTACATTAACCTGTGATTTTGCAATGTTAATTACTTAAATATGTTACCTAGGCAAACGTATTTCGGAATTTCATTACTCTACATTATTTTTTGGTGCTGATTTTTCCCGTCAGTGTATGTCACTGGCTCCAAGAGTTGTTGTCTGATAAAGATAATAATAATAATAATGAGCGTATGGCATTGGTGGCCGGAGGACCCCTCGCGGGGCGGTTCGATCGCCACTCCACAGCTTCTTTAACGCCAGTACGGCGACTTGCGAGTGAATGAGGATGAAATGATGATGAAAGACACACAACACCCAGTCATCTCGAGGCACAGAAAATCCCTGACCCCGCCGGGAATCTAACCCGGGACCCCGTGCGCGGGAAGCGATAATGCTACCGCAAGACCACGAGCCGCGGACTGATAAAGATCATTAAATTATATTGAACGCCAAAGTACAAAAACAATAGAAACTAACATCGTGAGTATCTCAACGAGGCTTACTAGGCTGTTTATGTCATAAGTACAGGTAAACGAGTTATCGGCTAGAACCAGCAGAACCCTGTCATTATTCACTGACGATACTGTTTCGTATTGAAATAAATCATCGCTGTATATTTTTAACAATATTCGGAACGATTTAGACAGTATTTATATGAAGTGTACTAAATGCAAAACCTCTTGTGCATAAATACAAAATAATGCCCACAACAAAGAGGCTAAACCCAATAGTATTCGATTCTTTAGTTTACCAAGCGTTTAAGCCTATTTCATCCATTTCAGGTAATATTAAAAAACCGTATGTAGTGTAAGTAACGTGTAATGTCAGTAGTACAGAAGGCGAATAAAATACTAAAATTGTTTTGGATTGTTTCTGGGGAAGACTAGGAAATTACGCATAAATTCACACGAAAACGAAAGGACATTTCTTTGTACCACATGAGCTCGTGCACCATTGTCGCCAAAGAGGAACCGATCGTCGAAATATTGATTGCGAGGTTGGGCAATATCCTGCAGGAGTAGGACCTCGCTCCGATATTGCGCAGCTCTCGGATCACCGTTGATAGTCATGAAGGGTGTTCAGCTACTACACTGCGAAGCGTGAAACAAAGAATCTGGCTTGTCAGATTTTTTCCTCGTGGAGAGAAACGTGGCCAATGAGGTGCGACATAGTTGTACGTCACAAGCAGAACAGAGAAGACGTTAAACCTCGTATTTGATGGCTTTTCTTTCTCTCGCGGCTATGGCGAAAGTGTAGCGCAGTTGAAAACGTGGCAAGTTCTCGAGTTGAGAAGAAAAAGAAAGCACCTCCACTTCCTTGTAGTTTTTTTCACCTTTTGTTTTCTAAAAGATTCATTTTGTAAAAGTGTTATTACAATAGTCAATGTTATTTATTATAAATAATGTATATGCTGCAATTATTGTTGGAATGCCAAACGATTCGAATGTTCCCCCAGTTGCCAGAAATCGTAACGTGGCTGCCAGTCAGTGTATGAAAGGAAACACAAGTTAAACACTGGAAATTTTTCGTATTGTGAAACTTTCTATGTAATATACATACACGTATTTTTGTGTTTATGGGCTGATTCATGATTGTTATCTTGCTGGTAATGATCCTTTCCAATGATGGTGAGCAGCTTCAAAAAATCTGCTTTTCCATAAGGATGAAATTACGAAACGAATCTCGATCTTGAATCTATGTGAGGAAGTACGTTATTTCAGAGCGTTGGTAGTCGAGACAACATCGAGAATATGGATATTATGCTGACGTAAACAGATATTAGACACTATACCTCTACTATATTCAATTTTTAAAAAATGTGATAAAAATTCTGTTGTTACAACTAGTCTGTATCGAAGATCTTTATACAGCACCTTGTACTGTTCCTCTACCAGCAATTCTCTGTTCAAGCCCGGAGCGATTTTCTCCGCTCTTCTTCGACAATCGCTAATGGGGTTAACGCATCTGTTTCAGCGAGTCCATTCTCGTAAGAAAACTGTCGTTTGCGAGCCAGATAAAGCCGACAGCCGCCGCTGGAGAGCGCTGAGAGCGCAAATCACAACTAGCTCGTCCTGTGTGTCAATGGTGCCCTCTCTCGCGAGATCGTATGTCACGTCCCCGTCCACGTTAACGTTAGCTGCCTCGTCCGCTATGAGGACGGCTTAAAGCTTGCCTTGATAGCTGGCCACTTCAACCACATTCTACGAAGATCATCAGGTACCAGTAATCTTGCACAGCGCCGTAGGCATCGTCGCTCAGGTTCGTGTCTCGTTCTTTGACTTCATGAAGGTATTTAATACATTCCCAACTGTCGTTTAGTGAAAAAAATATGGGCGTACAGAGGATCGGACCAGATTTGGGACTGTGCTCAAGACTTCGTTGCAGACAAAATTCAACACGTCACCCTTAACAGCACAAAATCGACAGATGTAAAGATAATTTCAGGTTTACCCCAAGGAAGTGCGATAGGAGCCTCACACGTTACAATGTATACAAATGATCTGGTGGATGACGTCGGAAGTCTATGAGTTTATTTTCAGAGATGCGGTTGTCTGTAAGAAGGCAGTAACGTCAGAAGACTGTAGAGAATTGTAGGAAGATGTAGAAGATTGCTGAATGATGGCAGTTTATCCTGAACATAAATAAATGTAACATATTGCACATTCATATGAGAAGAGACAGATTACTACTGTGCAGTTATACTAGTCGTAAAAAATTGCTGGAAACAGCTACTCCTTTACCATATCTAGGAGTGACTATCCAGTTAGATTGCATCACGGTCAGGCAGAGATTCCAAAATCAGATATAGGTGTAAGACATAGACTGAGACCACAATTTAGTCATGATGAAGAGTAGGCTGAAGTTTAAGAGACTGGTCAGGAAAAATCAATATGCAACGGAACCACTACGAAATGAAGAAACGCGCTTGAAGTTCTCTGAGGCTATAGATGCCGCGATAATAAATAGCTGAGTAGGCAGTTCATCTGAAGAGGACTGGACGTCTCTAAAAATGGTAGTCACAGAAATTTGAAAGAAAACCCTAAGTACAACGAAGGTAACTGCGAAGAAACCATGGATAACGGAAGAAATAGGCTACTTCAGTTGATCGGTTAAAGAAGGAAGTAAAAAAAAAATATTCAGGGAAATTCTGGAAAACAGAAATAAAAGTCAGTTAGGAACGAAACAAATAGGAAATGCAGAAAAGGTAAGACAAAATGGCTGCGTGGAAAATGTGAAAAAATCGCAAAAGAAATGACTGTCGGAAGGACGGACAAGGCATATAGAAAAGCCAAAACAACCTTCCGTGAAATTTAAAGCAAAGGCATTAACATTAAGAGTGCAATGGGAATCCAACTGTTAAGTGCATAGGAGAGAACGGAGAAATGGAAAGATACGTTAAAGGACTCTGCAAGGGGGAAGACTTGTCTGATGACGTGATAGAAGAAGCAGGAGTCGACAGGGAGATCTAATATTGGCAATCACGATTTAAAAGAGCTTTGGACGACTTAAGACCATGTAAGGCAGAGGGCATAGGTAACATACCAACGGAATTTCTAAAAAGGTTGGAGGAAGCGGCAACAAAACCACTACTCACTTTGGTGCGTACAATATATGAGACTGGCGACATACCATTAGGCCTTCGAAAGAACATCCATTCAGACAATTCCTAAGATAGCAAGAGCCGAAAGGAGAAACAACTGTCGCACAATCAACGTAAAAGCTCACGCATCCGAGTTGCTGACAAGAATAAGATGCAGGAGAATGGAAAAGAAAACTTGGGAAGTGTTAGATGACGATCAGTTTGGCTTTAGGAAAGGTAAAGGCACCAGAGAGGCAATTCTGACGTTGCAGATGATAACTGCAACAAAACTGAAGAAATAAGACATGTTCATTGGATTTGTCGGCATGGAAAACGCGTTCGATAATGTAAAATGATGTAAGATGTTCGAAATTCTGAGAAAAATGGGGTTAAGCCATAGGAAAAGACGTGTAATATAGAATATGTACAAGAACCAACAGGGAACACTAAGACTGGAAGATTAGGAACGAAGTGCTCGATTTAAGAAGGGTGTAAGGCAGGGGTGTAGTCTCTCGCCCCTACTCTTCAATCTGTACATCGAAAAAGCAATAATGGAAATAAAAGAAAGGTTCTAGAGCGGAATTAAAATTCAGGATGAAAGGAAACCATTGATAAGATTCACTGATGACATTGCTATTCTTACTGAAAGTAGACAAGAATTACAGGATGTGTTGAATGGAATGAACAGTCTAATGATAGCAGAATACGGATTGAGAGTAAATCGACTAAAGTCGAAAGTAATGAGAAGTAGCAGAAATGAGAATGGTGAGAAACTTGACATCAGTACGGGTGATCACGAAGTAAACGAAGTTAAGGAGTTCTGTTACTTGGGCAGGAAAATAACCCATAAAAAGCAAACCAGCACTGGCAAAATGACCATTTCTGGCCAAGGAAAGTCTGCTAGTGTCAAACATAGGCCGTAATTTGAGGAAGACATTTCTGGGAATGTACGTTTAGAGCACAGCATTGTATGTCAGTGAAACATAGTCTGTGAGAAAACTGTAACAGAAAGGAATCGAAACATTTGAAAAGTGATGCTACGGAACAATGTTGAAAATTAGGTGGATCGATAGCGTAAGGAGTGAGGAGGTTCTCCACAGAATCGGCGAGGAAAGGAATATGTGCAAAACAAACACAAAGAACGGGTAGGATGGCAGGACATCTATTAAGACACCAGGCAAGAACTTCCATGATAACAGAGGGAACTGTGCAGGGTAAAAGCTGGAGAGGAAGACAGAGATTGGAATACATCCAGCAAGTAATTGAGGACGTAGGCTGCAGTTGCTACTCTGAAATGAGAAAGCTGACACAGGAGAGGAGCCGGCCGGTGTGGCCGAGCGGTTATAGGCGCTTCAGTCTGGATCCGAGGAGACCGCTACGGTCGCAGGTTCGAATCCTGCCTCGGGCATGGATTTGTTTGTGATGTCCTTAGGTTAGTTAGGTTTAAGTAGTTCTAAGTTCTAGGGGACTGATGACTTCGGATGTTAAGTCCCATAGTGCTCAGAGCCATTTGAGCCACAGGAGAGGAATTCGTGTCACAGGAGAGGAATTCGTGATGGGCTGCATCGACCTTAAGTGGAATGACCACATAAGACAAGTTGCACGAGGTGCATTCAAGTTCTAAGGCCTCCGATTTTTTCTCACCCGAAATCGATGAAACTGGCGTTACTTCTCGACGTAATCGCCCTGCAGACGTACGCATTTTTCACAACGCTGACGCCATGATTCCATGGCAGCGGCGAAGGCTTCTTTAGGAGTCTGTTTTGACCACTGGAAAATCGCTGAGGCAATAGCAGCACGGCTGGTGAATGTGCGGCCACAGAGTGTGTCTTTCATTGTTGGAAAAAGCCGAAAGTCACTAGGAGCCAGGTCAGGTGAGTGGGGAGCATGAGGAATCACTTCAAAGGTGTTATCACGAAGAAACTGTTGCGTAACGTTAGCTCGATGTGCGGGTGCGTTGGCTTGGTGAAACAGCACACGCGCAGCCCTTCCCGGACGTTTTTGTTGCAGTGCAGGAAGGAATTTGTTCTTCAAAACATTTTCATAGGATGCACCTGTTACCGTAGTGTCCTTTGGAACGCAATGGGTAAGGATTACGCCCTCGCTGTCCCAGAACATGGACACCATCATTTTTTCAGCACTGGCGGTTACCCGAAATTTTTTTGGTGGCGATGAATCTGTGTGCTTCCATTGAGCTGACTGGCGCTTTGTTTCTGGATTGAAAAATGGCATCCACGTCTCATCCATTGTCACAACCGACGAAAAGAAAGTCCCATTCATGCTGTCGTTGCGTGTCAACATTGCTTGGCAACATGCCACACGGGCAGCCATGTGGTCGTCCGTCAGCATTCGTGGCACCCACCTGGATGACACTTTTCGCATTTTCAGATCGTCATGCAGGATTGTGTGCACAGAACGCACAGAAATGCCAACTCTGGAGGCGATCTGTTCAACAGTCATTCGGCGATCCCCCAAAACAATTCTCTCCACTTTCTCGATCATGTCGTCAGACCAGCTTGTGCGAGCCCGAGGTTGTTTCGGTTTGTTGTCACACGATGTTCTGCCTTCATTAAACTGTAGCACCCACTAATGCACTTTCGACACATCCATAACTCCATCACCACATGTCTCCTTCAA
This sequence comes from Schistocerca piceifrons, assembly GCF_021461385.2. Classification (NCBI taxonomy): domain Eukaryota; kingdom Metazoa; phylum Arthropoda; class Insecta; order Orthoptera; family Acrididae; genus Schistocerca; species Schistocerca piceifrons. Next base: position 409,757,605 of record NC_060141.1, on the reverse strand, counting down.
CTGTCGATGAATTTCAATTGGTTTCAGACCACGCAAATTTAGAAAACGAATGATTGCACGCTGTTCAAGTAAGGAAAACGTCGCTATTTTAAGTATTTAAAACAGTTCTCATTCTCGCCGCTGGCGGTAAAATTCCATTTGCCGTACGGTGCTGCAATCTCTGGGACGTATTGACAATGAACGCGGCCTCATTTTAAAACAATGCGCATGTTTCTATCTCTTTCCAGTCCGGAGAAAAAAAATTGGAGGCCTTAGAACTTGAATGCACCTCGTAGAAAAGCAGATGCCAAGCTGAGTTTCATTGGAAGAATCTTAAGGAATCTCCACGAATCAGTCATGGAAAACGCTTGTTCATCCGATTACTGAGTATTTCTCAGAAGTCTGTTACCCTTAGCACTTTGGATTAATAGGAGACTTAAAGGGGATCCAATGAAGATCGGTGGGTTTCGTCATGGGATCGTTTAGATGCCGCGAGAGCGTAACTGAAATGCTCAGTGAACTCCAGCGGCAGGTGCTACAACACAAGCGTTGTGCGTCACGGAAAGATTTGTTATCGAAATTCCGAGACTTCCAAGTTCCCGAAAGAGTCGGACAGCATGTTTACTTCCTCCCACATACTTCGCACGAAATGGCAACAACGAGAAAATTCGAGAAATAATAGCTAATACGGACGTCTACCGAAACTCATTCTTTCCACGCGCCAGTCGTGTATGTAACAAGGAAGGGGGATCAGATAGCGCTACGAGAAGTACCCTCCGGCACACACCGTCAAGTGGTTTGGGGAGTATAGATGTGTATGCAGATATTGTTGATAAAGAAATCCCGATAATATCCAGTTGCTCTCTTGCCCATTTTCTTAGAGCAATTCTTGGTCGTAATGGGATGCTCGAGGCCAAAATTACTGCTTGGGGACGGTTGCGTGCTGCCTGAGACGACACAGACCTTGCAGTTGCCTAACCAAAAGGGAGCACGTTGTTTTGTTTCATTCTTTCGGTAAACCTGCGAAACATAGGCATCTGAAAGGTATGAGGGAGAACTTACACCTTCCTCGAATTTGAGGGTACAGATTTTTTATTTATTGCAGAATTGCTGCGCATTTATGGAGATTATTGTATCAGATCGTAATGAACTGCACATTTAGCACTGTCGAGCGTATGAGAAATGTTGTGGCTTCAGCGATTCCCGCACATCTTAGGTTCGTCGTGCTATTGACGGGAAACGATGCTGTTTCCTTGGCGCGCTGGTGGTTTTGGCGCCGTCATGCTGTCAAAGCCGTTGCGAATCTTAAGAGAACAGTGCCGAAACAGGGTACCCTCTTTTTCTGTGCCGCTTCCTGGTACAGGCCTTAGCGACCTGTCCAGCATAATGGAACGGAATCCGTCACCAGTTACCAGGCCGCTTTCTTTAGAAGAGAAGAAAACAAACTGTGAAGGTGAAAAATATGTCATACCAAGAAGTTGCAGCTTTTCTGATGTCAATCTGAGAGGCAACACAGCGAAACTCGCATTTCCCACTTTCCTGGCGTAGGAAATATAATTTCCTCTTTCAGAATATTACATTTGCATCCACAGATAAAGCGTTGGTGGAAGTACTTAAATAATGTGTCACCAATAACAAAAATTATTAGTACTAGCGACAGAGGACTGACATATCAACAACATTGAAGATAAAGAGATATAATCTGCTTATGGTATTAAAATGGAAATGCCTTGTGACTAAGGACTCCCGTCGGATAGACCGTTTGCCTGGTACAAGTCTTTCGAGTCGACGCCGCTTCGGCGACTTGCGCGTCGATAGGGATGAAATGATGACGATAAGGACAACACAACAGCCAGTTCCTGAGCGGAGAAAATCACCGACCAAGCCGGGAATCGAACTCGGGCCGTTAAGCATGACATTCCGTCGCGCTGACAACTCAGCTACCAGGAGCGGAGCTTAGGGTACTGATTTATATAATCTTCGCTGAGACAGGGTCTGTGCGATGAACTTTTTGAATGATTTCGTGATGCTTTCAGCCGCTGTTCTCTTGATTTGATGTACGATTGCACAATTTCGGCCTTAGGCCATTTTCAGGTATCTAAAACGGAAGCAATTGCTCATTGGATCCATTAGAATCACTAATGAATATAATATAGCAACAAGTCATATCCCAATATGACCTAGGATTACAATTTACTTTAAGGACGAATCTTTAATGATACATTATGCCCAGTATGTCCTTGCTCCTATGACTGCACGTAGTTGTCACAAAGTTAGTTAGAAATATTTTGTCGCTATTTTAGAAGCATGTTACTTTTGACCACTTGTTGCGAAGCTCTTATCTATGAAGTCGATGATCTCAACATACTTATGGTAGGAAGACTAATTATTTTACAGAAATTTGTTAATTGAACTATGTATGTCTTTGTTCTCAGATATACTTAATTGTAGTTCATTATTGGTGTAAATATGACTTTATGTAAAATGTTACAAAGATCTTATATATGAAGTCGGCCACAGTACTCTAATGAAACAGCCTTGTAGGTAGTGCAACCACACAGCTATGAGTAGTCACCTTGGGTATTAATTTCTTTTTAATTGAATTTTTTCCAGCTATAATCATATTATACATTCGAAAGGTATCGTAAAGGAAAGACACCGTGTATTTTCACGAACTTTTGTTGAAGTACCAATGTTATTTGGCTGTTTGCAAATTCTTACTCTGGCAACAAATATTATATTTTTAACCATCGACAAGTAAACGCATAATGCATAATGCTTTCCTGAAAATGAATACCTACCGTGATTTCCGAAATCCCTTACACCTGCAATCAGGTAAGTTACCGAGAACTCCTTTGCATCTGGACGCTTAGATCTGCAAGGTTAGGTTAGGTTAGGTTAGGTTAGGTTAGGTTAGGTTAGGTTAGCAGGATACTATTTTTCATACAGACACGGAAAACATAAATTAAAACGGCATCCACTACACAGAATAAATACAGTTATCTCGTATGCACAAGGATGTTCAGAGTTTTTAAGGAAAAACAAAGCTCGATGACAAAATTTCCCTTTCTTCCGACAATTTGGGTGCAGACCATACGTAACGAATCATTTTTTTAAATATCGGTGCTGAAAACTGGCGATGTTCGATTGAGTGTATTTTAATACCATCTTCAACAAAAGCAATTTGTCGTTGGTTGTCAGCCAAATGTGAACAAGTTTGAAGGCGCTTGATAAAGTTTTTAACTTGCCTATAGAAAAAAAGTAGCATAATGTTTGTTATAATAATAAAAATTAGTAAACAGCGAAATATCACTGGAAATTCAGTAAACGTTCGTGCAAACACATGTGTCTCTTCCTCATATTACGTTTCAAATGTAATATGTACGAAATAATACTACTAGTGCTGAAAAAATAACAATTAAAAGAAAAAGATGAGCAGAATTTGAGCCAAAGATCCACCGAATACGGAGCAAGAACGTTTACATGACCGTTGGCACCTCGTACTCAGGCACGCAACGCACCTGTACATCACTGACGCATAAAACTTCTCTTGCGATTTTTTCGAATTTGCCTAAGTAGTACGCCTCATTATGTTGTCCTAATGGGCTACTAAAAGTGTACGAAGTTTGAATCTGTGATCCGATTGTCATGGCCTCCCATTGTCTGTGGAAATATATTAGAGAAGGTGTATTGATTTAAAATGAGACAGCACCGAAAGTAAGTGTGATTTTGACCTAAAAATTCACTATCTTGCAGTTGGAAAATTTCCACGTTGCCCTGGCGTGTATTCTGGATGCATTTCTGACTGTGTGGCTCTGACCTATTCGTCAGAAATGCACTGGGTGTGGCCGTTGTGAGCAATGGCTCGTAACTGATGCCGGGCGTAGCGACAGCGTAATCAGCCTTGACGCCATTATTGTAATGTGTTTGCCGGTTCCATAACAAAAGCACACAGTATGACGCCACGCGGTACACGGTACATTGCTCGTTGCCGTGTCAGCTCCTCCTTCGTGACTTCCCATACACATCAGCTGCTCAGTAATCATACACTCTCTACATTTGAAAACTAATACACTATTTAAGCACAATAAACGTGACGAGACAACATTGATGGACCTCAAATGTGTCTTTCTTTGTAAAAGTAACTATTACGTATGACTTTGTGACAGCGCGTGTTATTTCACACAGGTGTAACAGTTCCAAGCGATTTATATTTCTGGTGCTGTGCAGATTTGCCCATGAGTAATTGTCGGTTTTTGGATGTGATGACACTTCATCGTCCACCAAATATTGGACATCTTTACCCTAGTAACGGCAGAACTGTACTACCTCAATAGCCAGATTCATCCCCAGAAAATACAGCAAGCTCACTATTACCTGCGTTAATGCGGACCCGACACGTAACGGATAATCGAAAAACACGGATATTCAAAAATATAGATGTCTCAGATTATACTGACAGACGCCACAAAAGATGTGTTGTGTATTAGGAAGAGTTTTATGTTAAAATTACAAAAGCGTATGTTCAAAACAGGGCCAGATAATATGAAACTTCTCCTCAGACACATCTCATGCAAAGACAGCGAAGGAAAAAAAATCAGTTTAAGTGCGGGTAGAACTCGGACCGAGGGTTCCGTAAAAACTTAATTATGTGTACATAGGTGGGTTATCCGTCCTAGGAATCGAGCATCTCGACAAGATTTGCCTGTTGTCGGTATCGATACAGGCAAGATATACGTCCAACTATTCCTGAGACGGACAGATAGAGAGTCGGGCAGCAAAATACAAAAAATATACTTTTTTTGCGTGGTATGTTTACAAATTAACAAATTTCAGATTTTTCCTTTAGTTGTGCTGTGGAACCTTGCTTCATGGCACATTTCATGATTCTATGGCATTTGGATGAGTGGGTCTGTGAGTATCAAAATATGTAACATAAATGGCGGTATTTCTTATTCCAGTGACTGACATGCTTCAATTATTTACACCGTCAAGAGAACATAGAAGTCAATGTATGATTTGAATGTCAACTTCATACGTCTACCCATTCCTGAGAAAAGGGGTTTTTAACGCTCAGACAGACAGACGGTCAAGAAAGTGATCATGTCAGAGTTTCGTTTTTATCGATTGAGGAATGGAACCCTAAAAACAGAAAAAAATCGAGTCATACGGATGCATAATAATAGTAATGAATGAAACAGGGAAAGGAGAAATTTGAAAGTTGTGTGTCACACTTCCAACTTTCACTACTAGATTGTTTCGCTTTTCTTACATTTCTGTACCTGATTAGCGAATGCTACCAACAATGTTTGTTTCGGCACAGTCTGTAAGGTGTTTTAGCGAGCCAATCAAGTCCCGGAGCACCTCGCAACAAACGATGGGTAGAGTGTTTGGAGAAACACAGTAGTGTGGTTTGTTGTTGAGTTTAGTCTGAAGTCTTGTCTGGTCAAATTGATGACACATCCGGTGTTTGTGTCACGACGATGTGGTAAGGAGCAGTTCGGCTGTGTGCTGGAGTAGGTCATTTACATGTGGGTTTGTTAATCGTACACAGAGATCGTGAAGTTCACAAGTATCTACCTTCTTGGTTCGCATTGTGAGATTCATACTACCCTCCCGCCCACACCTTTAGGTAATTAAGCTGCATCGGGATGTAGATGCCAAATGAAGACTCTAAACTATCATTTTTTTAACGAAAGGATTATTTATTAACACTAAATTATGGCCCTACAGACTTCAAAGGGGTACTGTAATTTTGTGACCAGATGAGATAGCTTTTTAATGAAAGTCAGAGTTATTGTAACTTCTATTGTTTATTATAAAGCCTCACACAAAACGATTGCAGTAGTTACACTGAAGTATAAGACGAACATGTGGAATAACATCCTGACAGGTTATCAGGACACGAAGCAGGTACAAGCAACTGAGGTCGGCGGTGATTCAAGACAAGAAGCCGATAGGTAGGTTAGTACATACTGGCGACAGAGATTGCCGAAATTTGATTTCGGTTAATTATGCATGCTTGAATTGCGCCTTCCTCCTACTCATTAACACTTAACGTTTACTGAGTACTAAAAGTTTTTGTATATCCATCCTTTTGACTGAAGGTCTTTGGGACCACGAGCGTTCACTACTATAAGACAATGAAACGCCTATAGCCGTCCTTATGATCTTATTTATTATGTAGTTACCAGTTTTGGCACTTCAATGCGGCATCTTCAGGCCTTAGTTGATGCTGTTGGGGTTATCACGATCAGTCGCCAAAATAACTGGTTTACGCAGACTATCTGTAACTCAGTTGATGGCTGGAGTGCTGATATCACAGTTACAGGTAGTCTGCGTAAACCAGTTATGTTGGTCACTGATGCAGTATATATATTGTTCGTGGTAACCTTTTCAGCATCAACTAAACCCTGAAGATGGCACGTTGAAGCGCCGAAACTGGTAGCTACATAATAAATAAGATGTTAAGGACAGGTGTAGGTGGTTCATTTTCTTACTTTATTGAGTACACGCTGAAGCCGATTGTAGATCTTACATTTTTTTTAACATCGTCGTTTTGCTGTCTGCCAGTGCTGATGTTGGTGGCCACTTTGTTGGATGATGCATGCGAATCCTGGGAAGCTGCCTAACACAAACTTTACATCAATGTTCAGTTGGAGCTTCTTAACATTCGCCCCTCTTTCGAGAGCCAATCCTAGCCTCTCACCAGCAGTCATCCGATGACAGGTATCCATTCTCGTGGAGCGTTCACCCATTCTCAATAATTTTCCAAAACTGCTACATCAGACCAGGCTGAAGAATAAAATTCCCACATTTTTGCGCGAAGAGGCCAATAGCTAAAGAAAGTAATTTGTTTTCGCTCTGTCCTGCCAGTGCCTCAAGTCTTCACACCTCGCCTGCCATGTTCTGCCTAGAGCATAAAGCCACAAAACCTGTACGAGCGGTCTGATGGCGCTGCAGTCATGCACTGTGCGGCTGGTCCCGGCGGAAGTTCGAGTCCTCCCTCGGGCATGGGTGTGTGTGTGTGTGCTTGTCCTTAGGATAATTCAGGTTAAGTAGTGTGTAAGCTTAGGGACTGATGACCTTAGCAGCTAAGTCCCATAAGATTTCACACACATTTTTTTTTTGCTGCCCTCATTGTGTCGATTCGCGATGGGCGTCGCCTCGCCAGGTCCAGCAGACACAGCAGCTTTTGGCGAACGCTGTCCTAACTCGCGTCGGCGTCGCGTTTTACAACCTGCATTAAGTTAGTGGTGCTCTTTGGCCCGCTTTGATCTGCTATCTGTCTGTGATATTGCCAGCTAGCCAAACGTGTCTCCAAGAAATAAAATGCCTACACATACCTCATATATTGGCATCACTATTTGATAATCTAACAAAAATAAAGAAATATTCTATTTTCATATCAAATTAATTCGATATACATATCATTCTATATAATTTGTACCTCAAATACCGTTAATGTTAAAGTCGATGAAACAGTCAGTTTTGCCGTCTTTCACTACATCCCATTTACATTTGAAATTTTGCGAGGTCTTTGACAGACTTTAGTGTGACTGACTGGAGGAAAATTTGAGTATCCCTACCCATTGGGTATCTGGAAACAAAATTCACTATGATTATTGGGAAAGGATGCAGTGCCATCCTAATGCTTATTGTCACACTAAAACATATGGGAACTACCCTAATCGATACATACTTGTTCTCCGATATGCAGAAGGCATCTACGTATGTTACAAGCCACATATATAGTTCAGTTTTAGGGTGGCAACAACTTCAATAATTTAAACAAACACAAAAGAAATTGCGTTCAGGTCTCTTCAGTGAAAAACAAGTAGTCACTCTTACCTTGGGAAAGAGTGTATTTAGTTCCAGCATCATGTGTTCTCTCTTCTCTATCAATTAGGTGGTACCCTCTTAATGCTAATTTACACGGTAAACAAGATTTAACGTAATATCCAAACATAAACACACCCACCCACACACACACACACACACACACACACACACACACACACACACACACACACACACACACACATCTACCATTCCCATTCACTTTTACTTGAAATTAAATATGAACAAATGAGAGAAGTAATCAATTAAACAATAACTATGCACTATAAATCAAAAAGGACTTTTTTTTTGTAAAAGTAAATCTCAGAAGTGAATTCATAAATACACTACTAATTTGCAAAGAGATTCAAAAAGTACTAAGTTGAGATTCTCACTTTTACAACAGTTCAAACATTACAACAATTACAAAATCATATAATGATAAAATTGGAGGTAAATGATTTAGCTCAACATTGAGAAACAAGTGGATTAAATAGTGTCAAAACAAATAAATGACATAGATATAAGAGTTAAAGTTCACAAAGACTTCCAGAACAGTTCTGCTGAAAAACAAAGAAAGTCCATCAAGTTTCCTATACTGATTTAACACTGAATTAGAGATGGCATACGACACACCGGACAACACCTTTTTCCGTACTTTTCGAGTCACAGGGTTGACACACTTGTAATGGGAACAATGATTCATTCCAGCCCGTCTGCGGGGTGCAAAGATCAAGTTGCTCGACGAAAAGGGGTGACACTGTCCTTGCTTCTTGGCGAGGAGAAGTCTGTCACAGTTGCTGTCATACTCCGTTACATCTCATCCATTAGTGACACCTGCCCTGGGGATACACAGGGCTCATTACTGAGGAGTCAGGTTCTCATTATGATGTTGCATTACCATATACACACGCCTGGACTGCACAACTCCACTCCATGATTCTTGTTTTGGCTGGGGTTGCTTTTAGTTCATTCATCAAGAAGCTCTATGGTTGTTGCATCTTGCATGTACCAGGGAAGAGTGTAGTCATACAAGGGATTCATAACGACATGGTGCAAGAAAATAATTATGGCATGTAGTATTGGAATGGGTTAATCGGATATGCTGTTTGACCCTGTAGTTCACGGTACATCACAAAGGGCCATGTAAACACTGATTTTGGAAATTTGGAAATTAGTGGTAAGTTCCTACGGGACCAAACTGCTGAGGTCATCTGCCCCTAGGTTTACACACTACTTAATCTATCTTAAATTAACTTACGCTAAGGACAACAAACACATTCATGCCCGAGGGAGCACTCGAACCTCTGACGGGGGTAAGCTGTGCGAACCGTGGCAAGGTCCCCAAGACCACGCGGATACCCTGCGCGGCACTGATTTTGGGTTATGGATTAGTTTAGCTCCATTTAATGTGATGGCAGCTCGTGTCATTGCTTGATTTCAGCTGCTGATGCAGAGTTGTTTCTGTCAACGTCCAAACTATGGCGTTGGCGAATATTGTACCTCATACCCTGACGTCAGCGTCTGCCGTTGTCTGGCCATGGGTGCAGTCTGTGTGGACGACAGGGCCCTCCATGCCGGACAAGGTGCCAGCTCTGCCATCTTGCGGTGCTTGTTTCCCCCCTCTGTAGTCTTCTCCCATAGAAAGTGGGTCATCCAGCCCCTACTTACGCTTTCGTAGCTGCTGGCCGTCTTACTGCGGTTTCCTCCCTCTTTCGTGAGCATAAGTGAGATCTGCTCGCCAGTCCTGTGTCATCTGCACATTACTTCCAACTAAACATTAGATTCGTACATACATAGTAAATCAGAAATTAGCTTGGTTAAACTTTAATTGCAAGTATTCCTCAGGAAATTATTTATGAAATTCCCTTATATACAGTGTTTGTATAAAAAGTAATGAGACTTATTGTTTGCTGACGCGACTGTACTTCGCAGTACGCGTTCGCCCGGGGGGACTGGTGGTGGGGTGTGTGTGGAGGAAAACGCGCTGCGTGCCAGTCGACTGCAGGCTCTTGTATTGGCAGTAAGGTGCGTTGAGTGGACACGTCGCAAAGTCGTCGGTCGTTGCGCAGCATGCACCAAACGACCGAGCAAAGTTAGCCAACAAATTTTGTGTGAAACTATGAAAATAGGGTACGGATACGTTGGATCAGTGTCGGAAAGCCTGGTACGGTGATTGCCTGTCAAAAGCCTATGTTTTCAGGTGGATGAAGTGCTTTAAAAGAGCCGGGACAGCGTTGAGGACGAGGACCACTCCGGATGCCCGTCAGCCAGCAAAACTGTCGAAAACATCGACTGTGCGCGCGTTTTATTGAACACCAACCGTCGGATGAGTGTCAGGATGATAGCAGACAACCTCAGCCTTCATAAAATGATCGAGCATAGCATCATCACCGTAGAATTGTCGACGAGGATATCTGTACCAATATGGTCCAGAAGATTTTGTCAGACGTTCAAAAACAAGCATGTGTGGATGCCTGCCAAGACAATCTTCAGAGCCTTGAAGCTTATCCAGAATTTTTAGATAATGTTATCACTAGAGTCGCAACATGGGTGTTTCAGTATGACCCAGAGACAAAGCGCACGAGTGCCGAATGGCACATCACAGCATCTCCACATCCAAAAAATGCTCGCATGACCAAAATAAAGGTGAAAGCTCAAGTGTTCAAATGTGTGTGAAATCTTATGGGACTTAACACCTAACGTCATCAGTCCCTAAGCTTACACACTACTTAACCAAAATTATCCTAAGGACGAACACACACACCCATGCCCGAGGGAGGACTCGAACATCCGCCGGGACCAGCCGCACAGTCCATGACTACAGCGCGTTAGACCACTCGAAAGATGAAAGCCATGCTGATTGTGTTTTCCAACGTCAGAGGCGTGGTTCATCATGAGTGTGTGCCCAAAAGCCAAACTGTCAACAGTGCTCTTTACTGCAATATGCTCAAGAGACTGAAAGCCAAGGTCAGTCACGTGAGGCCAGCCATCGCCAATGATTGGAAGCTGCATCATGACAATGTTCAGAGTCACACCTGATTCTTGATGGCCAGCTACCTGGCCAAGAAATGGATTCCAACGATTCCTCAGCCCCCCTACAATACCGATGTCGCCCCGCCAGACCTTTTTTTGTTCCCACAACTAACGACTTCCCTAAAAGGACACTGTCATTGGACCCTGGAGGAGGTCCAAACTGCCATGACGAGGGCTTTGAAAGCCATCCCAGACTCAGGGTCCATGGCAGAGTTTGAAGCGAGGAAATCTTACATGCAGCAGGTTGTTGACTCTCATGGATCATAGATTGAAGAGTGGTTGTAGCGATATCTACAATAAATTTTGATTCACAAGCTCAGCCCCATTGCTTTTTACACAAAGCCTGCCTACAATGGCTCTATGTCCTTCAGTATTTTGTTTCTCTTTTTATGAAAGCTACATTCTTTGTGTCAATGGCCTAAAATCATACCAAGAGGTACAAGAAATTCTATGTGATTCTTCAGTTTCTCCTGGCATATTTTATGATGAAACAGTTCACGGGTGAACAGCCTTAGAGTCCTACAGTCCTACAGCCGCAGTATTTCAACAAGCAACCAAGTTGTCATCGTCAGGTGCGCTGACGAACTGACTGCTAAGGCGCCGGTGCCAGGCTCTTATCTCCTCCTGCCTACCCCCCCCCCCCCCCCCCTCCAGATGTTCCAAGGTGGTCTGCGCCCAAGCGCGGAAATTTGGAAATTTGTGGTAAGAGCCTGTGGGACCAAACGGTTGAGGTCATCGGACCCTTGGCTTACACATTACTTATTCTTACTTAAACTAATTCACGTTAAGGACAACACACACGCACACCCATGCCTGAGGGTGGACTCGGATCCCCAGATGGGGGTAGCCTCGCGAACCCGGCCAGGCGCCTCAGACCGTGCAGCTACCCCATGTGGCCCGAGGTGCGGAGTGTCCGGCATCTGTTCCGTTAGCGGTCCGCGCCAGGGAGTACGTGCTGGTGGCGTCTTCTTAGTGTCTTCACCTGTTCTCGAAGTCAGTTCGTGATGGGATGTCTTCTTTCTCCTTTTAATCGGGTTCAAAGTGGGTTCCCAGACGTCATTAAGGATGTAATCTTTATCTCGATTCATCAGCGGTTCCCGTAATCGAATCTCGATGGATTCTTTAATGACAGAGTCTCAATATTTGGACGTTTGTGTCAGAATCTTGGTGTGGTCATAATTCACGCTGTGTAATTTCGAGAGGCAATGTTCAGCAACCGCCGACTTGTTGGGCTGCTGCAGTATGGTGTGCCATTGATGTTCTTGGCAACGATCTTCAATAGTGCCCACCGTTTGACCTATGTAAGTCATGCCACGTTCACGGGGGATCTGGTAGAGACCGGCTTTCCGTAGTGCTAGATCGTCCTTGACATTACCAAGCTGTGCCTGTGTCTTAATTCGTGGGTAGAAGACAGTCTTCGCTTGATATTTTTGAAGAATTCGACCTATCTTTCCCGATAAAGCGCAGCAAAACGGAATATTTATGCTCCCATCCTGCCGAGGTTCCTCTTCTATTTCCTCCGGTTGCACAGTCTGTGTGGGACGCAGAGCTCTCCGAATTTGCTTCTCTGTGTAGCCGCTTTTCCGGAAAACCGACTTCAGATCTCAAGTTCTTGGTTAAGGCTCTTACTGTCAGACAAGTATAGGCCCTGTGAACCAATGTTTTGAGGACGCCGTTCCTCTGCGCTGGATGGTGGCATTTGTTTGCATGTAAGTAATGTTATATTAACATAAATAAACCAATGAAACCTATTATTTTTGGGTATTTCAATCATGCTTACCTGAAGGGACACATAATTGAAACATAGGCATATATAATACTATTTGTTTACCGTTCATCTAAATTTTTGTAATATTTTGCTATAAAATATTCGCGTATTGGTACTATATTTTCTCTACATGTAAAGTGAAGTGTACTATACTGGAAGTTGAAGTTCTTTGTATTGAATGTGAGTAATGTATGTAAAATACTATGTAAATTGTTTATTACGTTAAATAATTTTCTGATGACATTTTGTATTTAAAAATATTTGTGTGTATAAACTGTTCATGTTGATGTAAATTTGACAGTTGTAAGAAATGGTCACGCTTAGCAACAATGTAAGAAACAGATGTTATGTAAAAGCCAGTGTGCTTTTGTTTGAAACGAAAGTGGCTCTGAGGAGTGGAAAAGGAGGCAATGGCGAATTGGCGCGCTACCTAGGGCAAGTGCGGAAAGTAAGTCACACAGTTTGTAGACAGCAGTGATTGAGTCAACAGCCTTGTGGAACAGGAAAACCTTTACCCGAAAATTTGCACAAAAATGCCTCGTATAAAGACTATAAACGGCGTAGCTGCGAGTTGTTGGGATACTACATGTAAAATTTAGCGACGCCAAGAAGAGAAATTGAGCCCGAACAGCAAGATACTTCAGGCCGTACTGTGGGAGTGTAGACGCTATAATTGTTGACTACTCTCGATCCTACAGACACCAGATAAGATTTATTTGTATTTTAATTTTGTACAGCGTGATACATTAATTTAACCTGTGTTTTAATAATCATTCTTGAACTTTAGAGGAACTGGTTGGCCCTGTTATTTCATCCTAATCATACACCTATATGGGGTTCCTTCCTGGTGTTTGATTAATCCGAGTATCCCGTTTTACAGACTTATGAAGTGCCAAGTTAATATAAAGAGGCACCATTTAAATTATTTTCTGTAAATAATGAAAAAGTTTTCTTAACTATTGCAAAGTGTTATAGTAAAAGTTTGCTTACGCAAAATTCAGTCAGAGTGAAGCAAAGTTACTAAAATCTATTAAACGAATATAGAGAGTTAGTTCAAAGAGAAATAGCTTTTGAAAGTATATTACATTAAGGAAGAGGTTTTATTGAAGTGAAATGTTCAGTATAAAAAGTATTTTACTATTTAAGTTTGTTGATTATGGAAAGTGCTTTTCTAAAGATCCCCCCTGGTCATTTTTTTTTTAGCTTCCTTGAAGTTATCTACTGGGCTTCTTCTCTTTTAAAAAAGTAATGTATAAGGGTGTAGTCCAACATTGTTTAAGTGGAGTAATATTTATTTGAAGAACCAAATTCAACAGTAGCAAGAAAGTAGAAAATTCATACTTCTGCTTTTCCAATTCTTCACTGTTTCATTGCCTGGATAGGTTGGCCAACTTAAGTACATGTTTTAAACCACTAAATGAACTTGAGACTGAGTTGTCCTAGCTTCAATATAATATTATTCATACTGCGTTTCAGGTCTAACCACTGGGTAAGATCTTAGGAAAAGTATTGAATAGTCTGATTTACTTATCCATTAGACACAACACTCGGCCAAATCTTGTAAAAAGGGTAACTCTGTTGATTAGCTCTTCCTATTAACAGGAATACCCTCCCATAGTGTACTTTATTTGGAAACTAAACTAAATTTAGTAAGAGGGTTATAAGTGGCAACGTAGAGACAGGGTTTTCTGTTATTTAGGTAGAAGCATACTAAATTACAATATTAGTGGTAGGGTTATAAATTGAGATGTGTGAGGAAACGATTCAGCTTGTCTCTGCCATGTGGCCATATGACAAAGGTGTCGTCAACATAGCGGAAGAAACAGGTAGGTTTCCCCTGCGCTGAATCCAGGGCTTCCTCCTCGAAATGTTCCATGAACAAGTTGGCGACGACTGGTGAAAGTGGACTCCCCATGGCTCCTCCTTCCATCTGCTCATAGTATCCACTGTCTAAGAGAAAGCATGTCGACGTGCCTAAAAAGGATGGTCGTCTCTGTCTCAAATTTCTGACCAATAAGTTCCAAGGATTCCTGCAAAGGTACCGTCGCAAAGAGAGAAACAACATCGAAATTCACAAGGATGTCCGAATCACGAAGTCTGAAGTTATTAAGATGCCCGACAAAATCCAGAGCAGTGCCGTTACGCCCAGTTGTCGGCAACATTGTTGCTCCGACGTACTCAACTGCAAAATACCTGAAGGATATGCTTAGCACTTACGCCGGAAAATGTCCGCATCGTATTCGCATCTCAGTGTATAAGCCGTATTGCATATGGTGTTGCGCAAAACGTCTGACGGTCCCTGACTGAGAATTTGTGTTGGAGATTTCTTATAGCACCTGTGTGGCATGAATATCTCCGGATTACCTTGTAAAATACCATATAATTCTTACTTTTGCTGATCCTCTGCACCATGCTCTGCCTACACTATTTCCTTAATCTTCTGATATATCTCACCGTCATCTGGGTATCCTCTTGTCAAAATCGCCGCAGCTGGTTCCGACAAAATTCTTCGTTCGATCCGACCTTCGTTCCTGGTTCCAGGAGCAATCTTGGACAACTCTGTGGGACCTGTGCCCTATTAGCTTTTTCCTCAATACGTATTAGCATTTCTTTCTCTCTTTGAAACGTAGTTCCGCCTCGTCCCCTGTCTAATTTGGCTTTATTTTCCCTTATGAAATCTATGCCGAATATCAAATTTGTGGCAAGCTTATGCACAACTCTAGTTCATGTCCCTGATATGCAAATTCTATTCTAGCCTGCCTGTTTACTTCCGTGTAATTACCTACAATAGCCCCCTTTATGCGTATCTTTTTAAAGACAACTCAGAGCAACGGCACTCACATCTTTCAAAGGCAACATCGGAAATCGCAGAGATTACACTGCCAGTATCAAAAACTCGCTTCAGTTCTACCTTCACCCACTCTTACTTTTACCATTGGGTGTAGCTCCTGACCGCACAACACTCCCTTTTCTTCCAACAAGTCCTCCGACATGTCTTCGTTCCTGAGTAAGTTTACACTGTTTAACACTTCCTTTCTCACCCAATGCTCGCTTGATATTTCTAGGGGTTCACCTCTTTGATGGTAGTTCATTTTGTTCCCATCTTTTCTGCTCTGACATAGATTTTCCACTACCTTTGGTCCAGCCTGTGTTTCCAAATTCCTCTCATGATACTCAAAATTTTCTTTCCAAAGTCCTAAAAATGATTCTTCGTCTCTGTCTTGTTCATCGTCAGGAACTGACTCCCGATCTTCACCGTCCTCTTCTCCCTCATTTTCGTCTTTCTCTACAGCGTGGCTTAACGTATAAATGTTTGTTTCTGATCCCCATCATTATTCACAACTAGTTCCTTTTCATTACTGCTGTCAACCCGTATTGGGCATTTCCCTCATAATTTTCATCTCCCTTTTGCTGCTGCCCCCTTCCCGCTCTTTGACATGCTTACGGAATCTATAATATCGACTTGGCCTGCTCTGAGTTGTTCTGCAGGTATTCTAATGAGCGATCCAGCTTCTGACATTTGTCATTGTTGATTTTGATTTCCTGCGTGGCCTCTGTCGAGACCATGTGGTGGCCTAATCTCCATGATTTCTGCTTTCTTCACTCTTTCGTTAGGTTATGGACAAGTGGCTATGAATTATGGGCGATTATTTGGTTGTAAATAGTTTTCTGCGCCTCTGATTAATGGGAAAGTCTGGAACTGCCCACCTGCAGGTATGTCTGGCGGTCTGTTCCTGTTGTTTCTTCTGTTGTTCTCCCATCGCGGCAGTCCACGAAAATTATTAGATTTTTTCCTTTTGTTCTCTGCTTCCCTTCTTCTTTTCTTCACCTGATTCTCGTTGAAAATAAACTCTAGCGCCTGTAATACGTTTTTAAATGGTTTTATGTCTCCCTCACATCTGCCGGCCAATACTTGCTGATACCTGATAGATAATTTCACACAGAAAAATCGTATTATTCCGTTCGCGCTATATGGCGTGTCCAAGAACTGATCCTTGCGTAAAAGATTACCAAAGAACTTCTACGGATTCCTCTGTTTTGATGATTCTAAGTATTTGTGTATCGCAATTTCTTGCTTCATGCGCTTCTTGAGTTCCCTTCGACCAATATACCGCAAGGAAAGCATCTTTAAACTCCTGATAAGACCTACATGTTTGTGCGATCTCATTCCGACTGCTGGATCTACTCCTAAATGTGCACACACGAAGTCTAGCTTTTGTTGCAATGGCCAAAACGGTGGTAATGATAAACTGAACTGAGATATCACACTGTGGGATAAACAGATTTGGCTTTGTCCATACAAGTATGGAATTTCCGTAGAGAAATGCAGTGCTTAAAATCAAATGCTTCTTCCTACCATGCGTACTTCCTGCCAGCTGTTTGTATTTCTCTGTACCCTGCTGCAGGTGCCCCGTATGTTGTTGGCTCATTATTTATACTTTCCCTTGTGACAAACTCGTTCACGGCCCCTGCATGCGTCCTCGTGAGTGGTGTACAATTATTCCGTGCGTTGTCATCCGTCTCCAGACGTGAACGTGGTGTGATCAGCTCACGAAAACCATTCTCGTTACTAATTCTTCTTTCCTGTGCTGTGCTCAACTGGACCAATGACTGATTTTCGTCAATTTCCCTGGTTGAAGCTAGTTTTGAATTTCTAAGAACCTTGCGTCTCTTCCGTATTTCGTGTGAGAATAATTTCTCCTTGCGCGACTGTAACAGTGGCGTGGCTTCATCTAAGTTAGTGACAAAATCAGCATCAATACTGTCCAGCCTTCTTCCGATTTCCACCATGAGTGTTGTTTGTTCTTTCTGCCTCCTGCTTCCTTTGTCCAATTTCGTTTCCAGGACTGGAAGTTGTTGTAATTGCGTATTTATTCCATGCTGTGCTTTCTGTACATGTTATGCCAATTGTTTAGCTGATTGCACTACCTTCTTGGCTTCTGTAGAATCACCCTTTGCTTCCGCCGCTAATACTTTTACATCTTTCAAATTTTCGGTGAAAATATCCCATTTTTCTTTTACCTCTTCACAAATTATCTTTATTTAAAGTAACGTTTCCTTTCTCGCTGCCTCATTCTTTTGTTTCATTTTTTCCAAAAATTGCAACAAAGCAGGTTTTGAGTTGCTTTGCTCATCTCTTCTACTGGGAGTTGACGCTCCTGAACTCAACAAAATGCGTCGGCAGTGCTGAAACTGCCCTGCTGTTCCCCTCTACCCAGTAATCTATGATCCTTTTAACCGAGCTCTCGTGTCGTGAAGCGATCTTGGTGTTCTCTTTCTCCTTCTCCCTGTCATTTCCGATCGCTCCCACTGACTCGACAGTCTCTGTCTATTCAATTTGAAGTGCAGCTGGACTTGAATTGTCCGTTCACTGGGAATCATTATCAGCTCCTTCCCCATACCTGATAATTTCCTATCTTGATCACGCCCCATATTCGAAACTTCCGTTCATTTAAGTAACTCCATAGCTGCTGTCGTCTGACTCCTAATCCTCGTTCAAACACGTATTCAAAACATCTCACGTACAGGTACATTAAATATTACTAAATTCATCCAAAATAATTTCGACGCAGTACAACGCAGATAGATGGGTGGGATGTGGAGCAAAATCCATATAAACCAGAGAAATCTCAGCTGTCACATACATGGATTATTTAATTAGCGCCAGCAGACTTTCTATGACTAACAAGGATGTATGTCTCTAGAAATGTGATTATAAACCAATCTAATTTTAATAGTCAAAAGTTTTACGTCTCTCTTTTTCTGTAAGAGCATAGCGTTAGGCAAAATGTTTTAAAAATATTCCTGAGAATTAAAAGTGCAAGTTTTTATTCCTGACTACATCACGAAGCATGCAATCACCGTCATGATCCCGGAACGGGTACGACAAAAATGTACGATCCCACTGCCCACACCCACAGATAATTAACCTGTATCAGTATATACAGGGAGTTACAAAAAGGTACGGCCAAACTTTCAGGAAACATTCCTCACACACAAATAAAGAAAAGATGTTATGTGGACATGTGTCCGGAAACGCTTAATTTCCATGTTAGAGCTCATTTTAGTTTCGTCAGTATGTACTGTACTTCCTCGATTCACCGCAAGTTGGCCCAATTGAAGGAAGGTAATGTTGACTTCGATGCTTGTGTTGACATGCGACTCATTGCTCTACAGTACTAGCATCAAGCACATCAGTACGTAGCATCAACAGGTTAGTGTTCATCACGAACGTCGTTTTGCAGTTAGTGCAATGTTTACAAATGCGGAGTTCGCAGATGCCCATTTGATGTATGGATTAGCACGGGGCAATAGCCGTGGCGCGTACGTTTGTATCGAGACAGATTTCCAGAACGAAGGTGTCCCGACAGGAAGACGTTCGAAGAAATTGATCGGCGTCTCAGGGAGCACGGAACATTCCAGCCTATGACTCGCGACTTGGGAAGACCTAGAACGACGAGGACACCTGCAATGGACGAGGCAATTCTTCGTGGAGTTGACGATAACCCTAATGTCAGCGTCAGAGAAGTTGCTGCTGTACAAGGTAACGTTGACCACGTCACTGTATGGAGAGTGCTACGGGAGAACCAGTTGTTTCCGTACCATGTACAGCGTGCGCAGGTACTATCAGCAGCTGATTGGCCTCCACGGGTACACATCTGCGAATGGTTCATCCAGCAATGTGTCAATCCTCATTTCAGTGCAAATGTTCTCTTTATTGATGAGGCTTCATTTCAACGTGATCAAATTGTAAATTTTCACAATCAACATGTGTGGGATGACGAGAATCCGCACGCAATTGTGCAATCACGTCATCAACACAGATTTTTCTGTGAACGTTTGGGCTGGCATTGTTGGTGATGTCTTGATTGGGCCCCATGTTCTTCCACCTACGCTCAATGGAGCACGTTATCATGATTTCATATGGGGCACTCTACCTGTGCTGCTAGAACATGTGCCTTTACAAATACGACACGACATGTGGTTCATGCACGATGGAGCTCCTGCACATTTCAGTCGAAGTGTTTGTACGCTTCTCAACAACAGATTCGGTGACCGATAGATTGGTAGAGGCGGACCAATTCCATGGCCTCTACGCTCTCCTGACCTCAACCCTCTTGACTTTCATTTATAGGGGCATTTGAATGCTCTTGTCTACGCAACCCCGGTACCAAATGTAGAGACTCTTCGTGCTCGTATTGTGGACGGCTGTGATACAATACGCCATTCTCCAGGGCTGCATCAGCGCATCAGGGATTCCATGCGACGGAGGGTGGATACATGTATCCTCACTAACGGAGGACATTTTGAACATTTCCTGTAACAAAGTGTTTGAAGTCACGCTAGTACGTTCTGTTGCTGTGTGTTTCCATTCCATGATTAATGTGATTTGAAGAGAAGTAAGAAAATGAACTCTAACGTGGCATGTAAGCGTTTTCGGACACATGTCCACATAACATATTTTCTTTCTTTGTGTGTGAGGAACGTTTCCTGAAAGTTTGGCCGTACCTTTTTGTAACACCCTGTAGATGCCCAGTGAAGACTCTAAACTATCATTCCTTGTTACGCAAGGATGTTTTATCAACGCTAAGTTTTGGCTCTACAGACTTGAAAAGGGTGGTGGAGTAGTGACACTGTAATTTAATTTTGTTACCAGCTGAGATACCTTTGTAATGAAAGTCAAAATTACCGTAAGCTCTATTGTTCATCATAAACCCTCACACAGAAGAAGTGCAGCAGTTGCACTGAAGTATAAAACGAGTATGTTTAATAACATCCTATTCACTGACAAATTATCACAAAAACATGAAACATTTACAAGTAACTAAGGTTGACGGTGATTCAAAACACGGAACCGATATCCGTCTCCGTGATCTGACGACAGTGACTGCCAGAATTTGATTTCGTAAAATTACGCGTGCCAGAAGGACGTCTTTTTCTTATTCATTAACACCCTAACGTTTAATGACTACGTTTCGACCTGTACATGCCGGAGCTGATTGCAGATCTTACAATGTTTCTTTTAACAGCGTCGTTGAGTAGTGCGCTAATGCTGCTGTCGGTGGCCTCTGTGTTGGACGGATGTTGTGAATTCTGGAAAGCTAGCTAACACAAACATTACAGCACGCCCCAGTTGGGTTCGGGGGGGGGGGGGGGGGGGAGGGAGACCAGAGACCAAACTGCGAGGGGCATCCAACTCATCGGATTAGGGAAGAGAGTCGGCCGTGCCCTTTCAAAGGAACCATCCCGGCATTTGCCTGAAGCGATTTAGAGAAATCACGGAAAACCTAAATCAGGATGGCCAGACGTGGGATTGAACCGTAGTCTTCCCTAATGCGAGTCCAATGTGCTAACCACTGCGCCACCTCACTCGGTGCTGCACTTGGAGTTGTAAAGTGAAATCACTACTTGTTACACCGAATTCTACGAGCGGAATTCGAAGTGATTCTCTCACTAGCAGCAGGCAAGGAGCCACCTTAGACCCTCCTTTCTTCCTTTGTAACATTCGCCCCTTCTTCAAGAGCCGATCCTAGCCTCTCACGAGGAGATATCCAATGACAAGTGTCCATTGTCCTGGAATGCCCTCCCATTCTCAATAATTTTCCGAAACTACTACGTCAGACCAGTCTGACCAATGAAATTCCCGCAATTTCACGCGCAGAAGCTTATAGCTGATTTTTTTTCCTTTATTGCTTTTCGATTTCCCCTCCCCCCCACATGGGGAGGGGTGAGCTGACAGCAGCTTAATATGCTGCTCTACAGCCGAAAGAAAAGCTAAACAAACAATGGTGAGAGAACAAACAATATATAAAAAGGCGATAAAACGATGACTTCGTTAGAAACAGTAAAATGGTGGAAAGTGGTGGAACATAAAATACAAAAACAGGGCGTTGACGATGCGGATGAAGACACATAGGAAGGAGATATGCACAATTAAAAAGCACGGCAACATTCTGGGTTCTGTTTGCATGAGAAAAACACAACAAGCGGCAGTATGGTGGCTGTTTGCAACACTGACAGGGGATGCACAACACTGAACACTCACTTATACCAGCACTATAGAGGCGACATGGCGGCAGAGGGGGGGGGGGGGTGTACCGATGAAGGGGAAAAAGGGGGGAGGAGAGGAAAGGAAAAAAGTGGGGAGCCGATGGAGGGAGGGGGCATAGAAAAAAACGGTGGCTGGGCAGATGCAAGAAGGAGTGGGAAAGGCAGTGAAGGGGAGAGCAAAAGGACTTGGGGGAGAGAAGGGAGGCAGGGAGAGGGTAGGCGGGAAAAAACAGGAGTGAAGGGGTGAGAGAGGGGGCCTGGCAAAAGGACAGAGAAAGGGAGGGGCAGATGAGGATCAGAGTTGATAGGAGGGATAAATTGAGGGAGAGAGGGCATCACCTGGGAGGGGGAGTCGACGGAAGCCACCATGGGAGAGGAGATGAAGGGTGTAGAGGTGGAGGGTAGGGGGGACACAACGGTGAAAACACGGCGTTGGGCAGGGGTTGGAGAGGAGAGGAGCAAGCAGGGGATGAGAGAGATCAAGGCGGCAGGAGGTGTAGAGGATGCAGATATGTTCGAGGAATAGGAGCAGATGAAGGAAAGGAATCAGGTCGTAGAGGATCCGCGTGGGGGGCAGGAGGTGTATACGGAAGGTGAGGCAGAGTGCATGGCGCTTGAGGATCTGGAGGGACTTATAGAATTGGGGGGGGGGGGGGGGGATGTGGATATCGAGATGGGACTGGCATAGCAGAGGATGGGATGGATTAAGGATTTGTAGGTTTCGAGGATGGTAGAGGAGTTCAGCACCCATGACCGGCCAGAGGGGAGTTTGAAGAGTTGGAGGCAGTTGTGGGCTTTGGATTGGATAGAGCGAAGATGAGGGATCCAGGTGAGATGACTGTCAATGGTGAGGCCAAGGTAGGTGAGAGTGGGGGAGAGGCGGACAGGACAGGCGCAGATGGTAAGGGAGAAATCAAGGAGCCAGAAGGAGCGAGTGGTATGACCTACGATAATTGCCTGGGTCTTGGAAGGGTTGATTTTCAGGAGCCACTGGTTACACCATGCGACAAAAAGTTCAAGGTGATTCTGGAGAAGGCTTTGGGACCGTTGAAGGGTCGGATCGAGGGTAAGGAAGGCGGTGTCATCGGCTTACTGCAGGAGGTTTACTGGAGGGCGTGGGGGGGGGGGGGGGGCGTTGGGGCATATCTGCCGTGTACAGGAGGTAGAGGAGATGGGAGAGGACAGAGCCCTGGCCTATAGCTGGAATTTATTTTGGCTCTATCTTGTCAGCGCTTGAAAAGAGCACGTTATTGTGTTACCGCATGTTTTTTCCTACAACCCTCCTAACATACTACAGGCGCCTATGAATATCTGCCATGCACTAGTTTTCCGCCTAGAGAAACTCAATGACAGCTCTTTGCTTGGGACGCACCTCCGTTGCAGACTTTACTTTGAAGGCTACGTATAGTGCCACCACCTATCGGAACAAATATATTCCGCGATGGTCCACAATGAATTCCGCCTTCTCAAATGAAATTGGTCGAGAAAAAAATGTAATGCATTGCTTATCGAAAGCCCCTCGTAGATGTGGAATCTGGAACTGGAAAATGTAATCGTCGTGGGCTGTGATGATTAATCAGGCAAGTAGTTCAGCTGCTTTCATGCACGAAACTTCAAGCAATCAAAAATACACACACACACACACACACACACACACACACACACACACACAGAACGCATTAGTTTATTCTATGGTGCCATATAACTCTTCCTGTTTGGATCTGAAATATTTGGGAACATTTTTCTGTTTCGTAGGCCGCTCTCTATGGCGATCAGCTGCTGCAGGATAAGAAAGAGGACCGCGCCAGACGCGCCGTGCTCGCTACCAGCCTCTACATAAGTTATCGGGCGCAGCTGTTGAAGACAGAGCTACATATAATAGCGCGGAAAGAGACTACTTGTTTCCTTCGCCTATTGCCATACATCACGCACAGGTGTACGGCGGTATCCAGATCGACAACACTAATGGTTCGTTACTATTTCTCGGCCCCGTATAAATCATTTGATTGTTGTGCATCGAGAGATTTTGTTCATGTACATTTCCAGCTCTACTCCATAAGCCACATGTGTGTACGGTGAAAGGTCTTTCCGGTACCACTATCGTAAGTTCCGTGCTAAGTTTTGGAAGGCAGATTAATTACAAAGCCAAGTCCGAAATATAGCCTGAATTGAAAATGGTCTCTCATATTCGAGACACGTTCAATAAGTAATGCCACACTTTTTTTTTCACTGCAAGTTTCGGTTGAAAAACTGTGAATTTTGTTTTTGGAACATCATGGAATACTCCAGCTTCAGCCCCCTATAGTTTCATGAAGCTCTGATGAGTGGCGGCGCTCGTTCGACCTATACTTGAGTATTGCTCATCAGCGTGGGATCTGTACCAGATCGGGTTGACGGAGGAGATAGAGAAGATCCAAAGAGGAGCGGCGCGTTTCGTCGCAGGGTTATTTGGTAACCGTGATAGCGTTACGGAGATGTTTAGCAAACTCAAGTGGCAGACTCTGCAAGAGAGGCGCTCTGCATCGCGGTGTAGCTTGCTCGCCAGGTTTCAAGAGGGTACGTTTCTGGATGAGGTATCGAATATATTTCTTCCCCTACTTATACCTCCCGAGAAGATCACGAATGTAAAATTAGAGAGATTCGAGCGCGCACGGAGGCTTTCAGACAGTCGTTCTTCCCGCGAACCATACGCGACTGGAACAGAAAAGGGAGGTAATGACAGTGGCACGTAAAGTGCGCTCCGCCACACACCATTGGGTGGCTTGCGGAGTATAAATGTAGATGTAGATATATGTAACCTTCAAAACGGAATCTTTAATGGAGGTGCGTTAGGGGCAGAGAGCTGTCACTGAGTTGCTTTTGGTGGAAAAATAGAGCATTGCAGATATTTATTGGCACTTGCAGAATGTCTACGGATATCTGGCAGTAAATGGCGAATCGTTGGGCGGGTCTTCAGTCTTCATTGCAACAACGTGACGTAAACTTTTCCGATCTCCTGCATGCCGGACCGCCGCACACAGCTGTCTCTCCTGCTATGTCGGAACGTGCAGACACTCTCATTTGAGGTGATGGACGGATCATGACAACGCAGGGCCTCAAGCAAGACTGCGCACCCCAGAGGAGCTTACAAAACTTCATTGGACTGTTCTTCCTCGTCGTCCCCTCAGCCCGTATCTCGCACATCCCGACTTCCATCTGTCTGGCCCAATCAAGGATGCACTCTGCGGGAAGCAGTTCGTGGATTATGGGGAGGTTATTGATGCAACAAGATGTTGGCTCTGACGTTGACCAGTAGAGTGGTACCAGACAGGTATACAGGCCCTCCCAATAAGGTGGTCTAAGGACACCGCACTGAACGGAGATTATGTTCAAAAGTAGAGTTTTGTAGCCAAATGCCTGGGGAATAATATGGTGTATTGAAATCCTGAATAAAACCAGCCTGCTGCCAGAAAAAGTGTTGCATTACGTGCTGAACGCCCCTCGTACGTTTTGCATGACACCTAACCATTTGTGGAGGCGTCTATCACATTTTATACTCTGACTTCCCATTACGTGTACAAGTCACGTATGTTACGCTCGAGTTTATCTAATTTTACCTTCACGGCTTTCCCGGGAGGTATACTGTATGTAGGAGGAAGAAACACAAGTCCTCTGAATTTTAACAGTAAACCGCGCCGTGATTCAGAAAGCATCTCTTGTAGTGCCTACCATTGCAATTGGATGAGCATTTTCGTGACGCTTTCGCTCTTCCTAAACAAACCTGTGACGAAACGCACTGTGCTTCTAGCAGTCTTTTCTATAGGGAGGAGGGAGCAGATTAGTGTTTAACCCCCCGTCGACAACGAGGTAATTAGAGACGGAGCACAAGCTCGGATGGGGGATGTGTGGAGAAGGAAAGCGGCCGTGTCCTTTCGAAAGAATCATCTACAATTTGCCTTAAGCAATTTAGAGAAAGCACGGGAAACCTAGGAACGGAAGACCGGACGCGGGTTTGAACCGTCGTCCTCCCGAATGCGAGTCCAGTGTGCTAAATACTGCGCCACTTCGCTCGGTGATCTTCTGTATGTATTATATCAGTCCCACTTCGTAGGGATCAGAGGAGCGATACACAGTTGTCGGTCGAAAAGGGGTTTTGTAAGCTATCTCGTCGATGTACTACACCTTAATATTTGGCACGAGACGAGGTGTAGCAGCAACGTTATACAAGAAAATGCTAAAGAAATAATTTGTAATGAAATGTGAAGAAAACGTACCGTCTTTCTCATTTGCTATCTTACTGCCGTAATGCCAGAATATGACATTGCACGCCTTTCTCTCGGAAATGGTTTCATTTATCTGATGGAAATTCATGGCATGTACTAAGGGTTCCGGACTCTACATTCTGTACAAAATTCAAGCTTCTAAGTTAATTAAATCGGCAACTACGCTATATTACGAATCATGTTTTGGTTAGTGAAAACTCAATTATTGACCGTTTTAAGTGCCATGAAGTTGACCTAGGACCGTAATATTTGGCACGAGACAACGAGTAGCAGCAAAGTTATACGAGAAAACGCGAAAAGTATTAATGTGTAATAAAATCTTAAGAAAACTTTCCGTTTTTGTCGTTTGTTTTCGTACTGTCGTAACGCCAGAACATCACATTGCTCGGATTTCTCTCGGGAATGGTTATTGGTAACGAGTGAAAATGTGTCACGTAGTAAGGTATCCGGACTTTTCGTTATGTACAAAATAGAAGCTTCTAAGTTAATGAAACCGACAAGTACGCCAAATTAGTATCATGATTTGGTTACCAAAAACTCACTTATTGACCGTCTTAAGTGTCATGCAGTTGACCTAGGACCGTAATATTTGGCAGTTTTCCAGATATTTAACGGACGTGACTATTTCCAGTGATTATTCGGCAATCGTGTAATCAAACAATAATGGGTCTCTCCGCTTATTTACGCACAGTGCGTTACATCTGATGTCGTTGAGGCTCAGCTGCCAATTTCTACACCAAGCGTCGATCCTCTGTACGTAATTGTCACCTTGCATTTCACTACAGTTTCCTATATAGTCGTTATCATATACGAACAGCCTCATGATACATCAGACGTTACACATTAGATTATTTATAAATACTATGGGTAGTAATGTTTGTAGACCTGGAGCCACTTTAACGTCTGAAGATTTCTCCGTTAAGAACGACATGCTGTGGTCTGCTTGCAAGGAACTTTTAAATTCTGTCACATTCAGTACAATTATATTTTATAAGGTGACAGAGAGGAATCTCATAAAACGTCTTCCGGAAACTACAGAATACCACACGAAAGAAAAAGCCGGTATCCTACTGCCTCTGGATTGCGTGGACGAACAGAAGGACCCGGGTTTTACACGATCATTCTTTGCGGAATTTATGGTCACTCTTCCAGAGCAGATTCCCCAGTTCTAAGTCATAACACGTCAACATAAAATCTGCTTCAAAATCCTACGACTTACTGAAATCAGTTAACTATAGTTGTGCGTAACTGTTCAACATCTCTTTGAAACAAATCTCCAATGACTTGGAACGCCTCATACGTTTCTTGTTGAAATATACATGCCCAGGATTGAGAAACAGCAAAGCGTTATGAAGCGTCCGAAACAACGAAATTACACATCCGGTTGAAAAAAAACCTGAGTTTGTCTATGACATCTAACTCCGGTTGCATCTTCACGACCGACGTTCATGTGGTCATATGAAGCTGCAAAATGTACCACCAAAATGTTACACAGTTAATGACTTAATGTCTAAGTGCACGTCATTTTGAGATCCGAGAAGCTTATATTCACGAAGCAGCACGGCTTTAGAAAGCATCGCTAGTGTGAAAATCAGCGTGTCCTTTTCTCACATGATGTACTGAAATCTATGGGTGAAGGGTAACAGGCATGTTCTGTATTTCTAGATTTCCGGAAAGCATTTGACACAGTACCCCACTGCAGACTGTTAACAAAGGTACGAGTATATGGAGTAGGTTCCCAAATAAGTGAGTGGCTCGAACCCTTCTTAAGCAATAGAACTCATTGTGTTATTCACGACGGCGAGTGTTCATTAGAGTCAAGGGTATTGTCAGCAGTGTCCCAGGGAAGTATGATACGATCGCTATTAACTTTTTATACCTGTGAGTCACAGTCATGTAGAACTTTATAAAAGACATCATATTTACTCCAGTGACTGTAACTCTTGCTTTATTTCACGATCGAAATTTCGGCCTCAGGCCATTATCAAGAGCAGATTTTTGTGGCTTTGAGCCATGTCAACTTAAAATGAGCTGACACATTTATAAGTCGTTGTCATTACCATTAAATACATTCCTGACGCTGTTACATATTGCGAGCACACAGATCCATAAGTCATAAAACAACATAGTCTGTTGACACTCATGTTCGTTAGTCCATCACTAGTCACTTATGTTGAGTGCGTAAGTGATATGTGCTGTTCAGTGATATGGAGTGGGATCATCTATGCAGCAAGGTGAAATACTTCGAAGATTGCATGATAACTGAGTGCATTCCACTTTATCGAGATATCGATATATCGGGCAGCGACAGTATCCATCACCGACACATCTGCGGGTGTTAGGACGAATTTAATATGTCAGAACCCAACAAATCTGCGTCGGTTGTATGGTGCAGGGAGAGACTCAGTCAATGGCGAAGGTATGTTAAGCCGCTCTTCAATGTTATTAACAGTATACATTAGAACATAAAGTTATCATTGAGGATGAGGAGTCAGTTATGTGTAAGGGCGTGTGTACGTCTGCTACGTCCAAGTCTGTAAGTATTATTTCTATAAACAGAAATTCCGTGTCAGTGAAACATACGGATAGCATTCCTATGTCTATTAGTGTTCCAGCTGGTTTCTGTGAAATACGTTCTGAACTTAAAGCATAGAAAAACAGTTATTTCGGAAAGTAAATGAATCAAAAGCAGCCAGCGAGTTGCAACTAAAGGTGGTGTGGCTGGTTGCTTCAGAATCATTTAATTATCTCTAACCGTTGCTGAAGCGCAGCCATGTTCAAAATATTTTGAAAATATTGTAAGTGGTGAATATGATCGATGCAGGAAAAAGAATGACAGTGTTTTAACTATCTGTGTAATTATTTATTTTGCACAGCTCATAAAGTACAACATGTATATAAACAATGAATAAAAGTTGTATCAGAATATGTAATAAATAATTTTTTTGCAAGTTGAGATATATTTTTAGTCCATCATACATACATCTCACGAGACTTTACAGTTCAACTGTTCGAGATAGAATCTTAAAAGTTCATACATTTAAAGTGTCAGAAATATTTTACAGTCCAGTTGTTGCTTTGCTGAAGAGTCTTAGCACATCTTTACATGAAATGAAACTTAATAATTAACATGTTGCAATGTCTGATAATGAGAGACAGACTTAAACGTTTGTGGGTTGGGTTATTTGGGGAAGGAGACCAGACAGCGAGGTCATCGGTCTCATCGGAGTAGGGAAGGATGGGGAAGGAAGTCGGCCGTGCCCTTTCAAAGGAACCATCCCGGCATTTGCCTGGAGCGATTTAGCGAAATCACAGAAAACCTAAATCAGTATGGCCGGACGCGGGATTGAACCGTCGTCCTCCCAAATGCGAGACCAGTGTCTAACCACTGCGCCACCTCGCTCGGTAAAGTTAGTGGAAAAATACCTTATGTCACAGTAAAGTTGTTACATATTGCTCCATATCGCATCTCAAATTGTAACAAAACACCTCTCAGTATATACAAATGTTATATACAATGAAGCGCCAAAGGAACTGGTATAGGCAAGCGCATTCAAATACAGTGATGTGTAAACAGACAGAATACGACGTTGCGGACGGCAACGCCTATGCAAGACAACAAGCGTCTGGCGCGGTTGTTAGATCGGCTGCTAATGCTACAATGGCAGGTTATCAAAATTTAAGTGAGTTTGAACGTGGTGTTATAGTCGGCGCACGAGCGATGGGACATAATATCTCCGAGGTAACAGTGATGTGCGGATTTTCCAGTGCGACCATTTCACGAGTGTACCATGAATATCAGGAATCCGATAAAACATCAAACCTCCGACATCGCTGCGGCCGCAAAAAGATCCTGGAAGAACGGGACCAACGACGACTGAAGAGAATCATTCAATGTAACAGAATTGCAGCCTTTCCACAAATTGCTGCAGATTTCAATGCTAGGCCATCAACAATTGTCAGCGTGCGAACCATTCAACGAAACGTCATGGACATTGGATTTCGGAGCGAAAGGCACGCTCGTGTGCCCTTGACGACTGCACGACACAAAGCGTTTCGCCTCGCATGGGCCAGTCAACACCGACATTGGACTGTTGATGACTGGAAACATGTTGCCGGGTGGAACGAATATGGTTTCAAATTGTATAGAGCTGTTGATGCTAATTGATATGTTCAAAAACTTTTTAATTCGTTTGTGGATCAGCTGGCAGAAAATGAACGACTGTATGGATATTTTCAGGAAGACAGAGCAACTGCTCACACCGCCTTGACAACCTTGTCACGGGTGTATGAAGTGTTCGTTGAAACGACCACCAGCAAGGGCAGTGGAACCTTCTGGCCATCTCGATCGCCTGATTCTTCCCTGTGGTTTTTGTCTACAGGGCAAATTGAAGGGTCACGTGTACTCAAATAATTTCCACATACTACGAGAGCTACAACGGAACACTGAAAACGCTGCTGCTACTATCCCTCTTAGACCTGCTACGTGTGTGTTGTAGTTCGATAAATCGAGCAAAGCGCAGCGTTGATGTCAGTGGTAATCATTGCCAGCACCTTATACTCATGAACAAGGGTCAAGTCTGCGTCAGTATTACTGATAATATTTTCTGAGCCAGTTTTATTTTGCCTGCCCTGTAGAAGAGATTAGGAAGATCCAACGAAAAGCGGAGCACATTGTCAGAGAATCATTTAGTTAGCACGTGAGTGTTAAGTAAGTGCTCAACAAACTTCAATGCTAGGATCCATGCAGGAGTTGTGCATAACGAAGAGATTTACTGTTGAAATTGTGACAGCGAACGTTCCGAGAAGAGTTGAGGAACATATTACTTCCTCCCTTACATGCTGCGAGACATGAGAACGGTGTAAAAATAAGAGTAATCATTACTCATATGCCCATTGTCGACAGAAAGCATCAGTCTGTTTCCCGTTACGAGCAAAGTGATATTTAAAGAAGAATTTTACATGCCCAGTCGAAGATCGGTGAAAATCAGATAAACTAGAACTCATATGAAACTTCCTGGCAGATTAAAACTGTGTGCTGGACCGATACTCGAACTCCGGACATTTGCCTTTCGCGGGCAAGTTCTCTACCAACTGAGCTACCCAAGCACGACTCACTCCCCGTCCTCACAGCTTTACTTCTGCCAGTACCTCGTCTCCTACCTTCCAAACTTTACAGAAGCTCTCCTGCGAACCTTGCAGAACTAGCACTCCTGAAAGAAAGGATATTGCGGAGACATGGCTTAGCCACAGCCTGCGGGATGTTTCTAGAATGAAATTTTCACTCTACAGCGGAGTGTGCGCTGATATGAAACTTCCTGGCAGATTAAAACTGTGTGCCGGACCGAGACTCGAACTCGGGACCTTTGCCTTTCGCGGGCAAGTGATCTACCAACTGAGTCGTGCTTGGGTAGCTCAGTTGGTAGAGCACTTGCCCGCGAAAGGCAAAGGTCCCGAGTTCGAGTCTCGGTCCGGCACACAGTTTTAATCTGCCAGGAAGTTTCATATCAGCGCACACTCCGCTGTAGAGAGAAAATTTCATTCTAGAACTCATATGGATGTTTGACACTACATTGGAATGGACCTGGGAAGGAGGGAGGAGATAGTGGTGCCATGCTCCATCACACACCATAAGACAGCTTAGGGATGTTTGCAATTGCATATTTAGCTGGACTTAGCCCAAAATAATGCTGTTCATCACATCTATCATGCAGCACCGATTATCTACAGAAAGTGTCAATTTGTTTCCCATTACAAACATAATGACTTTTAAAGTCATGCGATGGAGCGGTGCCAAATTAGTCCAGTGCAATATTCGTTTTATCGATTTATATTAACAGGAACAGTGAAATGCGAAGAAAAATCGAGTACTCCAACAGCGACTGAGCATCACTGCTGTATGGCGGTAGTAGAGAGCGCGGGCCAGGGCGGTGCTATCGCTGCTGGATTATTGGTTATCCTTCGTGTTTTACTGTACCTGTTAATGCATATCGATGAAACGAATATCGAGCTAGACTAATTTGTCACCACTCTACAAAATGGACACGTAAAATTTCTCTTTAAAAATCACTTTGTACGCATCGGGAAACAAACCGACGCTTTCCGTGAACACTGGGCCTCATGACTCTTAAGAGGGAAATCCAGTATATGCAGACGTAGATTTAGATCTCTGTTTCAAGCTGAAAACTTTTGACGTTGCCCACGTAAGTGTTCCATTTGATATGCCACCTACTGGTGAAATATGTTGGCCAGTATCTAGAAATTTGAAATTTTATCACTTTAACTTTTTTTCTTTGTTAACTACGACTTAAACATAAATTAAATTCCTAATTTGTACCTCTTCTATACATCATCACCATCCTCATCAGCTATTTGATATATGCAGCTGGATAAAGCTTACTCTAGATTTTTCGTCCGCAGCTCGTGGTCTCGCGGTAGCTTTCACGCTTCCTGAGCACGGGGTCCCCGGTTCGATTCCCGGCGGGGTCTGGGATTTTCACCTGCCTCGAGATGACTGGGTGTTTGTGTTGTTCTCATCATTTCATCATCATTCATGGACGTGGCAAGATTGGAGTGAGAAAAGGTTGAGAATTTGTACGGGCGCTGATAACCACGCAGTTGAGCGCCCCACAATCCAAACATCATCACCTAGATTTTTCCATCCATTACAGCCTTCTCCTAAAGGCACCTCCGTTGCTAGTGCAAATTTTCTGATCCATCGACGCGCCATTAAGCTATTACTTCAGTGCTTTGTTGGCTCCTGGAGTCCAGTAAATAGCTTCCTTGAGCCATATACCAACAATTCACCTGGCTACATGCCCAACCCATCTCCGTCAGCTTTTCATTTCTATCATAATTGTGTTCCCAGCAACGTAGTGTGACCTCTGTCATTTCCGACGTCATATTCAAATTATACCATTCTATATCTGTTATTTGATTTGAGTCCCAGTTTCGCATCAAAACGCCATCGTCGCCTCTTAGTGCCTATTGCTCTGATTTATCACCGTTTATTACCTCTTCAAAGAGGTCTTTTGTGTTATAATAATAACTATTAAAGGCATTATATTACATGTCTGTCTCTCCTAACACAGTATGAGTGACTATATGAAACGTAGAAACGTTACGCAAAAATTAAAGTGCGGTGTAACTACACCTCCGACTCTGCAGCTACAGGAGGTCATCTGCGTGGAGAGATTGAACGAGAATTGCATTTCCTTTGCGGGAGCAGAAACTACAGATGTCCTAAGACCCGGTTTGCAGTGCCTTCAATATCACGCTGATTTGCTTGCGCGTTACCGCGAATGCATGAGTCCGTTACAGAGAGTAAGATTATTACTGGAGCGGTTGAGGACTGGATACATGCCGCGCAGAAATGTGCACCTTGTAAATGTGTCATTAACGGCTTCCATTTGCAGTGTTTCCGTGTTCTATATCTCTTTTTCTTTCATCTCCGGTACAGAACGATTCTCTCTCACCATCCAAGTTATGTTAGCGACGTTGCCAGATATGTTTCAGTACATAAAACGACTGCGACAACGTAAACGACCTATTGTATCCTGTCTCTAAATTAAGTGGATCCAGTCTATAGTCTTCTGCTTGCGGAGACGGCTCTGCGGTTTTCTACTGCTACGTTATCAGTGTTATTACTGCAATGGCATTGTTATGCTCCTTTCAAACTGCGAGACAACAGCTCGAACCCAAGTACGTGTCTTTTCGCAGGCAGTGCACGACTGCTGGTGCAGTCCAAGCACGTCTCACAGAAGTACAAAATACATTACTGTAAAAAAAAAATATTTCTTTGTCTGTAACTATTCTCCAGCTAAATTTCATCCTCTTAGCCTCGTGCGACGTATGAGTGCTACACTCTTTGACACTTACTGAGAAACTTTAATGTGTTCAGCTATGCTTTTTATGGCGTATTTATAACAGCAAAAATTTTATCTATAGGCAAGACATTGTTCACATTACTGGGTCTAGCAAGTCATTGCAATAGACGGATGTGGTAGGATTTTGCATAAAAACTCTCATTCAGAGCTAAGGAAAATACAATGTGCGCACACGAAACCTCGTCGTTTTCCAAATGCAGTTTAAGAAAAGCTAAAACGTAAAGCTACTTGCGGTTTGCAGCAACGCATAAAACACCTCAAAATTTTTTGTGGAGATTGCATTAAACGGTTCTTTTTCTTTTGTTTCAGGTGCTACATAATTACCGGAACTGACTGCACATCAAGACAAAACCCAGTGTGTGATGTGATATATTGGAGCGAAATCACACCATTGCAGTCCAAAGAAATATTTAACGAGAGTTCCAAAGAGAGCCACCAGACGTTAAGACGATTAACTTTGGTATCTTAAGTTCCTAATCACTGGAAACGTAAATAGTGAAGTTCAACCAGAACACTTACATCTGGTGTAATGGCACAGAAGATTAGAGAGACATTCCAAAGAATCGTGCCAAAGGCAGTTCTCCAGCATGACGAGGGATAAATATCCCCCACTCAACAGCTGGCAAGATGCTGCATAAACCACTTCGCCTGCACTCCTACAAAGTTCAAATTGTGCAAGAAGCGAAACGAGTTACAGTTTCGCCACGAATTTGCTACTGAGATGCTAGACAGGATGTGGCCAAACCAAAACTATCTAGAAAATCTTACTTTCTCTGACGAAGCACCCTTCCACACAGGTTGGAAGGTTAATCGGGACAACATTCGCATTAGGGTTCAGAAAACCCCCAGGCACAGCGAGAAGGTGAATATGTGGTGGGTGCTGAACAAAGACAGCATAGTTGGACCATTTTGCTTTATCAGCCAAACAGTAATAGGAGACTGAAGTGCATCTTTATGTTTTCGCGGCATATTAATTGATTCATTAACTTTCAGGAATGTAGTCACATAAAATCTGTTTTTTCCTGTTTATAATATTTCTTCTGTATACCTTTCCTCCTTCTTCAAAGTGAACCGACAGACTGAAGCTACACTAATCGTTCCATTGTTTTAAACTACAGAGTCAAATGTGACCTTCCAGCAGGATGGTGCACCACCGCACTGGTGCTACATTTTCGTGACTTCCTGGACCGATCGACTGCACAACACTGTCCAGGACATCATGGATCAGCCAAGAGGCCAGCACAATGTCAGGATATAACCCCTCTGGATTTGTTCCTGTGGGTTATATGAAAGACATGGTGTACACCTCGCCTGTGAGTCAGCTTGACTATCTATAGAAAAGAAACGTGCATGCAATAGCCACCATCGCCCCAGACTTGCTTGTGTGCATATGGACTGAGATACAGTATTATCTAGACATTTTACAGATTATGGAAGGAAGCCATGTAAAAGTAAATTAATTTATGGTACAAAACTTTCTGAGGCACTTTACATGATGTATCTGTGAAGTATCTATGTCGTATAGCCTATTTCCATTTGAAAATCAGGGACGTTTCAAAAAATGGTTCAAATGGCTCTGAGCACTATGGGACTCAACTGCTGCGGTCATAAGTCCCCTAGAACTTAGAACTACTTAAACCTAACTAACCTAAGGACATCACACACATCCATGCCCGAGGCAGGATTCGAACCTGCGACCGCAGCGGTCGTGCGGCCGCAGCGGGACGTTTCAAGTGGACACCCTGTAATTCTGTGTACAGGGAATTTTACATATGAGGCGCAGGCGCTGAGTCTGGCATTGCACAGAAAACATTTCTGGGGGAGTTGCATGTTTAATATTAATTTACTATGTCAGTGGCACTAATTTAATTTTGCTCATCATTTAAAAGTAGAAAGATGACATCTCTATATGGGCATACTGAAATATTCGGCCATTACATACAGTATCCGGTCAAAGCAGTCCACAATTCTGAGAGGTGTGTTTACACTGCCTTTGCATACAGATAAGCAGATTAAGGATAGCCCTGGTGGAGAGCCCTCTGCAACTGCACCTGTTCTGAAAGATTACCATTAATCTTGATTTGGATGCACGCTTTTTGTACACATACAAAGGTCATTTTGATGAATTTCCTATTAAATCCTATTTTATCCATGACTCTTTCAAAGTGTGCAGCGTTGGCCCGGTTTGGGCCTCTTCCTCACATTTTAATTCCAGATTTCTATAAACTAAATTAAAGTTCACGGTTTTTCATTTCTGAGATAATGTCAGCTTTGCTCTCTCTGTCAATATAAGCAGCTACAATGTTCAGGTGTAATGGTTGTCCAGTTCATTTCATTTCACAAATTTATATTTCACTTATGATTGCAATGTTGCAGTTGCTGTTCTGGGGAGTAGCCTTCTGGCCAAAGTTCGGTTCCTTCGCCTGTGTTTTTCTAGACAACAGAAATGTCATGTGCAGCCATGAGTGTGTCGTAAACAACAGGAGGAGTAGCTTTGGTCTGTGCTCTGCTGGACCGACATGCCGCCTTCTCCTTAGACATAACGGACAAACAACGCATAGGGCCAGCGGTAGGACATTGACTTTAGCTTTCACTTATGGAGGCTGGAGAAGTGGATGCCAAATGATGGTGTTTATGGGTCAAGTCGGAGACGGAGGAAAGCAGGCAGCAGAGATTTCAGGCCTGATAGCATCTTCTCCAGACTAGTCAGTTCAGATAAGCTCTCAATAATATATGTTTGGTATTTGGCTAAATTCTTGTGAGAGAGTAAATCTGGTACCGGCATGTCGAGCCGGAGGAGTGGTTTAAAGGCACGTTGTTTGCCCGAGGGGGGGGGGGGGGTGAGTCTGATTGGCTCTTCTTTGCTATACACGCCGGTGGGAGCGTAAATATTATTATAAATTATTTTGATAGAAGCTGCACCTCACGTCTGCCCACCAATTGGTCGTGGGGGAGGCTCGGACACACTGCTCTAAGCTCAAGTGACGAGCCACAGAAAGCGGAAACTTGATCATTCAGTTGTCAAATTCTGAACTCAGTAGGTTTCATTTATACTGGGTCATTTTGACAGCAGACTCCAAACTCGGCATTTTTCATTCTCCTAGGTCATTCTGACTATATTCGGTGTTAGGAGAGGACAGACTTTCTGTCCAAGCTGGCTTTCAAAGAACAACTGCTCATTTTGTGCAACTTAGAAAGTTTTCAGTAAGCTGTAAGTCGCCAATATTGGAGCTAAATATTTCCTGCTTGCATTAAGTTATATTGCAGACTTCACACTAGATCACTGAAGAGTGCAGATGCACTGGGGAGTGGCGGTGTGGTGGGGGGAAGAGGATGGGGAGAGGGGGGGAAAGGTGGTGGTATGGCGCCAGAGGGCCGCGGAAGCACTGCTGACAGTAAATAAGGCTTTCATTCAGTCTTGGTACGTGCTTTATCGTGGCACTTGAAGCAAACAGACCTCAGTCGACCGTCGCTGGCACTGACATAGGAGAGGATGCTGTGTAGGGACCCAGCAATGCAGACAACACGCCCGTGGTCAGTCGGTGGGCACTGTAGGCCACAGCAATGACGTCAGTGGTGCGTTAGCGCTACATCGGCGTCGGAGCCTGGGATGGCTCCTCGCATCTGCACATGGACACTACGGCGGTGTGTGTAGACTGCTGAGTGTGCGAACTAACATCCCACAGATGTTCGGGCTTGTAAGACGTTTATCTTTCTATTCTCTATTGTCAAACCACAATTTATGAAAGATGTTTATATTTTATTAATAGGATTAAGTAGGAATAATTAATATTTGTCATGTTGGAAATAACTGTGGTAGCAGGGAATGTCTGCACCAAAGTATTTTGGCAAGAGAGACAGCAAATTGATATAATTTTAAAAAGGTCGGGAGAGACCGCGTATGGATACATTTTAAGAAAAGAGCGGGAAAGACCGGGCACTGATACATTTTGTAATGGTAGCAGGGATTGTCTGCACCAGAAAGCATTGTTGGCAGGAGAGACCGCACTTTAGCGTTCGTAGGAAGTGAGTAGTAAGCGAGATGTGAAGCGAGTCGGTAGCAGGTCTGAAGCGGGGGGTTGAGAGGAGCGGTGTGCCCGCCAGCCACCAGCTATGATTTACAAGAGATTATAAACGGATGTACAGAGACATCAGCTAACTATTATAGTAAGAGGAACTAATATTATTTAATTAAATTTTTGAGAAACTCAAGACTACTGGAGGTATGCTAGTTTTAAGATTATTATAAAAAGTAAGTCCCATTTGAATGTTTTTAAAATCATTTCATTACCAACAGTAAATATTTGAAGCGTTTTCAGAATATAATTAATTTTTGCCAGCAATGTTGCATTACTGATTATAATCCATCCCAAAAACCATCAACGTAAAACTTTGCAAAAATTTTATTGTTGTCAATAAAAAGTGTAACTATGAATTACGTAACTTCAGTCAAATTAATTAAAGAATAAAGTTACAGCTTTGCTATTAAATAATAACGTCAGCTTTGGTAATAAAGACAGCCACTTATTATGACAGCCCACCAGCAGTTAATACAGTACAGTAAACCGGTATATTCATGTCGCAGTTTGATGCAGCAGTCAGATGGCGATCCAGTAACAGTAAAAAAGGTAAGGAACAGTTTTGGGTTATTGCAGATAACGACTGAGGGCCACGACGACGACACATTCTATGTTTCGTCGAAATAATCAGAAAATCGCTTTTAATAAACAGCAATTAAATTTGTATGCGAAGATTGAGAAAGAGAATAAATTTCAAAGGGAAGATTTCATTTGTTATTATTAAGCAAGAGATAGAAATCCTATGGAAAGGTTTCATAGGTTATTGTAGAAGGGAAGGTTGAGTAACAAATGAGATATAGAGGAGACGGTTATGGCGTAACAAAAGAGATATAGAGGAGACGGGAAGGTTTCAGGCTCACATGCGGTTCGTCTTCTTCGAAATGTCTTTTCTCAAACTCGTCTAGGGTTTGAACCGCACGTGTCGCATTACACACACTAAATTAGACACTAGTGACCCTTTGGTTAAATTGTCTGACTGATGACAAGTTTGCGAAATAAAAGTTAATATAACATATAACAACAGTAATAATAGTATTGGAAACTAAATTAACGACCCATAAATGATGTAGGCCACACAGTTGCGATTTGGTTAGAATAATGTTTATTCAGAAAGCAAACTAATAGTGAAAGTAGTCGTATTTAGAATTACTGTTAAACTCGACCGTATATTCAATTGACATAGTTCTATCATTCACAATCTCATCGCAAAATACAAGTTATGTACGCGAAAAGTTAGAGTTGACACCAGGCGCGCGGCTGATCACCGCTCAGAGACTGAGTCCCGCGATATCACACAACGCGAAATTTTCTAAGTCGTTTCACTTCCTAGCTGCCTAAAGACCGACTATCCGCTTTCGCGTCTCAGTCCGAACTGTACCCTTTGGTGCCTCCAGCCGAACTGTCCGCTTTGGCGTCTGCACCAGCACTCGCTCTGCCCGTCCCCTGCCGCGTTTCCTGCACGCCGAACATCTTCGCTCACCTGAATAGCGCAGTCCCCTTTCCTGAAGCCGTCCATCTGATTGGCTACAGCTTATTCTACATTATTTTACATTTTAACATATTTAAATAATCAAAGTTTGACACGTCC
Organism: Schistocerca piceifrons; assembly: GCF_021461385.2. Lineage (NCBI taxonomy): Eukaryota > Metazoa > Arthropoda > Insecta > Orthoptera > Acrididae > Schistocerca > Schistocerca piceifrons. The sequence continues at coordinate 409,718,117 of NC_060141.1, read as the reverse complement.
ACGTTCTAAATAAAGCAACAATAATAACCATTACATAACAAATGTTAAATTCTTTTACATAACACCAATACAATTTACTTCTTAAGTTTGAATGTCACGGCCAGTAGCCTTGGACCAATGTGCTTTCTTATAAATAAATAATGAACAAAAGTAACTATTATGCACTAAACTTTACAACAAATATTCTATTACCTAATGATTCAATAAGCCCTCATGCTGTCATCGTTCAATGTGTTTTGTGTGGAGGAAATGATGATCTGATGCTTAACTGAAAATACTGGTAATTTAAATTTACTATATTATTAAACAAATAAAGTTACAGAGTTGATATTTACAACATCTGTCATTTTTATGATGCGCTTCTATATGAAATGTCGATCGTTAACATCGACTAAAGCGTTCAGATTTTAACATTCAGGTCTTTGTTACAAAACTTGTGAATTTCACTTTAACAGTAAATCCTAAACTATCATAGATATGATCAATATTCTAGTTTTATTGGAATCACCATGAAACTTTATGATGGATGGTAGATTAAAATTAGTGTGGCTTCATTCCCTGCATTACTACAGAATTCAATAGTTGCCATAAATGTTTCCCTTTATGGCCGATCTTAGGTCCGCCATATTTAACACTACTACGTCTCCTTGGCCACAAACGGCTTCTGCTGCGTTTCCGTATGACGTAGGTTCTCGTCTGTCTCACTCACACATTACAGTGCATAGGCCTCAACAGACACTATACGCCTGTGAGTTTCCCCATCTCATGGTGCATCTACGCCCTTTGTAGCACGTGGTCCTGGACGACAGGGTTTGTTTCACAATTCCTGTAGGCTGACTCTTTCGGCCATATATTTAAATCAGAGCGCAATGCTCGCTAACTCACAAGTGCAGGATTCGACCCAGTGCTCCCTGGCAGGTGTTGGATTGCGGCTGGCGCTATGGGACTAAGTCCTAGGGAGGGAAGTTAGTGCTGGCTGCTGCAGGGGAGGACAGCAGATTGGTAGTGCTGTGGCACAAGACTCGTGAGGAACACACTGCTGGTGGTAGCAGTCACAGCCTGCCAAGTCGTCTCGCTGTCTAGCGTGGTCCTGGGCTCGTGATGGTTCTGCTGGACTCGACGTTTCTGCTCAAAATTCAGACATACCTACATCGCTCTAAGGCACATTTGTTTCAATAAAATTTGGCACCTAGTCACATCACTCATAACGTGAGACTTGCCCTGGTACGGTGACATCGACCTGCCCACTAAGTTCATTATTGCTGTGCGGTGCAGTTTTCTGGTGAGTGCAGCTAGCCTCGTCTCTCAATTCCCTTACGTGCATATTGTTCCGACCCACATGTCCCCATACTGCGGCTACTAGCCTGCAACTGCTAATGCAACACTTCATGGCGGCTTTCTCACTATTTTTCGTTACTTTTTCTAAAAAGGTTGGTAGTGACACTACACTGCCTCCCTCCATGGAGAAGTCTCGGACCCTCAGGTCTTACCATGTTCCAGTTCCCTTTACCCTTAATCTGTAAAACAAGTATGTTATAGTAAATTGGCTACTCTGAACTATTTTACAATATCATATTAATCTTTAACACTCTAAATCTATTTTTCATCCCTCAGTGAATCCAGTCTACGAGAACTTGATTACGCCTGAAGTGGGTTTCTACATGGCCCGTCGTTTCAGACACAAAAAAATAAGCAAAGTGAAATCAGAATTACTATGACGCCAGGAATTGCGACACTCAAGGTTAGTATTACCTGATATCTGTCATCCCGATGCTGTTCCTCGTGCTGCAGAAATTGCTCTGCAGTAATTTTCCCATCCTGCACTGCAAACATCTGAGTAAGTGAACAGTACAGGCTTCGCTCCCAGGTATTGTAAAGGAACGTGAGAGCGTTTGGACAACAACTCTCGATGTTTGTCTGGCCATTACAGATGTGGCTGTGTCACACTCGACAGAGTAACTGCCATCATAGTAGCTGGTAAAGGGAACAGCGGTCCTGTAATATCATCCATAGCCCTATTAGTTAACAATCCACTATCTCTCAGCTCTGTCTTTCCCCTATGAGTTCTCCTTGCTCATAGCACTTAGATACCAACACTACGGTGTTCTATACTGAGTATCTCCAATATCAATCTGCTCTCTGAAGATACTGTTCGGGTTCGATTATCTATTTTTGGCGTGGAGTTCCTCTGCTTCACCTCTGAACTGATGCATGATGCATGTGCTCCTACCTGTTACAACCTCGCAAGCCAGGTATATGGTGGCTACCTTGCTCTGATATTGCTGAAGCTCACCCTCAGTCTCTTCGCCACATATCGATGTTCGTCTTCTCCTACAACATCTGCAACACCACCATTAATAAATTCTTTTTCCACTCCCTGTTGTACATAAAACACATCATTGGCAGTTCCTCTCTGCATTAATGTAGAAATCACCGGCATATGCACTTTCTCCCATGTGCCTCTGTCCCATGCTCTTTGGCCTAAGCACAACACCTATTATCCCACAGTTTTGCACATACTACTGCACTTTAGTGACCCGTGTTGCTTTCTTCACGCTTAATCACTTCGATACAGTCCACACCCATTCGTTTAGCTCAGACTCCACAATTCTACTTGATATATGTGCCTTGCTTAAATTCCATGGAACTTGCATTTTGACACCGTCTACACACCATCTTCCCTTTCTTTTCTTTCCATCACCTGCATAACCAACATATTCCCCACATCCTGATCGTTTCCGGCAATCTGAGGCCAGGGACTATAATCACCTTCCTCCCCTCAGACGCCTGCTGTCTCCAAGCAGCACGTCTTAACATACTAATAATAAATCCTATACCATCACAGACATACAACCTTATGTAAAAGAACATTAATGCCCTACACTATACACAAAAGAAAAAATAACCAAAAATCACAAAACACAATACATATCAACTGACACTTCACCCTCAATGAATACTGAGCATGAGGTATCCTTTGATTTGTTGCTCATGCTTCTGCTTCTTCTCCTTCGCCTCTTCCCTCTCTTTCATTCCCATCCCTCTCCCCATGGAATTGCTTTAGATGCATCCTTAAATGGTCAGAGACGGCTAGCACATGCAGTTGCTGACCTTGTCAGCAGCTGCATCTTTACATTTACTGGTGTTGTAGTTTCACCACTTAGTGCAGACCCTGATATTCCGTTGCTAACTTCTTCGTGTTTCCCTTTGGCATGTATGGACTTTATAAAATCACCTGTTGGCCTACGTTATAGAGGGTTAACATTTCCACTGGCTCTACTGCCCCTTCTTGCTTATCCAACGCCTTAGTATTAGCTTGCTGGACCTTTCTCCACACTTGACTCACCGTTCTTGCCAATTATGTGACGAATTCTCCATTCCTGCTTCGTTTCTGTCTAATCATGTCGAATGGTAATGGTATCTTCTTCGCATACATCATCTAAAATGGTGACCCTGCGCTAGTGCGCAGTTTGGAGTTGTACTCACTTACTGTGAAGGACAAATGCGTGTTTCAATGTGAATGGTGTGTATACACATATTAACTAAGCATCTTCCAAATTGTCTGATGAACTCGTTCTGTCCTTCGTTAGCTTCCAGATTAAGTGGAGTAGTTCTTAACTTTTTCACTTTTAATAAAAAATACAACTTTTTCACTTTCAATAAAAAATACAACTCTTTCACCAGGTCTGTATGAAGTCTGTGCCCTGATGCATAATTACTGTCTTCGACACCTCAAAGTTCAGTTCCCCTGTTAACTAACGCTTGGGCGACTGTGACTACCTGCTGGTCCAACATCTGCACCATCTCGGGAAACGAGGAAAATGGTCTATTACGGTCAGCGCAAAACGATTACGTGCTGGTGTTCGTTTGAATGATTGTAACACGTCCAGTCGACCAACCCAATCAAAATAAACAGTTCCATGGCTTCTCGCCATGTCTGCAACAGTATCTGTCCCTGATTCAAATCTGCACACTGTGCATATTCCACATAATTTCTGACATACTGATAGACTTCTGTCGCTCTTCCCTTCCACCAATACTTCTCCTCCAGTCTCCCAGCCGTCGCGCTGCATCCGCCATAGCCTGATAAGATGTGATCATGCATTTAACGAGGTACTTCTTGCTTCAGATCTGCTGGCACAACCACCAGTGGTCCTAATTTCGTTTCTCCACACAATTCTTCATACATGCTAAACTGCTGTTGTCTGCTATACTGTTTACACTCCTTGTCAGAGTTTTGTCTTGTTTGCCACTCCACAACATCCTGACCCAGCGGTTGTACTACTGCTACTTTCTTGCTAACTAGTCCATATTTCCATGCTTCTTCTCTGGTTTTTGGGTTGCTTCGTACTCAGATTCCCTGGGTTTTAATACCCATCTCATCAGTCTACGAGATGGTTCCCTCAGACCTTCTAACCACTTGGAAGCAGCATGATCCATCACTACCTTGAATTTCCTTCTGCATAGGTAATGCTGGAAGCACGTTACTCTGTACATGAAACAAAGCATTTTTCTCGTTTATAGAATAATTCTACTCCAACCCATTCAAATGTCTTGATGCAAAGGCAATAGAATTTTTTTGACTATCGATCTCCTGGCTCAAAACACACCCAAGAGCGTGGTTCAGTGCATCACAAGACAATATAAACCACTTCTGAAAGTCTGGAAACGCCAACACTGGATTCACTATTAACACCTTCTTTAATTCGACGGGCAGTCCCTGACATTCTTCTGACCATACAAAAACTTGACACTCTTCTTCAGCAACTGTGTAAGTGGTCATGCAATATTTGCAAATACCAGCGGCCGCATGTCACTGTCCCCTACTTGTAACGTAGTGGGTTCCAATTCCCATCCTACTTACTAGCTCTCTTGAGGCCACTGACACATGCACTCCTGTGTCTAATAAAACTTTATATTCCCTATCATCTGCAACGCTCACTATGGCACAATGGGCTTTGCATTCGTTTTTATTGCAGTTACCTTCATTGGGAACTTATTTCGACGGCTCTTAAGTTTAATGGGCGCTTCTTACCCTGAGACCTCTCCTGTCACTCCCATATCACTGCCGTTGATCCATACCATCCCTAATACTATTTCAATTAAATCATCGGAAGTCCAAGTCATCCTTATTTCTCCTCTGTGGCAGGTAGCATTGCCTCTGCACATGACCTGCACGTTCGCAATTAAAACATTTCACATTCGACGTGAACACACTTCTCTCATCCCTCATACCTGTCGACACTTCAGTTTCTTCATACTCCAATGCTAATCTAACCGCTGCATGGATGTCTTTAGGCAACCCAGTGCACAACCTCTTAGGCAAATCTGGTTCTAAACATCTCAAGAAAGCATCAGGTATACACAGCTCAGCTTCTTGTATCACTAACTCATGATTATGTACCTTCAGTTTCCTAATCCTATCGGCGAAATCTTCAACTGCTTGATTATTCCATTTGGAAAACATACTCAACTATTAACGGAAAACTGTGCAGTACCTTTGTTATAATCCTTGCCTGAGTTCATCAAATAATCTCTGCATTGTGCAGCAGCTCTGTGCACTGTGCAAACGATTTGGCTTCTTCCGTTAAACGTATCCCTGCTGTCTGCAATAATCGCTTATGTGACCAACTCTCTGTGTCTGACGACGACCTGAGATCCTCCACAAACGCTAACACATCCTCAGACGACCTACCAGAAAAGGGAGAAACAATGTTAGTCACAGCCAGATCCACTCCTAGAGCCTGTGACTTTAATACCTCTAGTTACTCATTTTTCTCCGGTAGTTTATTATCTGAAACCATTTTGTGTGCCCGTAATTGAGCCATCTGCTTCACCAATAACTGTATCCCCTCTTCACTGCCGGCCGGAGTGACCGTGCGGTTCTAGGCGCTTCAGTGTAGAGCCTCGCTACCGCTACGGTCGCAGGTTCGAATCCTGCCTCGGGCATGGATGTGTGTGATGTCCTTAGGTTAGTTAGGTTTAATTAGTTCTAAGTTCTAGGTGACTGATGACCTCAGAAGTTAAGTCGCATAGTGCTCAGAGCCATTTGAACCCTCTTCACTGGTGCCGCATTGTGTCTTATTTTACCATTGTATCACCATCACTCATTTTCACGAATTAATAATCCAAAACAACACAGAAATAATACTCCATCAATAACCTCATTCTTTTGCCTAATCATGAACCATCTGCCTAGTTATGTGCCCAAAATGATTACAAATAAAGTAAACAACTGCTAAAGACTTGGTAAAAGAATTGCCAAGCAACTTGCACTCTGTACGGCACACAAGTACTTGCGACTCATCTCTAGAAGTCTCATTAAAAGGTGATAAGACAACTGGTGCCTCTGGTTTTACAAAAGTAACCATACTGTTATCATGCCCTTTGATCCTCGACAGCAAGATTGTCACCACCAATGAACAAAATAGTCTTACTCACCCGAACTGACCATGTCACAGGGTGTGGCTCAGATACAGTGGTGTGGGGATGCCACACTCGGCAGTGTTGGCCGAGGTCACGTCGGATCCTCTGACACCACTCTGAAGAGTGCAGTTGCATCCAGGTGGGTGATTGGTGGTAGTGATAGGCTGGATGGCCCAATGGGAACAGTGCTGACAATAAAGAATGCTTTTATTCAGTCTCGGTACACGCTTTGTCATGGCGCAGTGAAACAAAACACGCCTCACTCAGCTGCCCTGAGCCAGCGCTGACAGCTGGGCGGCGGCTTCCACCCTGGTGAGGGGATGCTGCGTAGGCACCACAGCAATGCTGACAGCATGCCCGTGGACAGTCGGTGGCCGCTGCAGGTCGTGGTCATGACGTCGGTGGCGCGCTATTGCTCCGTCGGCGGCAGCGCCTGTGATGGCCTCTTGCCTCAACATATAGACGCCGAAGACAGCTGTGCGCGGGATTAGACCAGTTTCATCCGATGCTCCCTGACAGGATCGGACGGCTGATAGCGCTCTGTTACTAAGTCCCAGGAAGGGAACTCAGGCGCGGACGGCAGATTGGTAATGCTATATAAAACTTTCTCGGTTTTCTTGCCGCATCAGTTCGGGATAAAATCTCAAGCTTTCGACGATATCCTCCATCGTCATCGGCAGCAGGAACTGACTGTCTCAGAGACTCAGAAGAGAGCCGTTTTGAACTCGTTGGTATATAGAGCAAAAACTGTTTCTGACGAGGACCACTTAAGGTTCGAGATTAACCATCTGAAGTACGTGTTCCGAATGAATGGCTATGGTGCAGCGTTCCCCAAAAAAAAGGAAACGCGAAAATGCTGCACACTCACGGAATGAAACACCAGTTGCGGTTCTTCCTTTTTGTGGCGCTGTTTCCAGAAAAATAGGAAGAGTCCTGGATAGACGGGGTATAAGACCGACTTTTCGTCCTCCTAGAAAAAAATAAGGAGGTGATGCGCCCTGTGTTAAGGACAATCTCGGCCTCAGAGTCCCTGGAGTTTATAATATCCCCTGTGAGTGTGGAGGCAATTATATAGGTCAGACCATTCGTACCGTTTCCGACCGCTGTGCAGAGCACCAACGCCATATTAAAAATAGAGAACTGGTGAAATCGGCAATTGCGGAGCACAGCCTCATGAACAAACATAAAATATTGCTCGATGAAACAAAAATTCTGCCCCATGCCTCCACGTACTGGGATTCTGTTATTAAGGAGGCTGTTGAAATGAGAATGAGCCAAAAGAATTTTAACCGCGATAGCGGATACCATCTGAGCTGTGCATGGAAACGGGCGCTTGATGCAGAGACGTTCCTTCCAGGTCCAATCGGAAACAGTCCACGGGCTGTATAAGGCCACCACAGCAGCAGTGTAGACAGTCGGTTGCTCCTGACGATGACGATGGAGGATATCGTCGAAAGCTTGAGATTTTATCCCGCATTGACGCGGCAAGAAAATCGAGAAAGTTTTATATACAAGTGGGAAAGACTTCGTTCCCAGCTTGGTAATGCTGTGGCACCAAATCCTGTGACTAACGAAGTGCTGGCGGCAGCAGGCGCAGCCCGGTCTCGAATCAATGGCTGCGATTGTGTGCTGCTTCTGATAACATCATTTGAAAACACAAGGCGTGAAAACATTTAAAGAAATTCTTTGTTTCGTTCTGTGTGACAAAACGCAAATACGCCGCTCCCACGACCTGCTACTCCAGTACACATGAAGACAGTTAGTTATATGCAATCTGTGGTAACACAGAGGAGAAGAATGCCGCAGTCCGCATTTGCACTGAGTACGGACTAATGTCACATTTTGCTGTGGATTTTCGTGATTTTTATCGCCACAGTATATACATATGTGTCTTGCGTGTTATTTATGTGTGTGTGTGTGTGTGTGTGTGTGTGTGTGTGTGAGTGTGTCTGTCTGTCTCAATGTGTGATTCTGAAGAATGGAAGATTGGGTCACAGGTTTTGTTCATTTGCTACCCCAAAAGGTAGAGTGGCTGCTCGAGTAATGACCCATAGGAGTACCAGGAACTTTTTATTAAAATATGAGGCGAGATGGTAGTGGGACCGAAGGAATCCGAATATTGGAAATACCTGAGAGGGGATTCCACTTTAAACACCTGCCTTGCAACCGAGGGAAAGCTCACGAAAACCTTGGCCAGAAGCGAAGGACTGAAGTTATTTATAATTTAATTCTAGAACGATATGTCCCAGTCAAGAAATATGAAAGCTAGTGTACTTGAATGTCTGTTTGCTCAAGTGTATACCGAGCAAAATCGATGACTTGCTTGACGTTTAAACTGTACCTGATGGCGTTGAGAATCACAGAACCGAACCGTACAGCTTGTGTGGTGGGCATGGGAGACAGGTTTGTCTCGAAGGATCACATCTATATAGCTCCATACTTTCTGTTTAATAACTGGGGCTACGAAAATGACTTTGATGGGGTCATGAGTGCTACTTGCTCAGTCGTTGCACGCGTGATTTATGGAACATGAAAGATTCTAGTTGTCGTCATTTTGGGAGGGTTTGTTGTGGGGTCAGGTGGATTGATTTCTATGTTTCGGATGAGGGTACAGGGCGATAACAGTATTATGTTAAACAGTTCTTTGGCTTTGCCTGAATGACCTGAGGGATCTTGTCTACGTTAAGTTTGTGGATAGCTCTTTGTTTGTTTGGTACTGCCTAGCATACAGGGAAGTTCTGGATTCGCTGAGCTTTAGTGATGTTAGCGCCGCAGGCCACGGACCATCTCTCGCAACCGTATGTAATGTCTGCGGAGGATCAGTTTGAAAATTCTCATTTTTTCTAAGAAGTTTCCCCCGTTTCCTTCTATTACTTGATGAAGTCTAAAAACGACGCCGGATCCTTTATTGCAAATGTCAATGACGTAATCTTTAAATGTCAGTCTCTTGGCGAATTTCATGCCAATGTATGCATGCTGTTTCTGATATGACGATCTCTGAGGATTATTTTAAGTAAATAATATTTAAGGCACAAAGAAATTAAAGACACTAGCTGCCAGTGGGCACTGAATTAGATCAATGGGGCAAGTTGAAAATTTGTGCCGGATCAGGCTTCGGACCTTGGTCTCCTGCTACTAGATGCGTTGACCACTACGCCATCCGGACACTGTAGTCACCTACCCTAGCACGTCTCCCGTCAGACCCAAATTTTCCCCTTGTACCACACACTTCTGATGTAGTGCCCCTGCTCATCAGCCTCATTACTCACGGCATCTCGCCGATACCGGTAAGTGTTCGTGCTTAATGTGCGTGTGCCGAAGGGATCACTAGACACCAAATATATGTGTAAATAATACCGCACAGTTCTTGTCAGCGTTGCCATCGAAGCTTGAGTCCCGCAAGGCTCTGCCTTGGGCCCCATACACTGCTTCACATGCACTCACAGATTCAAAATTTATGTCTTGGTGGAGGAGCAACAACTTCCGGGGATTGCCAGCACTGAAACAGTAACTGAGTACATGACTGCAGTGTGAGGGATCAATCGAAATGGAACACCAAGACATCTGCTACCCCGACACTGTGAGAGATCAGTTTAAATGTAGAGGTCGTCAATCACCTTTCGACAGCTGTTTGAAAATGGTCCACAGTGCTGCAGGATTCATCCAGTTTCCTTATGTTTGTCTTTTATTTCAATCATCCAGTGTGTGTGTGTGTGTGTGTGTGTGTGTGTGTGTGTGTGTGTGTGTGTGTGTCGTGGGAGCAGCAGTGACACGATTTGCACCATGCGATGTCCAGTTTTCTGTAAGAGCCAATAGACTGAAACTTATTAATGTTAGCTTAGAACCTGACAGAGATCTTGAAGTCCTGGTGGAAAAGCAAAATACACAGCAGTGTAGAAAACTGTAGTAATACACTGCTTGGACATGTTACACCATGTATCAGACAACATAGTAGGGATCTTCTCTTGCGACTGATAGTCTGTGGGGAATAGTCCTCTTACAGTACAGGCAATGAAACTTTACAACAGTTTTTGCAGGTGACTTTGATCACTGGCCACCTGCTCCAATGGATCAACACCTACACACTTGATAGGATCGCTACATATGTTCAATGCCAGCACTCAGACGGCATTTGTTTTCGACGTATCGGAAGACACGGCACGGTAAGATCTTGTTGAATTTTCTCTTGGATGAAATTAGCAGAGCTTTTATAGTTCATAGTTTTTCTCTGCTGGATGGTACGCGTTGACATCCTACGACTGCGGGAAGAAGCGTTCGCTGCGCTGCTGGAGGAGTCTCTGCGGCCCAGCTGCTTGGGCTGTCGGCAGCCTCGCCTAATGCCGGGTTCCCGCCTTTCAGCCGGAGAACGTTACCGGCCGTGCTGACGCCGGCGATCGCTGATGGCAGCCCGGCGGCCGGCAAACTACTACTGAGCGCCGCCGAGCGGGGCCTTTATCGCTCAATCGGTGCCGCGCGATCACGGCGCCGGCACGCAGCTGTCGCTAGATGGCTATCTCCCAGCGCGTGTCAGGGCCGGCCGGCCGCTATTTGGCCGACACCTGACACCGCGGCGAGCCGAGGCGAGGCGAGGCGAGGCGAGGCGCTGACCCGACCAACCGCCGCCGCCAGGCTCGGCTTCCGAGCTGCCCGTAGCCTGCCCGTGGTCTGCTCAAAACTGGCGAGAGACAGAGCTAGAGTTGGGCTACAATGTATTTTACCATAATACACTACTGGCCATTAAAATTCCTACACCAATAAGAAATGCAGATGATAAACGGGTATTCATTGGACAAATATATTATACTAGAACTGACGTGTGATTACATTTTCAAGCAATTTGGGTGCATACAGCCTGAGAAATCAGCACCCAGAACAACCACCTCTGGCCGTAATAACGGCCTTCATACGCCTGGGCATTGAGTCAAACAGAGCTTGGATGGCGTGTACAGGTACAGCCGCCCATGCACCTTCAACACGATACCACAGTTCATCAAGAGTAGTGACTGGCGTATTGTGACGAGCCAGTTGCGTGGCCACCATTGACCAGACGTTTTCAACTCATGAGAGATCTGGAGAATGTGCTGGCCAGGGCAGAAATCGAACATTTTCTGTATCCAGAAAGGCCCGTACAGGACCTGCAACATGCGGTCGTGCATTATCCCGCTGAAATGTAGGGTTTCGCAGCGATCGAATGAAGGGTAGAGTCACGCGTGGTAACACATCTTAAATGTAACGTCCACTGTTAAAACTGCCGTCAATGCGAACAAGAGCTGACCGAGACGTGTAACCAATGGCACCCCATACCATCACGCCGGTTGAAACGCCAGTATGGCGATGACGAATACACGCTTCCAATGTGCGTTCACCGCGATGTCGACAAACACGGATGCGACCATCATGATGCTGTAAACAGAAACTGGATTCATCCGAAAAAATGACGTGTTGCCATTCGTGCACCCAGGTTCGTCGTTGAGTACACCATCGCAGGCGCTCCTGTCTGTGATTCAGCGCCAAGGGTAACCGCGGCCGTGGTCTCCGAGCTGATTGTCCATGCTGCTGCAAACGACGTCGAACTGGTCGTGCAGATGGTTGTTATCTGGCAAACGTCCCCATCTGTTGACTCAGGGAACGAGACGTGGCTGCATGGTCCGCTACAGCCATGCGGATAAGATGCCTGTCATCTCGACTGCTAGTGATACGAGGACGTTGGGATCCAGCACGGCGTACCGTATTACCCTCCTGAACCCACCGATTCCATATTCTGCTAACAGCCATTGGATCTCGACCAATGCGAGGAACAATGTCGCTATACGATAAAACACAACCGCGATAGCCTACAATCCGACCTTTATTAAAGTCGGAAACGTGATGGTACGCATTTCTCCCCGTTACACGAGGCATCACAAAAACGTTTCAGCAGGCAACGCCGGTCAACTGCTGTTTGTGTTTGAGAAATCGGTCGGAAGCTTTCCTCAAGCAGCACGTTGTAGGTGTCGCCACCGGCGCCAACCTTGTGTGAATGCTCTGAAAAGCCAATCATTTGCATATCACAGCATCTTCTTTCTGTCGGTTAAATTTTGCGTCTGTAGCACGTCATCTTCGTGGTGTAGCAATTTTAATGGCCAGTAGTGTAGTTATTTCTATTAACGTTTCTTTCTGTAATCAGAATTTTTACTCGTGGTTTGTCGCAGATTTGAAAGACGTTTTACGAATTCACATCTTGTATCCCTCCGCACTCTAGCAACGTTAAAATGTTCCTGGTGTTATCTATCACCGTAGCTGTTACGCTGTGATTAGTTGCTACACATAACAGAGACTTTAGTCATCAATAATGTATCCTCCTTCACTATTTACAACAGTCTGGCGATACTGAGGTAAATTCTCGATTTTGAGACGAAGAACTCGTCGAGCCATGTTCGGAGCGCATTTTCATCTGGAAAGAGGTTCCTTGTAGCTTGTTTGATAGAGAATGGAAAGCGTGAAAATCTGAGGGCCCAAGATCAGGTGGATAAGGTGGGTGCGGAATGACTACCCAACCCAACTCCTGTACGGTGTATTTTGTCAGTCTAGCAGAATGCGGACCGGCGTTATGGTGCAGTAGCATCACTTCATGCAGTATTCCTGGTCGCTTGTCTTGGACTGTCTCTGTAAGACGCGTCAGTTGTTGACAATAAATGTCAGCAGTGGTGGTTACACCTCGGGGAAGCAATTCGTAGTACACCACGCAGTCGCTGTTTCACCAGATGCATAACATTATCTTTTGTACAAACAATCCTGTTGGAAGAACATCCGCAACTGAGCATTATAGCAGAGGTTGAAAATACCGCTTCAGTTGTAAATTACTTTATTTTCACACGACCGGTTTCGGACTGTTATAAGCCCATCCTCAGGTGTCGTAGCTGTGCTGTGGTCCCCGAGCGCCGTGCGTACACACCGCGCCTGTTACACGCGGTGCTCGGCGACCACAGCACAGCTACGATGCCTGAGGATGGGGTTACAACAGTCCGAAACGGTCGTGTGAAAATAAAGTACTGAACAGGTATTTTCAACCTCTATTATCTTTTGTGAGTGCGTGCAAATCTTTGTACGTGGAGTTGCTGCTTTGTTTGGGCTCAGCCATTTCTTCCTTGTCCTTTTGTTAGCGTAAAGACACCATTTCTCGTCACCAGTAATGATAGACGATAGGAATGGTCGATGTTATTCACGAGCCAATTGACGACGAGCAAGCAAAGAAACGCATATGGCCACCTGCTGACTTTTACGATTTTGGCTTGGAGCGTGCGGTACATGTGTAAAAATGTTGATACTGTGATCCTGAGAATCATAACACAAATTGCAAAATAATATAGTAGAAATTCGTATTTAGAACGTGTCTTCCAATTCCTCGAACTTAGATAGATTTTACAAAGTCCAGTCACATTTATGTGAGCACCGCCTATGTTCGACGCCAACGTGCAGTAACCACTCACAGATGGCCGGTAGCAGTATTCGCTGTTTTTTTGGGGGGAGGGGGGGGGGGAGTTCCGAAAGCAGTGCAGTCGTTGTAATGCGGAAATAGAGCGATTTATCAACCGCAACGTCAGAACTGCTTCTCTTATGCCTTTACCTTTCCTAAAACCAAACTGATCTTTATCTAAAACGCTTATGTTTACGCAAAAATCTAAGCCAAAGGTCATGCTTCAGTGTTCGCTTTGGGCCTGCTAGAGTCGTTAGAATATTCTCGAAAATAGGGAACTCCAACGCGTCAATTTTCGAGAAATACCATTCCAAATATGCTTGAGGACGAACGTCGCTCTGTTAGCTAGGAAAAGGCTGTGTGGCATAATGACTGCAAAAAGACGTCGGGCCCCGTAGTACTCATGTGTGAGGGCGCCGCATCTTGGACGACAATAATGCCCTCTTGAATGTGGAGGTCAAACACTGGTGTAGACAGAACATTCCTACTTGCCTGGTATGTTCTCGTGTACGCTTCCAAGCGATGAACCCTACACTGTCAAATACGTTTTACCTCTACCTTCAACTGTATCTCAGGCCCTGTGTCCATATGACATTTTTACGCCTTATCCTATCAGGAACAGATTCCTGCACTTTGCCTCTATTTAGCGAAATCACACCGTGTGATAAAGACTGAATTAAGTATTTACAACAATCAGTATTTCATGCGCACTAAGATCGATAGAGAAATTGTCAAATTAGATTTGGATTCAGGGGCGAATTATCATGCGAAAACAGTGTACCTGTATATTGTTTTTGTAACTGAAAGAAAGTTTAATAAAATCTATTATGTTTCTTTTTTGTTGGTTAGTGTTACTGTTTAGCAAGTTTATGACTTTGCGTCGTTTTAGCTACTAATATATTTATTTTATCACTATTAACGCAAAAGATAACCACGTCGGTAGCATATTTTATATAACAAGACTTATTCCAGGCCGGCCGGAGTGGCCGTGCGGTTCTAGGCGCTACAGTCTGGAACCGAGCGACCGCTACGGTCGCAGGTTCGAATCCTGCCTCGGGCATGGTTGTATGTGATGTCCTTAGATTAGTTAGGTTTAAGTAGTTCGAAGTTCTAGACGACTGATGACCTCAGGAGTTAAGTCGCGTAGTACTCAGAGCCATTTGAACCATTTGAACTTATTCCAGCTAATTACATCTTTGCATTGATCAGTAGTGATGGTTAATTCACTTGCCCACTACAAAGCATTACTTTAAATTTTTTTATTTATGCCATATTGTAAATTGTAGTCTAATTGTTTAATTTTTTGTATGGAAAAACATGTCGCAAAACTTTTTCCGAAATTTATAGTTACAGATTCTTTGAACTGCAATAGAGGGATGTAAATTGTCTCTGATGCTGCAACTACTGTGCTTAATAGTGCCCACACCTGGCGGACCCCTTACATGAATTTGTCGTAGCGCTCATTATTCCAAAATCATAACATTCTTTCCCAATGATACAATATTTATATTTTACGTGATATTCGTCGTGCAGTTAATAATTATATATTTGCATTAAGACATTAAAAACCTTCTTCTTAAGAATACCGACCATTATTAGTGCTGTGCGTTTACGTAATTCACTCAGCCCCAGAGGACACGAATCTTAAAGTGGAACCGCTGTTAAACGCGCGCGTGGAAGAAACACGTGCACTGCTAAAAACGGTGACATTCTAGTTGCCGGGTCCTAAGCCTGATATGTTAATCGCTAAAGAACAAGTTGCAGTGCACGTACACGTTCAAACACACCACAGTACTTGCAGATATTTAAATTCCTGTCATCATTATGTTCTTAGCCCACTTAAAATATCCATCGCCAAAGGTTGAGATATGAAGGTACACTTGCTACCTCGAATGTTACATGTTTCCCTTTTCACTTAAGGATTTAAAGCGCAAGCGGCATCTTAGTCACTGGCGATGGAGCTGTGGCAGTTCTGCTGAGACCAAACGCACTTGCGTTTGTGGCAATTTTCATTCTAGCAGTTATAAAGACTGATTTAGCAAAACAACCTAAAATCTAAATAAAGGTTGCACGATTGACTCCTCGATCTTGCACGTGTTGACTGTAACTGCAATCTGAAGTCTCTAATCAACGTCAGTTCACCACCAAGCCCAATTATGTTTTTGGAAACCAGATTACCAGGAAAGTTTTCGTCAATGAGCTCTGTGGTGACCACCGATGACCCTAACTTACGTCAAATGCAATTTATCTGAAAAAGACAGCACGGACTCACTTTAAACGTGTAACGTATAAATTTTTCGTTAAATGATCAGAAATACAAAATTGTGCACTTAACACACAAAATGAGAAAAATGTCATATTCTATAACTACAATATCAGTGAGTCAGAACTGGGTTCAGTCAACTTATACCAATAGCTGGGTGTAACCATTAATAGGGATATGAAATGGAACGATTTTTATACGCTCAGCGTTAACTGAATCAGGCGGGAAACTTGAGGCCATTGGTAGGGCACTAAGAAAATGCAGTCAAACTACAAAGGATATTGCTTGCAAAGCACTGGTGCGTCCCGTCCTAGAATATGGCTCAAGTGTGTTGGATCCATACCAAATAAGACTAATATGAGATAATGAATATATACGAAGATGGACAGCATCGTTGGTGACACGTTTGTTTGACACATGGGAGAGCGTAAAGGAGATGCTGCAGAAACTTAACTTCCAGATCCGAGAGAATACAGACCAACTATACCGAGGGTACTTACTTCAAATGAGGAATCTAGGAACGTGCTACATTCCCCTACATATCGCTCCCATAGGGATCGCGAATACAAGATTAGACAGTCTGTCAGATCATACTTTCCCCTGGCATCAGTAAATACAACCTAAAACAAAAAAAAAAAAAAAAAAAAAAATAGGACGGAAATCAGTGGGTGAGATATACATGCACAGATAAACAAATAACTACAATTTCAGAAAAATTGGATGATTTATTGTAGAGAAAGGGCTTCAAAAATTGAGGAAGTCTCGACCCCCCGCCCCTCCTCCAGTGAAAGGGAAAGAGAGATGAATTGAGACAACAGCAAGAGAGATGTAGAAATAAAAAAGAGAGATGAGAGGGGATCATATATAGGCTTGGTGGTCTCAATCCCCCCCCTCCTCAGACTGGCGAACTTTGCACGAAAAAATTGTACATCGAACTAATCACCAACCAGTTGCTTAAAAGAAATTCAATTTCTTCATCGATTTGTGGCACTTAGCTACACTTCTTCAGAACGTTATACCCAAGAAAATATTTACCACATTCCCCCATCCTACATGAAGAAAAAAGCGGAATGAGGATTGAGGCAGATGGTTGCCCACTGTTCCGTGAGAGTATTATATTGTCTTTCTTTTTTTTGCTCCAGCTGAAGCATTTTCCAGCTGGTAGTGTAATTATCATTATTCTAACTGAAACTTCTGTTAACATTGTTTCTGTGAAAATAACTTCACAACAGTGAAAAGATCAGTCATCTGCAATGATTTTAAGGCGGAAAGATTGAGTGTCCCGTTTGCGACTGTATACATGGTGTTCGCGGTATTAGTGCTGGTATTCCTTTCGATGACTAAGAACATTGTACTGTACAACACTGCGACAGTATGTACTTCCTTTACAGACTAATGATTATAACTAGTTTCAACCATCCATAAAATATCAGGTGGTAAATTATTCGAATTGTTTGCGGAAAAGTGTTAGATGCAGGAAAAAAAGCAACTAACACACTGAGGTGAGTGCATATTAAAGTATCAATGATCACGATGAAACGCGTTGGTCCATCTCCGGCTCTTACGAAAACAGTCATTCGGCTTGGTATTGATTGTTAGAATAATTCACTGTCCTCCTGAGGGATAACCTGCCAAATTCTGTGCATTTCGCACTTTAGATCGTCAAAATCCCGAGAAGAATGGAGGGTCCTGCCATAATGCTCGAAACGTTCTGGATGGTGAGAGATCCGCCGACCTTATTGGGCAAGGTAGGGTTTGGCAAGCACGAAGACGAGCAGCAGAAACTCTCGCCGTCTGCGAGAGGGCATTATTTTGCTGAAATGTAAGCCCAGGATGGCTTGCCATGAAGGGCAAGAAAACGAGCCAGAGAATTCTTTTTCTTTCTTCTTTCGCTTGTGCCGTTTTTCCCGCGGATACGCAGGGTCGGCATGCTTAATCAGACGTGGCAATGTTAGTTGATGGGGTGGCCAGATGCCCTTCCTGCCGCCACCCCATACCCCCCGGGAAGGAATTAGTGTACCCCAACTGTCTGCGACTAGTGTAATCCATGGAATAGTGCGAAACTGTTCAGATGTCTGCGAGCCGTGTAAGTGAGGTGGGACGTGGGGACCAGCCCGGTATTCACCTAGGGGGATGTGGAAACCCGCCTAAAAACCACATCCAGGCTGGCCGGCACATCGACGCTCGTCGTTAATCCGCCAGGCAGATCCGATCCGGGGCCGGCGCGCCTACCCGAGTCCAGGAAGCTATTCCGGCTAACCTAAAAACGAACCAGAGAATATCGCCGACATACCACTGTGCTTTAAGACTACTGCGGACGACAACCAAAAGGGTACTGCTGTAAAATGAAATGGCACCTCACTTGTCGCGCAGTATGGCGGGCGACAGTGAGGTTGGTATCTCGTCACTGTCTGTGGAGTCTCCGAACAGGTCTTCGCTGGTCATCGGCGTTCACTTCGAAGCGGGACTCATCTGCTCCAGTCAATGAGATTCCAGGCCGAAGACCTATCTGGAGAATCCGCGAACAGGGGTGGGATACCAGGTACCTGACTGTTGCCCGCCATAAGGCTCAATAACCAGGAGTGATAGTCTGGGGTGCCATTTCGTTTTACAGCAGTACACCTTTGGATGTCACTCCGCGGCACCCTTACAGCACAGTGGTACGTCGGCGAAGGTCTACGTCCGCTTTGCTGCCCTTCATGGCAAGCCACCCTGGGCTTACATTTCAGCAAGATATCGCTCGCCCGCACACGACGAGAGTTTCTGCTGCTTGTCTTCGTGCTTGCCATCCCTACCTTGCCCAGTAGGGTCAGCGGATCCCTCCCCAATTGAGGACAACCCTCTCGGGACTTTGACGATCTAACACAAGAATTGGAGACAATGTGGCGCGACATCCCTCAGGAGGACATCCAACAACTCTTGTCAATCAACGCCTAGTCGAATAACAGCTTTCATAAGGGCCAGAGGTAGACCAACGTATTATTGACTTGCTCAATTCGAGCGGTCTAAGGCGCTGCAGTAATGGACTGTGCTTCAATGAATTATCAAATTTTTCTTAAATTGTAATCATTTGTTTCTCTGCACATGTACATCACATCTACCGATTTCCGTCCCACTCGGATAATTCCTTCGTGGTAGCGTATTTTTTTTTTTTTTTTTGTCTTAGAACGTATTACGTGAAATTTATCATAATTTTTATTTTTATCTGGGAATGAGTGAAGAATGTGTGTACGAAAACCACAACTGCAGATTTTTTTGTGTTTCTAGTATATCGTTACAGAGTCTGACTGGGAAGATATCACTAGACGACGAAGGTGCGGATAATTCATTGACGGTAACGTCTTTTTCTGTCTTAGGTGTGTACTACGTGAAATTTATCAATCTTCTTATTTTTATCTGGGAATGAGCGAAGAATGGTGAAAAATGAGTGTACGAAGCCGCAACTGACGATTTTTTGCGTTGTTAGCATACCGATACAGAGTCTGTCTGGGAAGATATTACTAGACGAAGAAGGCGTGCTCTGTGAACGCAACGTTAACCAACAGAGGGCAAGCCAATAGCTAGAGATAATAAGAGCAGGCTCCCTTAAGAGAAGTATACGGCGGAACGAACAACGCTAAGAAGTATAAAAAATTAAAACGGTAAAGAAAGGAAAAGATGATACACATGTGTGTTTTATGTCTGTGAGAAAAAGACTTTCCTGAGTAATGAAAAATACCATATTTCTTGAATGACAAAGGTACTTTAAAAATAAAATGTGAAGAATACAAAATCTGTAGAAACAAGGAGCTTCGCCTACCATAATTAGCGAAATATAAGAACAAACTTGTATTTTAGGTCTAATATTGGTTTCGAGACTACATGTTATGTCGATTTATGTGTTAAAGTAAATTGAACCTTTATATTCAGTAGCAACTACTTATAAGCATACTGAAACCTCCTCTTCATTCTTTTTGAGTACATGTTTTACTGAATGCTCTAGTTTAACAAACAGGAATATTAATAAGAAGCAACGGGTGGGCTGCAGGTGAACGAACAAGGTAACAAGTAGTGTGGCCTTACAGAGTATGAAAAATCCGGAGCCTTGTTGGCTGTATATAGGGTACGTAGCTGCGACAGACAGACTTTGTAACAGCAGTCCAGCTGGTGTGGGCACTGATAGTCTCTGTCGATGGTGGTGCTCATACTGATGAATGAATGGAGTTTTAATTACTTATCGCGTGAGCTATGCAGCAATTCTTCTCGCGCTCTTCACGCGAAAGGAACTGGAGAAAGACCGAGTAAATGGCACAATGCGAAGCACCATCTGTCACGCGCTTCACATTGGTTTGCAGAATGTACAACTAAATGTAGGCGAAAGGTTAACAGAACTATCACTCTCTGAGAATAGAGGACACGGCAAGACCACGAACTGAGCCACCTAAGCAAGGTTTTCAGGAATAACGGCTACAGCACCCATCAAGTGAAAGAAGTGATTTCTCTGAAATATCAGAATAAGACCAGCGACGAAGAGCAGGAAAAGAAACTTGCTTTGCTGCCATTCTGTGGTTCTGTGTCGGGCAAGATAAGCCGCCTGTTGAAAAGACACAAGATCAAATCGATCTTCAGGCCTCCAACGAAAATCCGTCAATTACTGAGACCAGTTAAAGACGCTGTAGGTCTCAGAACACCTGGAGTTTACGAAATACCTTGTGAGTGTGGCCAGAAGTACATCGGACAAACAGTGCGCACTGTGGAACAACGCAGGAAAGGACATGAGAGGTATTATCGCCTACGCTATCCAGAGAAATCTGCGTTAGCTGAGCATGTGTTAGAAAACGGTCACCACATAAAATTTGACGATACCTCTGTCGTGGCTCGCACTAACGGCTTCTGGGACAGTTTAATACAGGAAGCTATTAAAATAAAAATTACCACAAACACCCTGAATAGAGACGGTGGCTTACAGCTCAGCGCTGCGTGGGATCCAGCGATCGCGCGGTTAAAGAGGGCACATCGAACGCCGACTCAAAACATGCCCATATATGGCAATGTCACGGGCACTAGTGACGTCACATCCGGCAGCTAGCGTATATAAGGGCGCACCAACAGCCCACTGGCAGTCATAACACTTGACAATGGCCAAGGAGTGCTTGGCCGAACGCTCGTGTAGTTTTAACCAATTGACGCGGTTGGAAACCCGAGAACATTTTATTCAATGTTATCGCCGCGAGACTCTGCATTCATACACGGCAAGAGCAGTTTGGAACTGGCAGACTGGGAGCCGAATGCCTCTTTCAGCCTAGTTAGGAAAGGGATCCTCTGCAGATAAAGAAAGGCGGGAGATTCTCATCACACTGTGCCGACATGCTGAATCCGATCTCTATCGTACGGTCAACATGGTGCGCCAGTAAAATTGAAACAGAACGCGTTATAAGATAGCGCACCAAAGGAAGACAGAAAAACGAAACAAATGTAAGTGACTGATGATGTTCCTATGAAAGATGTATGTATTTCGCGATAGGGTCCTCGCCATATCTGATATACAATACCAGTGCTATTTATCTACTGGTTTAGGCTTCCTGTGTGTTCCATAAAACGTTGCAGGTTAATGCCGTGTATGTTCCTTTCAATAGGCCGCTGTTGATTTCCTTTTGCATCCTTTTCCATTTGAGCCAGAGCTCCGTCGTTAATGGCCTGGACGTTAATGAACTGTTACCTGTCTTCATTCCCATTGCTAATGAATGTTCTGTTTGCAGTGCTGGCTCGTATTGCTGGGAGTAGGCGCACTGAGTCGTTTACAGTAAAGTCGTACGGCATTAACGGCTGGGAGACACCGAAGGGCAGGTTCAGCTGCCTCGTTGGAAAGGTTTTACCTGTACTCCACGCCCGCAGCCACTTTTCCGTCGCGAAGTATGAGAGCTGTGTGCGTAAGTGTGTGTATTAAGTGTTGGCAACTCTAATGTGTTTGTGTGTGTGTTTACTGTAGTGGCATGTTCGTAATGGAATGATAGCAACAAGAGTGGACGCCGTCCTTAACGGCCAAATACTGACAGAGAAAGTTTCATCCACCACCAGGATTCGAACCGGCATATTTCCGAGTCGAGGGCCTCGGCACAGGCTTGCGCTGGCGACCACGGCTGCTGACGCGGGTGTTGTTTGCAGTGTTAAACACATATTACTGCGGTCTTATTAACGCAGTCCTAATCGTGTGGAACGTAGGACGTAGTGCCCATGTGGGGGCGCTAATCGGGTCCATGTTCTCGCTGCAGCAGCCGTGGGTACTGTGCCGCCTAGCAAGTATTACACATGTGGTTTTCGAATTACCAGTTTAGTTAATCAACGCATTCTCTGACCACCTGCGCTTGCTGTGGCATTCTGTATGCTTATCGCTGTAACAAAAAAATGGCTCTGAGCACTATGCGACTTAACTTCTGAGGCAATCAGTCGCCTTGAACTTAGAAGTAATTAAACCTAACTAACCTAAGGACATCACACACATCCATGCCCGAGGCAGGATTCGAACCTGTGACCGCAGCGGTCGCTCGCTTCCAGACTGTAGCGCCTAGAACCGGACGGCCACTCCGGCCGGTCTCGCTCTAACATTTCAACTGTTTGAAAAAAAAGTCCAAAAAAACAACTGTCATTTGCTTAGCGAATGTGTCGAACTTCAGTTCTGAAAAGGAATAAATTTCCCTTTTTCTAATATTTTTTCGTCATGTGCAATTTTCACTCGGGGTTGCCGTTTAATGATAGAAATTTAAGACTTCACTTCAAGGTACGGGAAAAGCGTACTTTTCTGAACTGTAAAGCCGGATTTATAGTTGTATACTGCAAAGTACTGATTGCGGAAAAGAGAACTGTAAGAATAATACGTGGAGTTGATTCCTGGTCGTCGTGTAGGTATCTCATCAAGGAGATAGGAATTTTAACTGCACCGTCACAATACGTATATGCACTAATGAAATGCGTCATAAATAATACGTAACCGTTTCAGAAGAATAGTGATGTTTATACCTCCAGCATTACAGGAAAAATGATCTTTATTATCCATTATTAAAGCTGTCGGTGCTTCTGGAAAGAGCAAATGGCTGACAGGTAGCAAAGCAAGTCTAACCAACAATCATTTCTCCTGGACAACTAGTTCTATTGCATGCACAAATTTCTAATTAGAAATTGACAGCCTGTTTCATAAAAAAAGTTGCTTTTAAGAGCAAGACTAAAAATGTGTTCACTAGTGATGCCACTGATCATGTATACATGTTATATAATTTAAAGGAGGAGAAAGGAAAGAAAAGGGAAGGTACTGACGATATCAGCTGCATGGCGACTTAATGCAGAATCGACAACGACGAGTAAAGATGTGTGCTCCACCGGGACTCTGAACCATGGATCCCCTGCTTGCTAGGGAACTGCGTTATCCACTGCGCCACTTGGACACAGATTTTATCGCAAATGCACGGACTATTCGCATTCCCACTAGGAAATCCGATGAATCGGTATTTAAACATATATAACCGACTTCTGCCGATATATCGGTATCAGTAAGACACTGGTAAATGTATCGACACACCTGCCACTAATAATATTGGCAGCACATCGTAAACATACTACCAGTTTTAGAGCTGCATATTTATGTACCGATATTCTGTAAATCAGAAAACTAGCAGCCCGCCTATCACCCTTAGAATAAGAATTGAAAGAAAAACGTGCACGTTCAAGCTCGGTGATAACCGAATTGCACACATAGGAAATCTTTTTACTCCATTCACACCGCCACCCCGAGTGCAGTCGGAATTCATTTATGTGCCACATATACCAAATATAGTTACTTCACAAAAAGAGAAATATTGGAGGTGATGAAAGCTCAAAAAGTAGTAAGACTCATTCACACAGTGAAAATAAAATTATGTCCTACTACAATTTCAAAAGAACAACTTCAAATATTTTCTGAAAATGGTGAAAAAATATAATATAAAATAAAAATATCGGCACTCGATACTGCCCTTTTGATGTCGATATATGGGCAAAAATATCGCCGCTGTATACAGGATGGTCCATTGATAGTGACCGGGCCAAATATCTCACGAAATAAGCATCAAACGAAAAGACTACAAAGAACGAAACTCGTCTAGCTTGAAGGGGGAAACAAGATGGCGCTATGGTTGGCCCGCTAGATGGCTCTGCCATAGGTCAAACGGATGTCAACTGCCTTTTTTTTAAAAATAGGAACGCCCATTTTTATTACATATTTGTGCAGTACGTAAAGAAATGTGAATGTTTTAGTTGGACTACTTTTTTCACTTTGTGGTAGATGGAGCTGTAATAGTCACAAACGTATAAGTACGTCGTATCACGTAACATTCCGCCAGTGCGGACGGTATTTGCTTCGTGATACATTACCCGTGTTAAAATGGAACGTTTACCAATTGCGGAAAAGGTCGATATCGTGTTGATGTGTCACCATTGTGATCAAAATGGCCAACGGGCGTGTGCTATGTATGCTGCTCCGTATCCTGGCCTACATCATGCAAGTGTCCGGACCGTTCGCCGGATAGTTACGTTATTTAAGGAAACAGGAAGTTTTCAGGCACATGTGAAACGTCGACCACGACCTGCAACAAATGATGATGAGCAATTAGGTGTTTTAGCTGCTGTCACGGCTAATCCGCACATCAGTAGCAGACAAATTGCGCGAGAATCCGGAATCTCAAAAACGTCGGTGTAGATAATGCTACATCAACATCGATTGCACCTTTACCATATTTCTATGCACCAGGAATTGCATGGCGACGACTTTTAACGTCGTGTACAGTTCTGCCACTAAGCACAAGAGAAATTACGGGACGATGACAGATGTTTTGCACGTGTTCTATTTAGCGACGAAGCGTCATTCACCAACAGCGGTAACGTAAACCGGCATAATATGCACTATTGGGCAACGGAAAATCCACGATGTCTGCGACAAGTGGAAAATCGGCGACCTTGGCGGGTTAATGTATGGTGCGGCATAATGGGAGGAAGGATAATTGACCCCCATTTTATCGATGGCAATCTGAATGGTGCAGTGTATGCTGATTTCCTACATAATGTTCTACCGATGTTACTACAAGATGTTTCACTGCATGACAGAATGGCGATGTACTTCCAACATGATGGATGTCCGGCACATAGCTCGCGTGCGGTTGAAGCGGTATTGAACAGTATATTTCATGACAGGTGGATTGGTCGTCGAAGCACCATACCATGGCCCACAGGTTCACCGGATTGACGTCCACGGATTTCTTTCTGTGGGGAAAGTTGAAGGATATTTGCCATCGTGATCCACCGACAACGCCTGACAACATGCGTCAGCGCATTGTCAATGCATGTGCGAACATTACGGAGGGCGAACTTCTCGTTATTGAGAGGAATGTCGTTACACGTATTGCCAAATGCATTGAGGTTGACGGACATCATTTTGAGCATTTATTGCGTTAATGTGGTATTTACAGGTAATCACGCAGCATGCGTTCTCAGAAATGATAAGTTCACAAAGGTACACGTATCACATTGGAACAAACGAAATAGAATGTTCAAACGTACCTACGGGGGGGTGTATTTTAATATAAAAAACTTACCTGTTACCACCTGTTGGTCTAAAATTGTGAGCCATATGTTTGTGACTATTACAGCGGCATCTATCACAAAGCGCAAAAAGTGGTCCAACTAAAACATTGATATTTCTTTACGTTCTACACGAATATGTAATAAAAATGGGGATTCCTATATAAAAAAAACGCAGTTGATATGCGTTTGACCTATGGCAGCGCCATCTAGCGGGCCAACCATAGCACCATCTGGTTTCTCCCTTCAAGCTAGACAAGTTTCTTTCTTTGATTTCGTGAGATATTTGGCTCGGTCACGATCATTGGACCACCATATATATATATATATATATATATATATATATATATATATATATATATATATATATATTGAAACACGTATGTGACGTAGCAGCGATGGTGAGGCATGATAAAATCTTTGACCAGAGAGCCTTTTATCGTGGTTAGTCTGCGCTTGACCGCGCGAGTGTTGCGAGCAGTAGGCTAGTAGTAGTCGTGCAGTACAGTTGCGAGCAGTAGGCTAGTAGTCGTCGTGCAGTACTGTCTGTCGATAGCAGTAGCTCAGTTCAGTTGCGTGCAGTATGTCGGTAGTAGCGGTCGAGTGCAGTTGTGTGTGTGAGGAGTCGGCGAGCGTCGACATGGCATTCTGGTCAAGAGGCTGAATGAAGTATATTGTTAATTAAGGTAATCATCAGATAATGTAAAGTTTATTTATTGTAATTAATTTTCAACAAATGCCCCAATAATAATTTTGATTTCAAAGCAATTTTTTTACAAAAAAAAAATCATTTAATTGAACCAACGATTTCCTTCCATTTCCCTTAAAGAAAAGTTTCAGTTAAATTTAAAAAAAAAAAAAATATTATTTGCAATGCAGTTCCTCCAAGCCGTGGGCAACAATAAGAGCAGAAATTTGACAAGCAGTTTCAATGAGGTAAGAAATTAATTCTGATTTTTGCACAGGGCCAAAGACCGATATTTCGGTTTAATTGAATTTTAATTGTCACTGAAGTTTCATTAGCACTGAATTGTTTCTCATCATTTTCGTGACAGCTTATACTTTCAGTCAGATTGCGATTCTCATTTTTATTGTCATTAAATTTAATTGCTAGGGAGGTTACGCTTGGCTCCCATTACTATTAAATATTGTCATTTAAATTTCGGTGGAAAGGTTACACTTGACTCCCATTCATTTATCATTTCTGTCTTTTAAATTTTTGTGGGGAGGTTACACTTGGCGACACCCAGTCCAGGATCGTATTTCGTTGAGAGTGTTTTGAAAAACAGTCAGATATCTGCTCTTATTTGCTTAGATGTAATTAGGATTTGGCGCAACGCTTTCACTAATCTTGTGACTTTCTTTCTACAGGTCAACGGCAATTCGTTTGCTCTGTTGGATTAGTGATTGTTGCTTTTTGCATATGTGCTTAATTGTTTTGTGAATATTTGTGACTATTGCAAAAATGCGGCGAAAGACTGTGAATAGTGTGTCGCGAGGTATTATGAATGAAATTAACGACTCAAACAACTTTACCGATAGGACTTGTGACACGCAGTGTAATGATGACAATCCTGCGATCACTGACAATCAGTGCGTTCCAACCGTTAATAATGATGTAGACCTTAATGATGAACAAACGAACTCGATTGTGTCTTCTGTTGATTTGACGACAATCGATGACGCGGGGCGCCCTATTGTAATGAGCGCTGCCCAGCCTAACACAACCGGTTTACTAAATTTACGTGATGAACACACAAATTTGTCTAATGAAAATGAACAGGATACACAAAGTACGACGGATTTATTTAATTCCGAAATAATGTCTGACAGTGTACATCCGACTGACAAACCTTTTTGTGAATCTCAGAATAACCAAATGGTTACGGAAAGCGAGACAATTCCAGGTACACCACTAAACAACACGAGGAATAGAAATGATGATTTTGTGTCGAATCCAATTATGGCATTTTTGCTACAAATGAATAAACATCTTAATGAAAAACTGGACAACACTTCCAAACAACAGAACGAAAAACAAGACAAACTTAGTGAACAGGCTAAACACTTAAATGAAAAACTTGACAATAATGACGAAAATCTCAAACAACTTAGTGAACAGGTCAGACAACAGAATGAAAAATTAGATAACAATTCCAGACAGCTTAGTGAACAAATTAGAGCCGTTGCCGCGCAGTGCCATGACACTAAGGAACAGTTGCGCGTGGAAATTGAAGCTTGTTCAAAAAAAAGTAGCGAAGAAATTAGGTCTGTTGCTCAGGAATTAAGGGAAATGCAAACAGCTACAACAGAAACACTTAGAGCGGAAAGTAGTACAGTCGCTAAACAATGCTCTGAAAAGGCTACACAATTACGCGACGAGTTTAAAGCAATGACAGCAGAACTTTCGCGCACAATGGATGAAAAGATAGACGCGAAATTCGAGCAACAGAACTCTCAAATTAACGAACGTCTAAATCACCATATACAAAACAGTGATACGCGTTTCTGTAAATTTATTCAGGATCAAAACAAAGTAAAACGACAAGTAATGGAAACAATCACAGCACAGAGACAGGAAGACAAACTATAAAATAAATAAAATAAATTAAATAAATAAAATATTTAGATATTAATTATTCTATCTGTATGATGGTGATTGTGATTGCAATTGTATTTGCTTATCTGGAACGTGGACGTTTAATTATTCGGTATCAGACGCTTGACAATGGCTTTTTCGTAAAGGCAATGTTACTCGTAGTTGACCGTGAAGTAAAACTGAAATAATCGGACTTCGTAATTAAATCGTTTCCAAAGAGTGCTGCGGTAGGTGCGGACTCATAATCTAAATCTCAATATTTCAACAATTTGCCTGCCATGCCAATACGTCGTACAGAGGTGATTGTCTACTAAACATAAAAAAGTTACACAGTTAGTTAAATCAGATATATTCAATGAATAAGCCTACAGTTCATAATCCTACTTACTTTTATAAATATAAATTCTTTACAGAATCAAGTGCCTAGTGTGGTTGCAACTCGCAGTATTCTTCTATAACATGAAATATGGCGGTGTGCCAGACAATAAAAAAAAATACGTGCTTCTCGCACCACTTCAACCAGAGCTCTCCTTTTTTAACCAAACATAAGAGTAACGTAATTGTGCTTTTGTTTTATCAGCGACACAGCGCTGCAGCTGTGTGCCATAGGCTTTATTTATTTGTCACTGATCATTTATTTAATTAATATTTCGCGTTTCCGAGGAAACTCACGCTCGGCATGCAAATGTGCCTTTATATTGCCCCCTGAATTGCGAGGCGAAAGGACACACCTGCAGGCGAGCAATTCACCTAAAGGCACAAGAAAATCTAAGTTATCTACAACTATTTACATGACTTACATTACACATTATACACATTATATACAAAATTTGAATGACGCGGGTGCGCCGTAAAACTTCTTATGTTGGCAGATAGAGTGCGCGCATGCGCAGAAGCGTCTGTGTAACTTCGGGACTGCCGTTATATCGTACAGTTAGATCACGCGGCACAGTATTGCAGATCATATTGTTCGTGTGCGCGCGTTTTTCAGTCGTTGCACAAAGAAAATATTCAACCAAGATTACATATGAAGACTAGTCTATGACAGGTAACTTAGTTTTAAATTTACAATTTTTGTTATAACACAATACAACTTAGA
Organism: Schistocerca piceifrons; assembly: GCF_021461385.2. NCBI lineage: Eukaryota > Metazoa > Arthropoda > Insecta > Orthoptera > Acrididae > Schistocerca > Schistocerca piceifrons. The sequence continues at coordinate 409,688,689 of NC_060141.1, read as the reverse complement.
TTGTTGAATGTTCTTAGTTACATAGTATTGTTTTGAAATACTTCAAAGAAAAATGTCCGTATTTTTCAGGTGCGTTGACCTATACACATCGTGTCGTTATTACAGTTCATATTCATCCGCTGCACAATAATTTTTTACAGGTTAGTATCGTCGTGGTAAAGTTTTTTGATCACAGTAACATCGTTGTATAACAACGTGATTAATACATAAGCGTGTCCATTTTCCATTTCCATTATAGTCGTAGTGATGCAGTTGGTTGTGACTAAAAGCATTGGTTATTACAGATCAGACGTGATCCGTCGAGTAATTGGTCCACGTGCAGTTCGTTTTTTACATCCCGTGGAAGCTTGGTTGCAGAACCTCGGACGGCACACAGCTGGCGTCGATCCTTGGACAGTCCAGGTAAGAGTGTCCGTCACATTTCGAGAACATTTCATTCCCTGAAGTTCCAACCAAAATTCTTCCACCCGTCGAGTTGTTTTCTGGAGAGGCACTTTGTGTCCATTTAATACAGTTAACATCTTGAAGTTGGGTACTGTAGTAATATCACTAGATGATGCACGAATTATGCACTTCACATTTTCAGTTTTTTGCTGAATATAGCTCACCTAAATGTTCGTAGTTATTAATCAAGGAAATCGTTCATCGCGTTTACATAGATACGCTGCATAATGAATGGCATTAACAGTTTCTTTCACATAGGTTTCCGCGTAGTTGCAGAGTTAGTAATGTTCGTTAATGTCCGTGAACAGTGGTTCACTATGCAATGTCTTTTTGGCACTCGTTTTGTTCAAATTTTTACATAGTAACAGTTACACTATACATCAGTTAAAAAAATAAGTAATTATACATACACACGTCACATATTTTCTTATCATAAACATAATATAGTTGCACATAAACATGTTTACATCATCATTACATCGCTATAGGTTATTATATTGTGTCGCATTTGATTACATGAATTGCAGATATTTACATCCTCTTTAGCGGTTTTGCTGGGATATTATCGATGTTTTTTGTGATGTCATCTGAAATTAAGATAGGTTAGACACAACATTCATTACATCAGTAGGCAAGACCAGGCGTTTTCACTACTCAATAAATATTCAAAATAGTAAGAGAGAGAAAATGTTCGATTCCTCGCGTTTTGTGCGTGTGTGTAGAGTGTCTGTGTGGCCTTGACTACTGATAGATGCTTCTCGTGTTCAGAGATGTGCGTCTAATCTATTTCTCAAAGTAAAAGATCGCTTCACAGATGACGTCTGTCAGTTCGTCAGGTGTCACACCAAGTCAGTGGTACCTTCAGTAACAAATGTTCCGTGAAAAATTAATATGTCATCCACTGCTACGTAATTATAAATTTTACTTTAATATTCCGTCTTTCAGGTGGAGACGTGCGCTGAAAGAAGAGTTCTTCTGTCTTCAACTGCGTCACTGGAACCGCTGAAATGAAAATTTCTATACTACTTATTATCTGTGTTGTAACAACAGAGTTTTTCGAGTTGCTTAGCAATATTTTGATGGGTAAGACTTTGACATTATTCAGCATGAAATGCTCTAAGATCTCGGTGTGCGTATAGCCCAATAATTTTGTTAGTTCTGGGATGTTGTAACAGATACGCACCAGGATGCGGTATGTTAACAATTATATAAGGTCCTTCATATAGCAGACGCCACTTAGCGTTGCGTCGTTTGAGTGCTACAGATTTATGATGAGTACGAAGTAGTACAAGCATTCCTACCTCGAATTTTTGTTTTCTTTTTATTATGTTTCTGTGATGTTTGTTTCGTATCTGTGCGTGATGTGTCAGCGTAATCAATACTTCTTTTATTTTCTGTTCAGGTGTGATTTCCTTGTCTGACAACTTAGGTAATGGTTCTATCCACTGATCGTTCTGTTTGCAATTGAACATGATCTCGTTAGGTGTGTAATTCGTATCGTAAATATTTAAGTTATTGTGTACGTCTTCGAAAAGACTTAGGTAGGACACCCAATTAGTATGTTTTGATGAAATATAGGTCCTCATGAATCGATTTAATTCTCGGAAAAGTCTCTCAGTCGCGTTACATTGTGGACTAAACCTCGAAATAAATATACTTTTAATGTTATTGTCCTTCAAGAAATTTCTCCATTTGTACCCAGAGTAGTATGCTGCATTATCTGATAGAATTGCTTTAGGTTTTCCCACGTGCGTCAGGTAATCACTTGAGAATCTTCGTATTATAGCATTTGCAGTGGCGGATTTTAAAGCATAAAGTTTTACATGTTTAGAAAATATATCGTAAAAAGCTAAGATATATTTGACGCCTCCAGAGCTTGCTGGATGCGGTCCACTGATGTCAGTACACAGAATTTCCAGGGGTTTACTGGGTAAAATAGAATGTAAATCTGTTTTTGTGGATAAATTCTGAGGTTTTGATTTTTGACATATGACACATGTTTTCAGTTCCCTGTAAATTTTTCTTCTCATATTGCTAAAATAACAGTATGTGCTGAGCTTCGCTAAACACTTTTTTGTCCCATAATGACCCCAAACTAAGTGTGTGTGCCAAATTAAATTACGTTCAGACTCTTTGGGAATGCATACACACCAGTTAGTAGCATCTGGATGTCGTCGATAAAATAGCACATCATTGTGTAACTTGTAATACTTAGTCAAAGGATGATTGTGTTTTTCTACCAGTAATGTTATTATCTTATACCAGTGAGGATCAGATTTTTGTAATTCAGCCATGTTTCTGCACATATCAATATAATATTGGTGATACTGCTTGTCTTGCATTAAGAGAATCTTGTAGTCATTTATATTTTCTAAGTCACTGTTGGTATCATTCATACCTTGTGGAAGTCTAGACAAAGTGTCTGCAATGGTGTTGTCCTTACCTCTTATGTACTTAATTTCAAAAGAGTAGTTCTGAAGTGTGACTGCCCATCGTGATAGTCTAGGATGTACAAGTTTACAAGTTAACAAAAATGTCAGGGCCCGGTGATCGGTGTAAATTACTGTATGTTTTCCAAATAAATAATAATTGAATTTCTTGAATGCCCATACTATGGAAAGTGTTTCTAACTCAGTAGTGGAGTATGTACGCTCACATTCAGTTAGAGTGCGACTCGCAAACCCAATAATTCTTATCTGTTCCTCCTCTTTATTATTTACAACTTGAAATAAGCAACAGCCCAAGCCAGTACGTGAAGCGCCACAAGTCATACAAAAATCTAAATTGAAATCTGGATGGCTCAATATGTTAGCATTCACTAAAGCATGTTTAATTGTATTAAAGTCATTCTGGCACTGTTCCGACCAGACCCAAACTTGATTCTTTCTGAGTAGATTTAGCAGATGTTTACTGTTCAAAAGTGGTTGTGGCAAAAAACGTCTGAAAAATGAACATAGCCCAAGGAATGATTTTAACTGCTTTTTAGTTCGAGGGCTAGGAAAGTTTCTGATTGCATCTAATTTACTGGGATCCGGACGTATGCCCTGTGAATTAATGATATGTCCTAAATATTTTATCTCACTGCAACCAAATTTTGATTTTCTTAGGTTGGCTGTGACTCCAGTTTGTGCAAATTTTTCTAAAATTCTTTGAAGTGTGTCAACGTGTTCATTCCAAGATTGTGTAGCTATCAGTATATCATCTACATAGTGTGTGACTGTCTCAACTAAATCGTCGCCAAGCACGGTATCCCGGGCTGTAATGAATACCCCAGAGCTGACATTCAGTCCGAAGGGTAGAACACAAAACTGATAGGTTCGCCCCCCGAACATAAATGCAGTATACTTCCGAGAATCAGGAGTGATACCCACCTGCCAAAACGAATTAGCAAGATCTATTGTGGAAAAATATTTTGCATCTAGAAATTTCTGTAATTGCTCTTCTAAATTTTCAGGTTTTGTGTGAACTGGTAAAATTATTTCATTAATAGCTCGTGCGTCTAACACTAACCTAATGCTTCCATTTGATTTTTTGACAACAAGTAGAGGACTACAATAAGGTGAGGTGGATGGTTCAATGACCTTACAGTCTAACATTTGTTTTAATTCTTGCCACACAGCAGGTCGTTGAGATAACGGTACGGTATATGTCTTATGGTAGAAGATCTTGTGAGGCTTAACTTCAATCTTGTATACATACGTGTTGATAACACCTAATCGTTTGGTAAAAACTTGTAAATATTTGGATAACACTTCCTGTAGTTTTATACGTTCATGTACACTGAGAGCTGTAGCTTCACTTATCTTATGATCAAGCAATGTTTTCAAGTCCATTAGCTCTGTGTCAGATGAGTGTGTTTGCATGTCTTGAATGTCATTGTCAAGTACTAACTGAACCTTGTACCCTGTACAGTGTTTGTCATGCTTTAGAGTTCTCCTGTCCAAATCAATAATAATTACACTGCTTTTATCATTTAAAATACATTTACCTTTGGAGAAGTCTATAATGCAGTCCTTCTCGCTCATAATATCTATTCCAAATATGCAATTTGTCACAAGGTTTTGTACAACCAGGAATGGCCATTGTACGGTTCCATTACCTATTTTAACGTTTACAAAAACTTGCTTCGTAACCCTACATGACTTATTACCTAGTGCAGTAGTTATTTTACAGTTTTGGGCAGGAAACTCAGGCACAGGTTCCAATTCACACATCTTTTTATAGAAATTAAAAGACAAAACACTCACAGCTGCACCTGTATCTAGGATAATAGTAGTTGGAATCCCACCTACTACACCAGTAGTAGATGCTAAAACAATTTCATTTGTGTTTAAACGACATTGTGTACTGTCTTGTAAAAGTTCATCTGATATATTGTTATTGTGGTTGTATCTTATAAATAAAACAGGTAGTTTTTGTTTAGAATTACTCGGCATATCATTATTCTGTTGTTCAAGTGTGGTGTCAAATAACTGATTAACATTGAAGTCGCCCCCCAAGAATTCTTCAGCCACGACCTGGGGCAAAGTAGTGACTGTTTCTAGTTTGTTGGATTATCATTTGTACTAGGTACTGACACAGATTGAGGTTGTGCATCAGGTGTCATTTCTATTATATTCACATTCGGATATTGCCTATTATGATCTCCAAACTTTTGCGGTTGTTGTTGCTGTTGCGCATTATAACTTACCTGTCGGTCGTAAGGTATGCTCCAATTTTGTCCTGGTGGCTGCTGTGGTAAAGCAGAGTTTGAATGAAAGTACTGATCGTTACGAGTCCAACCTTGATGCTGTCTTGGCTCGTAGTTATTATTATTTCTATTTCTGTTTGTGTTTTTGTTATTACCTTTGTATCCGTTGTTACCGTTGTAGTTATTACCGCGGTGCCTTTTTGTATGGATTGCCGCATGAAATGTTATTACTGTTGTAACTATTGTTTGTATTGGAATACGCGTGTTGATTTTGATTTCCGTACTGAGACGGCATGTGAGTTTGCTGTTTTTGTTGTACCGCGTATCCAACTGTGGGCGCGCCAGAATTGTGTTGGCAAGCCTGCATGTCTTGCATACCACTAGTGTAAACATTGTGGCTGCTGTTTTGCCGCGCGAAGCGCTGATCTTCAAGTAACATGTCAACCGAATCTAAAGCTGTTAAAAAATAATCTGAATCGTCATCCGGGATATGTAGGAGTTTTTCTTTAATGTTGAAAGGCAATTTGGCCTTCAACGCACGGAGTATATCACGCGTTGCGACTGGTTCGTCTAAAAAATGTCCCATGTTCAAGTATTTTTCAAAATATCTGCGTAAGTTACCATTTTTACTGTTAAAAGTTTCAGGTTCTAAAATTTGTCTTCTGAGTCGCTCCTGGACGGATTGCGACCAGAATTTGTTCAGAAAAGCACGCTCAAACTCACTGTACGTGGTACATACGTCAGCTTGACTGTATGCCCAGACAGCTGCATCGCCTTGGATGTAACCGACAATATATGAAATCTTTTTCCGGTCACTCCAAGTGCGTGGAAATGCGTTACTAAAAGATTTAAGAAAAATCACCGGATGAATGGTTCGTTTTTCTGGGATAAAAATCTGAAATTGCCTGTGTTTCATTAAGCTTTCGTCTTCCTTCGCATTGTGATATGGATTTATTCCACTGTAATTACTGGTATGTTCAGCTGGCGAGTAATTACGATAATGTTGCTGTGGTTTACCATGATAATAGCTTGTGTTTGTGTTTCCACATCGTGGTATGTGTTGTAGTCGTGGTGTGTTTTGTTCTTGTGTATTTGTCGTGTGCGGAATGTGTGTCTCATACTCGAATGTATATTGGTTTCTGAACTGTACATTTTGACTGATATTTTCGTTACATTCAGACTGTAGTTGATCGGTGAATTGTCTCATGGGTGCAGTGACGGATTGTACTGCGTCACTGATCAGCTGTTTGTTATTAGTAATGTATTGCGCTACGGAGTCGTGCACAATTGTTGGTAAATTTTCACGTAAGCATCTATCAAAATGTTTGTCTTTGTTCTCAACCCAATCATGAAATTCTTTATTAATATTTTGAAAATGAGCTGTGGCATCTGATTGTAAGATGTCAGTCAGGTGTTGTTCAACATTGTCAAATTTATTCTGTACGTCAGTAATTCGTTTTTCAAGGTTGTCATGTACTGAAGGATATGTTTGAATTTGTTCAGTAAGAACTTCACACGTGACATTAAGGTTTTTTACTTGTGTCTGTAAAAGTGCTACGTCAGTTGTAGTCTTTTCTTGTCTCGTATTGAGCTGGGAAAATTTAGTACTGAGTTCGGTCATCTGTTTGGTCAGTGTGGCGTCTATAAGTTCCACACGTTTACACAAAGTGTCATTACCTATCTTGATTGCTATGAGATCAGATTTGATTTCGTCATTTTGTGTTTTTAACTGTTCATTTTGTGTCTCTAATTGTGCCTTTAAGGTTGCCATGTTTTCGGCGTTCTGTTTCCTTATGGTTGCCATATTTTCTGCGTTTTGTTTCATTAGCATTTGTAACATGTCGGCAATGTTTACCGTTTGCAAGGTCTCTGCCCCCGCCGCGTCATTAGACGTGACGTCATGCATTAACATGGGCTCTGATTGAGATTTTGAAATTTTTGTAGTGGACGTTCCATTGTCAAAATTTTCGTCAACACTTGCGTCAATGTTTGATGAGTCGTCACTACCGGTTGCTGTCGTAAAGTCATTTTCTAACACTTGTCTCACGTCCGAGTCGGATTGCGTCTGAATAGTACGTCCTTGCTGTTCCATTTTTGCGTATTGATTTCTAGTTATTATCATGCCACACGTGATATATGTTTCAAGAAAATTTTTGACACTGATTTTAAAATAAAATGTAGTTGAGCATGAATCGCTCGTAGCAACAATGGCTGTCTATTAATTTAAAAATATAAACTGAATTTGAGATTATTGGTAATGGCTGCTGGCCATGTTACATCATATCGTACAGAAGTCGGCCATATTGTACACTCGTGTATTGGTATTGTTGCATACGTTATTGTTTAGGGAAAAGTACTGAGAATGAAATTTATCGCTGAAACTGTTATGCGGAAAAGAAACACTACAGAATTTACTGAAAAGCTAATACACTGAATTATACGTCTGGTCAAGCCTGCTAATGCAAAGATGCTGCGTCTTACCTTATTTTGCTGGAAGCTTCTTTGCGTCTTCCGGCAAAATTTCAGAATTGGAAAATATCTTCAGATTTTGTTATCTCTCATACATTGACGTCCAGGTCCAGAAAGTTGATTTTTTACATGAAACAAAGAGAACAATGTAACAAATGACAAAATAACAAGTCCGACACGCAGTCGCCAATATAAAATAAATAACATAAATAAAATATTGTTATTTAAATATTAATTATGCTATCTGTATGATGGTGATTGTGATTGCAATTGTATTTGCTTATCTGGAACGTAGACGTTTAATTATTCGGTATCAGACGCTTGACAATGGCTTTTTCGTAAAGGCAATGTTACTCGTAGTTGACCGTGAAGTAAAACTGAAATAATCGGACTTCGTAATTAAATCGTTTCCAAAGAGTGCTGCGGTAGGTGCGGACTCATAATCTAAATCTCAATATTTCAACAATTTGCCTGCCATGCCAATACGTCGTACAGAGGTGATTGTCTACTAAACATAAAAAAGTTACACAGTTAGTTAAATCAGATATATTCAATGAATAAGCCTACAGTTCATAACCCTACTTACTTTTATAAATATAAATTCTTTACAGAATCGAGTGCCTAGTGTGGTTGCAACTCGCAGTATTCTTCTATAACATGAAATATGGCGGTGTGCCAGACAATAAAAAAAAATACGTGCTTCTCGCACCACTTCAACCAGAGCTCTCCTTTTTTAATCAAACATAAGAGTAACGTAATTGTGCTTTTGTTTTATCAGCGACACAGCGCTGCAGTTGTGTGCCATAGGCTTTATTTATTTGTCACTGATCATTTATTTAATTAATATTTCGCGTTTCCGAGGAAACTCACGCTCGGCATGCAAATGTGCCTTTATTTGCTCGCCTGCAGGTGTGTCCTTTCGCCTCGCAATTCAGGGGGCAATATAAAGGCACATTTGCATGCCGAGCGTGAGTTTCCGCGAAAACGCGAAATACTAATTAAATAAATAATCAGTGACAAATAAATAAAGCCTATGGCACACAACTGCAGCGCTGTGTCGCTGATAAAACAAAAGCACAATTACGTTACTCTTATGTTTGATTAAAAAAGGAGAGCTCTGGTTGAAGTGGAGCGAGAAGCACGTATTTTATTTTATTGTCTGGCACACCGCCATATTTCATGTTATAGAAGAATACTGCGAGTTGCAACCACACTAGGCACTCGATTCTGTAAAGAATTTATACTTATAAAAGTAAGTAGGATTATGAACTGTAGGCTTATTCATTGAATATATCTGATTTAACTAACTGTGTAACTTTTTTTATGTTTAGTAGACAATCACCTCTGTACGACGTATTGGCATGGCTGGCAAATTATTGTGCCCAGCCTAACACAACCGGTTTACTAAATTTACGTGATGAACACACAAATTTGTCTAATGAAAATGAACAGGATACACAAAGTACGACGGATTTATTTAATTCCGAAATAATGTCTGACAGTGTACATCCGACTGACAAACCTTTTTGTGAATCTCAGAATAACCAAATGGTTACGGAAAGCGAGACAATTCCAGGTACACCACTAAACAACACGAGGAATAGAAATGATGATTTTGTGTCGAATCCAATTATGGCATTTTTGCTACAAATGAATAAACATCTTAATGAAAAACTGGACAACACTTCCAAACAACAGAACGAAAAACAAGACAAACTTAGTGAACAGGCTAAACACTTAAATGAAAAACTTGACAATAATGACGAAAATCTCAAACAACTTAGTGAACAGGTCAGACAACAGAATGAAAAATTAGATAACAATTCCAGACAGCTTAGTGAACAAATTAGAGCCGTTGCCGCGCAGTGCCATGACACTAAGGAACAGTTGCGCGTGGAAATTGAAGCTTGTTCAAAAAAAAGTAGCGAAAAAATTAGGTCTGTTGCTCAGGAATTAAGGGAAATGCAAACAGCTACAACAGAAACACTTAGAGCGGAAAGTAGTACAGTCGCTAAACAATGCTCTGAAAAGGCTACACAATTACGCGACGAGTTTAAAGCAATGACAGCAGAACTTTCGCGCACAATGGATGAAAAGATAGACGCGAAATTCGAGCAACAGAACTCTCAAATTAACGAACGTCTTAATCACCATATACAAAACAGTGATACGCGTTTCCGTAAATTTATTCAGGATCGAAACAAAGTAAAACGACAAGTAATGGAAACAATCACAGCACAGAGACAGGAAGACAAACGTAAAATGTTTGCGAAGGCAAAAACGTATGTAGACAATAACATTACTACAGTGTGCGACAAAATTAATACCATAGAACAGTTGAACGCGGAATTACGTGATGAAATTTCTGATCTTAAATCAAAAACAGATACACACACAGTAAATATTCAAACAGTGACAGACAGATTCGAACAATTAGAACTAACACAAGATTGCGATGTCATCAAAGCTGATGTTAAAAAACTGAGCGAAACTACGCGTAAGTTGCAAAAACAGATTAATGCGTCCGATTCTAAAACCGATGATCAGGCAAAAATACTGACTAAAAAATATGATGAATTAGCCAGTCGTATTGATGCTATTGAAAGTAATAATGATAATAAATCAGACGATACTGCACCGATTTCATTTAACCAAACACTTGAATTTCAAAATTTACAGCAGACAATTAATGAGATCGATTCGTCCAATAACACGTTACGTAGGAAGTTGTCAAGTTTACAACAAGAAGTAACAGAAATGAAAAGTATTTCAGTCAATAACACATCACAGCAGACGCCACTTTGCGAACATTTGTCAGACTCGCGCAACGCGTATAATTTGAGTAATCTACAGAGAGTACGGGACTTAGATTCCGAACAACCACAGTTCAGTAGATTCTCTTACAATCCTGAACTTGTTCCATCACACAGAGATGATAATTTCGATTACAAACATTTTCTGTCAGTGAGAAAGTTTAAAGTATTTAAAAACGATAGAACGCAGATTCACCCACTGGATTGGATACAACAGTTTAGCTTTGCTTTTCCACCGACTTGGCCTGTTACGCATAAACTTGAATTTATTTGCAGCTTTTTGGAAGGCGAACCGGCAACTCGTATGAGACCGATCGCGAGACAATGTTACTCGGTAGAGGAATTTCAGAATGCTTTTCTGTCAGCGTACTGGTCGAAGACGACACAGCGTGGAATTAAAGATCAGCTAATTAGTTTACCAAATTATGAGAACTCCAATTTTCCCAGTGTCACGCAATTTTTTGAGCATATGGTCCAACAAAACCAGTACCTAAGTGAACCGTACAGTGAATCTGCACTTATACAATTATGCATTTCCAAATTACCACGGTCATTACGAGTGTCACTTCTAACGGGGCAGCAAAAGGAAAACATTTCAGCATTCAGAGATCTTTTACAGCTCTTGGAAGTACAACAATCTGATTATTCTTTTGTAAACAAAAAAATTTCTTATAATAACCAAGGTCAACAAAAGTACAGCAATTATGATCAGACACGTAATTTCAATAGGAAAGATAACAGACGCTTTAGGAACGACAACTACCAAAACTCTAATAACAGCCAAAATTCTAATTATCAATATCGTCAAAATTTTCAGCAACAGGAACCACACTTTAGTAACAATAGAGGTGTTTCACAACAACAACATCAAAACCAGCCGGTTAGCATACCTAACCAACAATGGAATGCACAAGGTCAACCAGGCTTTAATGTTCCGCCGCGTGCACGTATAGTCCAAGATCCAACAAATAGTAACGCACGGCAGCAAAGAAACAACTACGTACAGAGAAGACAGTATATCAATTCCTATCGCAATGCACCGTATAGGAATGACTTTCACGACAGACGTAAAAACAATGAGCATAATTACCAACATACGTTTAATAACAGTCGGTCTTACCAGCATCAAAGTAATCAACAAGAACATATTCTCATGAATGAACCCGACAGTAGGCATCATCCAGAGCGTAATACGTCTGGAAGAAGTAATAGATCTGTTCAAATAGTAGAAATGCCACAGCATCCTCCTAATAATAATAACACGTCAGATAGAATCTGACTAGATACTGTACAGGTCGCATCTTCCAATAATACAAGCACTACTTTAGACACGCAAAATGTTGTTCACGAAAATGTAATTACTTTTGACGATATCAGAGACACTCTCTTGCAGGAAAGACCATTTGTTCAGAAAACCATTTCACATCCTGTCATCGAAATTAAAATTGGTTCATCGAAATTTTCAGCAGTAATTGACTCTGGATCACCTATGTCAGTAATAAATGAAGAAACTTTTAACGAGTGTAACAAAGAGAATACGTATCCGACATTATCTTTAGGCAAAGCAAAAGTGAAAGGAGCAGTATCAAGTAAAGGTGTAGACGTTAAATTACAGACGCATTTATCATTTTGTATTTCAGGTCATATTTTTCACTCTAATTTTTGGATTGTTCCTTTATTGACAACAGACGTAATTTTAGGTACGAATTTTCTGGTACAACACGACGCAGTCATTGATTTTCAGATTTCTTATTTAATGTTGAAGGATGAAAATATACAATTTGCTATAGAATTTCAGCACTCACTATCTGCGGAAGAACAAACAATTAACCGCACAGAGGTCATTTCCGCAACACGTGACATAGACTGTAATCCCACATTGTTCACGAATACATACGTACACAACTATAATACTCCAGACGAAACTGTCTACGACGTAATGCAGATGATTTCCGATAAAGTTAGACAAAGCAGTGCAAATACAGACGACGAACGCACGCAGCTACACGAAATTCTTTTACAGCAAGCTCCAGTTTTCGACAATATTCCTGGTACTATGTCCGGATTTATGTATGAATTTCAAGTGAAACAGCACGATACATTTAAAGCAAAGCATTATCCCACTCCATATATTCACAGAGAACAAGTTAAAAAAGAATTGCAGGATATGCTTGACCAAGGAATTATTGAACCGGCAGTTAGTCCGTACATAAACCCGCTACATATTGTTAAGAAAAAAGATGGCTCACTTCGCCTCGTACTTGATTCACGTCACATTAATGACATTATTATTAATGAAACAGATCGACCACAGACACTAGAGGAACTTTTACAGAAATTTCACGGTACAGCTATTTATGCTACACTAGATTTGAAATCGGGATTTTGGCAAATTCCACTTCATCCAAATTGCAGAAAATATACAGCTTTTCTCTGTTTTGGCGACTGTTATCAATTTTGCAAATTACCGTTCGGTTTAACTATTTCTTCTGCAGCTTTTATTCGCGGTTTGAACACAATACTTCCGACAGAACTTAAGGACAGAATTACGACGTATGTAGACGACATTCTTATCGCAGAAGCTAACTGGTCTGAACACAATCTGATTCTTGGACAACTGTTACAAACTTTTCATGCACAAGGACTTACAGTTAATCTTAGCAAATCGCACTTTGGCAGAACTTCTATTAAATTTCTTGGACACGTAATTTCAGCAGAAGGTATTGCACCTGATCCGGAAAAACTTCAAGCTCTACGTGACATTACTGTTCCTACGACGAAGAAGCAATTACGCAGTTTTTTGGGTTTAATTAATTTTTTTCGTAAATTTATTCATCACTCTGCTTTAGACACACCCAGATTATGTCAATTAACAGGTAAAAACACTATTTGGTCTTGGGATAAGCAAGCACATTCTGAATTCATGAACCTGAAACATGCTCTGTTGAATGCTCCACTTTTGTCGCACCCAGATCTTACGAGAAATTTTTCCATTGCCACCGACAGTTCCAACACCGCTTTAGGCGTACACATTTTCCAGGAAATAGAAGAAGATGGCTCTACAGTAATTAAAAACATCGCATTTGCAAGTCGCGTTTTGTCACCCGCTGAACGAAATTACTCCGTTAATGAATTGGAAACATGATGTGTTGTACGGGCTTTCACGAGATTTCGGCATTTTCTTTATGGCAGACATACCACCGTTTACACAGACCACAGAGCAATACAATTTTTACTTTCGGCTAAATTCACTCACGACAGATTAAGCAGATGGAAACTGTATTTACAGGAATTTAATTTTACAATAGTTCACATTCCCGGTACACAAAATGTTATAGCATACGCACTATCGCGTTCTCTGAGCAACAATCAGCAAGACGTAGCAACCAACTTCTGCAAAGCAAATTTCAGTGTCATGTACATTCAGCAAGTTGCATTTGAAAACTTTATTTCATCGTCATTACAGGACATAGCACAAGAACAAAATAAAGACAATGTGTGGAAAGAAATTAAACACCTTTGGCAAGATAAGAATAATGTTACGATTAGAAACCATTACACTGTACGCAATGACATTCTGTTTCGCCGCTCTCATCCTGACAGCAACAATTGGTTATTATGCATTCCTGACGAACTGGTTAACAAACTAATCTGGTACACTCATTTAAGTTACGCACATTACGGAGCACGAAAATGTTTTCTTATACTGAGACAGAACTGTTATTTTACCAACATGGAGAAACGTATACGACGAATTTTAGCGTCTTGTAAAATTTGCCAGAAAGCTAAATCAGACACCACTTCACATATTCCTCCTTTATATCCCATTGTACCTGTTAAATTAAGACATATGGCCGCTGTAGACATTTTTGGTCCGATTCCCAGAACTAACAGAGGTTTTTGCTACATATTTGTCGCTGTTGAGCTCACTTCAAAATTTGTTACTTTCACTCCGTTACGCAAAGCTACAGCTAAAACTGTTTCGAAAGCATTTGTAAAACATTTTCTATTTCATGTGGGGCATGTGATGAAAGTAATTTCTGACAATGGATCACAATTTCGTTGTGCCATATGGATACGCATGTTACGAGCTAGAAACATTTCTCCGATCTATATATCCAAGTACCATGCTTCTTCGAACCCTTGTGAAAAATTAATGAAAGAAATTGGTAAGCTGTGCCGAATATACTGCCACAAAAGACATATTGATTGGGATACACACATACTCTCATTCCAAGATGTAATTAAATCCATTCCAAATGAATCCACTATGCTATCTCCATCTGTTATACTGAAAAACGTTGAGCCACCAAATAAAATTAAAGAATTAGTAAACTTCCCTAAATGTCGTCGACTAAGACACCACGAAATAATTGACATTGCGCTGAACAACATCAAACGTGCCGCAGAGCGCCGGAGAAGACAGCAAAAACAGGTTTGTACACGCCGCGACTTTCACGTTGGACAGAAAATATTAGTACGTACACACTATTTATCTGGTAAATTAAAAGGTAAGTGCAGTAAATTTGAACTTCTATACGCAGGTCCATTTCGGATTCGCAGCATCCCTCACCCCAATGTTGTACACGTCGAAACTTTGAGAACCAGAAAATCGAAAGGCAACCACCATTGGTCAAATATTAAACCCTTTATTGAGTGAAGACACTTTATGATTCAACACACTATGATGCCATTTACTAATGCAATTATATTCACATGACTAATTACTGATGATCATAGTATTTTTTCTTGGCAAGTGCCCGGCAAGGTAAGGTTAGCAGGTCGCTTTTCTTGTCGTTACACATCAGACCGTGCACATTTTCCATTTTTTTTTGTGTATATGATTGTACTCCAGTTTTGTTTGTATGTACTGTGAAATAGTTAAGATATAACACACACCAGTTGACTTTGACATTTGTTGCCCTATGACACCTCAAGATCGTGACTGTTTTACATTTTTTGCTGCTGCATTGTGATATTCTGTGTACATTTTTGCATCTGAACACTGTCAATGTCTTTGACTTATTACGTTTTCTGTCATGTTATGCTGTATGGTTAATTATGTCACCATAAACCAGTCATTATTTAGTGGGTATAGGATTTAAATGCAAGACATTAATCTTTGTTCATGAATTTCAGAAAGAAATGATGCGTGTAAGAAATAAATTCAACAGAGATGGGAATTTCACCTACGGAATAAACGAAAGAAGATGCAATAACTTTATGAGGAAGAGTAAATGGATCACGATTAACAAACATTAACAAGAATATACTATACTCATCGTAGAATAGCAGTCTTAACTAATTTTTTCTTTCAGAATACAAGGTGACTGATGCAGGCTGTCAGACAGAACTACACATCTTAGTTTTAGTGATGAAATATGCTAGAGATAAGGGATAGTTGTGTAATGAGTAATGAAGTGATATTTTTGCAGATGGTAATGAATGCTGATGAATAATGAAGAAGAATATGCTACTATGAATAATGAAGTTTTTCTTTACAGGTGATGATGATACTGGAGTTTTGATGATATGAATAATGAAGTTTTCTTTACAGATGAGGATAATGTTGAAGTTATATTTAGGCTATGTAGTTATTTAAGTATTTGTTGCAGTTTGTTTTGACAGCAGGTGTTATATTGCATAGTAGGATGACGGAAAGTTTTGGAAAGGACAGCTATGGAACACATTTTATACACATTTCACTACTTGTTAATTCGAAGTTCATTACTTTTCAGCATAGTGTGCGTTTCTTCTTTCAGGTCAATAATCCATTTTGTATTTTTTCCAGGAGAAGCTTTTCATGATACTTATTAAACCTGTTACTTATTATACCTGTTCTAGTACTTGCATTTTTATTTTTTACCCATTTGTGTTTATCATTTATAAATGTGATCACATATACTGCGTTGTTACATAACCTTGCTACAGCTGATTCATGACGAATGACGTTACCTATCCTCATTTGCAGCAATAGGTCAAAAGCAAATAGTGTTATGCCTCAGCAATTAATTATCGATCCCAACGCAATGCATTGCTAACAAAAAAAATGTATTACCAGTCCCAAATAGTGATACCAGTTTGAGAAAGTTCTGAGTAATGCTGATTAGCTCTGAATAGTATGTCACTTGAGTAATGACTTCTTAATGAGACAATATATATATATATATATATATATATATAATAATGCTTTGTAACTGGCTAATAACTGCCACTGTTTATTGTAATGAGACTACTTATAATGCCCATGATTATTAATGCTATGACTGTAATTAACTGATTTTTAATAATGACTTCGTAATGATTTGAATAATACTGAATGAGAAACAATGTTTTATTGTAATGAGACTACTTACAATGGCCATGATTGTTAATGCTATGACTGTAATTAACTGATTTTAATAATTAATGCCCATGATTATTAATGCTATGACTGTAATTAACTGATTTTTAATAATGACTTCGTAATGATTTGAATAATACTGAATGAGAAACAATGTTTTATTGTAATGAGACTACTTACAATGGCCATGATTATTAATGCTATGACTGTAATTAACTGATTTTAATAATGACTTTGTAATGATCTGAATAATACTGAATGATGAACAATGTTTTATTCTATTCAATACTTGCTGGCCACTGAGTGCCAATAATTAATGTCACTCAATAAATTATGTTATTAATTATGCCATTAATTAGCTCTTGTTTTCAATGTTGATACTTTGTAACTGGAAAAGAATGTGATTGTTTAATAATGCTTTGTAATTAGGAAAAAGCTAATGATTCTTACTATATTGAAATGACAAATGATTAATTAACTATGCCATACTTTGTAGCTGGAAAGGAATGTGATTGTTTAATAATGCTTTGTAATTAGGAGAAGGCTAATGATTAATACTATATTGGAATGAGAAATGATTAATTAACTATGCTATACTTTGTAACTGGAAAAGAATGTGATTGTTTAATAATGCTTTGTAATTAGGAAAAAAGCTAATGATTCTTACTATATTGAAATGACAAATGATTAATTACACTTTGTAACTGGAAAAGAATGCGATTGTTTAATAATGCTTTGTAATTAGGAGAAGGCTAATGATTAATACTATATTGGAATGACAAATGATTAATTAACTATGTTATACTTCGTAACTGGAAAAGAATGCGATTATTTAATAATGCTTTGTAACTAGGAAAAGAAGGTTACTGATTCTATGTAAAACAATTAATGAACATTTTTCTGTAATACTACATACATGGTACAGAAATGTTCAATAACTGGGCTATGAATGCCGCAAACTACTACTGTAATTGTCAATATTATGTGACTTAATGTCCTTCACCTTATGAGCTAACTACCCTGAATTACTGCAATGTCGATTTGTCCTGTCCATCCTCATGATCATGGAGCACTATATTTGGTTTTTGCACTAATTCTACGTTGGTGTGCCTTGTAAGAGCGTGGTGTTGACACGACATGCTGTCCACCACCGTGAGCGATGAAGACGTTATTATGGTCCCACTGTTTGGTGTACCTAGTGTACTGCCAAAATGAGAACATGGAACATTACTACGACAGTTCAGTGTCTTGGCTACACTGATAAATTCTGATGGGAAAAGAACTTCAAATTGTGTCACTTGGTGTTGTACTTCTGTGGAAAGATATGGACTTTCAGAACAGCTGTGTGCAATCTAAAGTGCTACAACCATGATGCAATCCTTCCCTTTCCTATCCTAATTCTTGTCACATAGTGAAAATCATTTTTTTTGCTAACATCGTTTATGTTCATGGGTTATACATTTTTTTCGATTTGCTGAACTCCAGTGCGAGTACACTTATGTCACTGGTCGACATGATTTTTTGCCATTATGTTTATTTATTGCGAAAATGCTAAAGACATTTTTTGATTTGTTCTGAAGTACAGTATATGTGCACTCTTGTCTTTTATATTGTATATACATTTTTTTATTTTAATGATATGTTCTGAAATACAGTGCATGTGCACTTCTGTTAGGTGTTAATATGTTTTCTACTGAACTTCAGTGCCTGTGCACTTTTCTCATTTTTCAATATGATTTGTACTCATTCTGTATATTCAATACTTCAGTGTGTATGCACTTATGTCATTTGTTACTCATTGTATATACATTTCATCATTTGCTGATATGTTCTCAACTGCAGTGCATGTGCACTCATGTCACTTGTCAACATGATTTTTTTTGCCAGTCTGTTTATTTGTTCTGAATATGCTAAAGAATTTTTTCAGTGTGTGTGCACTCTGTTATCTGTCAAATAATTTGTATATACAGTTTTCTGATTTGCTACTATGTTTTGTACTCACATTTTGTCTTTGTCTGATATATTTTGTACTCGGTGCGTGTGCACCACATTTAATTTATGTACTAAATTTGAATATTCTGTAAATTGTAAAAATTTCTTGCGATGGCAAGTCCAAATGACTCACCATCGCTGCCAAATTTTTGCCCCCCCCCAGTGGAGGGTTATGAAACACGTATGTAACGTAGCAGCGATGGTGAGGCATGATAAAATCTTTGACCAGAGAGCCTTTTATCGTGGTTAGTCTGCGCTTGACCGCGCGAGTGTTGCGAGCAGTAGGCTAGTAGTAGTCGTGCAGTACAGTTGCGAGCAGTAGGCTAGTAGTCGTCGTGCAGTACTGTCTGTCGATAGCAGTAGCTCAGTTCAGTTGCGTGCAGTATGTCGGTAGTAGCAGTCGAGTGCAGTTGTGTGTGTGAGGAGTCGGCGAGCGTCGACATGGCATTCTGGTCAAGAGGCTGAATGAGGTATATTGTTAATTAAGGTAATCATCAGATAATGTAAAGTTTATTTATTGTAATTAATTTTCAACAAATGCCCCAATAATAATTTTGATTTCAAAGCAATTTTTTTACAAAAAAAAATCATTTAATTGAACCAACGATTTCCTTCCATTTCCCTTAAAGAAAAGTTTCAGTTAAATTTAAAAAAAAAAAAATATTATTTGCAATGCAGTTCCTCCAAGCCGTGGGCAACAATAAGAGCAGAAATTTGACAAGCAGTTTCAACGAGGTAAGAAATTAATTCTGATTTTTGCACAGGGTCAAAGACCGATATTTCGGTTTAATTGAATTTTCATTGTCACTGAAGTTTCATTAGCACTGAATTGTTTTTCATCATTTTCGTGACAGCTTATACTTTCAGTCAGATTGCGATTCTCATTTTTATTGTCATTAAATTTAATTGCTAGGGAGGTTACGCTTGGCTCCCATTACTATTAAATATTGTCATTTAAATTTCGGTGGAAAGGTTACACTTGACTCCCATTCATTTATTATTTCTGTCTTTTAAATTTTTGTGGGAAGGTTACAATATATATATATATATATATATATATATATATATATATATATATATATATAGCGATATTTTATCAACATGCCTAATTTCCACCTAGCGCCACCTATCCGCAGTCCCCTCTATGTCCTCCATGGTAACGATGTTTGGTTTGTGGGGCGTTCAACTGCGCGGTCATCAGTGCCCGTACAAAGTCCCAATTTTGTTTCACAGTCCAATTTTACGCAATCCAATCCAGCCACTGCACTGTCATGAATGATGCTGATGTAATCATAAGGTCAACACAAACACTTAATCGCCTGGCCAGGGAAACTAGAGCACAAGCTGCGGACATATGTCGTCCATGCTCACTAACTTTAGATTCGCGCAGGGGATCGCACGATATTGTGCATTCGCGCTGAAGGTTATGGATTCATTGCCCTTCGAGGTGAATGAATTCTATGAATGCGTGGTGTTTGTTCTTTACAGCAGACAGTATGCATTCATACGTGTATACATATAAGTAAACTGACTCGTTCTACATCATTTCGATAAAAGAATCGTTCAAATCATCTACACGCATGTAACTAACTAACAGAACTGGATAAAGGGATGGACACCTGTAAATATACAAACCCTTTTATATTTCAGATATATTGACAATCACAAAATTACTGAGCAGCAGTTATGCTGTCAAATTGATAATTACCGCTAAGTTGATACCATGAAGCTAGTATTTCCTACTGGATACGACCTTGCATATTTCAATCAGCTGACGATACTCGGGGGCGGACATTTGTTACCAGACTAAATGTCACTCTTTATCAACCGTCGGCTTCATTTTTGAGAACACTCTACTATGCACTAGGCTGTAAATGGGATTGGAGATAAAGCGACCCAAAAAAAGGGTAGCGGTTCCACTTGCCGATTATTGGCCATTTATTACCACCTGAATTAGACGTATTGACCCCTTCATCAAAAAAGAACTCGCGTTCTACTAAATCTAACGACAGAACAAGAAATTACTACTATCAATAGGTCTCCAGAATGCAGACGCGTAACTTGCAGTGCGAAACACATTCAACCATCGGCATGTTTCGGCTACAATATTTAAGTGTCTTTAAGTTTGTTCTACGATTTCCAAATAATTCTTACATAGTTGTCCTGTATATACCTCTGAAAACTGTATCTGAGCCCCATTCCTTCATGATTTCTGTCTTCAAGCTGTGAATTACACTGAAGGGCCAAAGAAACTGCCGGCCGCGATGGCCGTGCGGTTCTAGGCGCTCCAGTCCGGAGCCGCGCTGCTGTTACGGTCGCAGGTTCGAATCCTGCCTCGGGCATTGGTGTGTGTGATGTCCTTAGGTTAGTTAGGTTTAAGTAGTTCTAAGTTCTAGGGGACTGATGGCCACGGCAGTTGAGTCCCATAGTGCTCAGAGCCATTTGAACCAAGCCAAAGAAACTGCTATAGGCATGAGTATTCAAATACAGCGGTATGTAAACAGCCAGAATACGGCACTGCGGTCGGCAACGGCTGCATAAGATAACAAGTGTCTGGCGCAGTTGTTAGATAGGTTACTGCTGCTAGAATGGTACGTTATCAAGATTTAAGTGAGTCTGAACGTGGTGTTATAGTCGGCACAACATGTCCCAGGTAGCGATGAAGTGGTGATTTTCCCGTACTACCATTTCACGAGTGTACCGTGAATATCAGGAACCCGGCAAAACATCAAATCTCCGACATCGCTGCGACTGGAAAAAGATCCTGCAAGAACGGGACCAAAGACGACTGAAAAGAATCGTTCAACGTGACAGAAGTGCAACCCTTCAATACTGGCCCATCAACAAGTGTCAGCATGGGAACCAGTCAACGAAACGTCATCGACACAGGCTTTCAGAGCCGAAGGCCCACTCGTGTACCATTGATGACTGCACGACACAATGCTTTACGCCTCGCCTGTGCCCGTCAACACCGACCCTGAACTGCTGATGACTGGAAACATGTTGCCTGGTCGGACGAGTCTCGTTTAAAATTACATCGAGCGGATGACGTGTACATGTTTGGAGACAACCTCATGAATCCATGGATCCTGCATGTCAACAGGGGATTGTTCAAGCTGGTGGAGGATCTCTAATGGTGTGGGGCGTGTGCAATTGGAGTGACATGGGACCCCCGATATGTTTAGATACGTCTCTGACAGGTGACAAGCACGTAAGCATCCTGTCTGAACACTTGCATCCATTCATGCCCACTGTGAATTACGACCAACTTGGACCATTCCAGCAGGACAATGCGACACCCCACACGCTCAGAATTGCTACAGAGTAGCTCCAGGAACACTCTTATGAGTTTAAACACTTCCGCTGGCCACCAAACTCCCAAGACATGAACATTAGTGATCATTTCTGGGGTACCTTGCCGGCCGGTGTGGCCACTACGGTCGCAGGTTCGAATCCTGCCCCGGGCATGGATGTGTGTGATGTCCTTAGGTTAGTGAGGTTTAAGCAGTTCTAAGTTCTAGGGGACTGATGACTTCAGAAGTTAAGTCCCATAGTGCTCAGAGCCGTTTGAACCATTTTTGGGATACCTTGCAACGTGCTGTTGAGAAGAGATCTCTACCCCCTTGTACTCTTGGGGATTTATGGACAGACCTGCACGATTCATGGTATTAACTCCCTCCAGCACTATTTCAGAGATTAGTCGAGTCCATGCGACGTCTTGTTGCGGCACTTCTGCGTGCTCGTGGGGGCCCTACACGATGTCAGGCAGGAGTGCCCTTTTCTTTGGCTCTTCAGTGTATTAGCTAGGCTATTAAAACATGTATCTTTCTACAGCATTTGAAGCAGGGGAGACAAAGCCTTCATTATTAATGAAAATGTTTAATCAAAAAACTGGCCCTAAGCAGTATGAGACTTAACATCTGAGGTCATCATCCCCTAGACTTAGAACTACATAAACCTAACTAACCTAAGGACATCAAACACACCCATGCCAGAGGCATGGGTGTGAACCTGCGACCGCAGAAGCAGCGCGATTCGGAACTGAAGCGCCTAGAACCGCTCGGCCACAGCTGCCGGGAATGTTTAATCTTATACGCACTTATTGGATATATACCACATTTACCAAAACATTTATGGTCAGTTTTGCTGTCAGCGCCAATAACGATAATTAAACCAAACAGCCGATCAGACTATCTGATGTCGCTCTATTGATTTAGCACACGAAATTTCATTTTTGAACAACATTTTTTTTTTATGGGAACCGAGAAGACGTTTTACGTTGACATTGGATGTCATATGAAACAACCCACGAGCAGTCGTCGCTTGGGTTGACTCGATCAGCACTGCACATAATAAAACTTAACTGAAATATCTTCGGAAAAGTCGCATAAAAAGCAACCGAAATTGTTAAGAAGTACACGAAGTTCATACATTTAAGACTCACTAACACCTGTTTGTGGCCCACAGCCATAGCAAGACAGAACATAAGCACGCGACCAACTTCAGAATACAGACTCCATGTTCTCACACATTTGGCGGTAATGTAGAAGGAGATTGAGGTTTTCTCACCACCAATGGATCAAATTATATTTGCTCGTCATTTTCACAGGCATATGTCGCTGGATATGAAAGATTTCTGAAGAACATCTACATCTACATCCATACTCCGCAAGCCACCTGACGGTGTGTGGCGGAGGGTACCCTGAGTACCTCTATCGGTTCTCCCTTCTATTCCAGTCTCGTATTGTTCGTGGAAAGAAGGATTGTCGGTAAGCTTTTGTGTGGGCTCTAATCTCTCTGATTTTATCCTCATGGTCTCTTCGCGAGATATACGTAGGAGGGAGCAATATACTGCTTGACTCTTCGGTGAAGGTCTGTTCTCGAAACTTTAACAAAAGCCCGTACCGAGCTACTGAGCGTCTCTCCTGCAGAGTCTTTCACTGGAGTTTACTAAATGATCCTGTAACGAAGCGCGCTGCTCTCCGTTGGATCTTCTCTATCTCTTCTATCAACCCTATCTGGTACGGATCCCACACTGCTGAGCAGTATTCAAGCAGTGGGCGAACAAGCGTACTGTAACCTACTTCCTTTGCTTTCGGATTGCATTTCCTTAGGATTCTTCCAATGAATCTCAGTCTGGCATCTGCTTTACCGACGATCAACTTTATATGATCATTCCATTTTAAATCACTCCTAGTGCGTACTCCCAGATAATTTTTTGGAATTAACTGCTTCCAGTTGCTGACCTGCTATTTTGTAGCTAAATGATAAGGGATCTATCTTTCTATGTATTCGCAGCACATTTCACTTTTCTACATTGAGATTCAATTGCCATTCCCTGCACCATGCGTCAATTCGCCGCAGATCCTCCTGCATTTCAGTACAATTTTCCATTGTTATAACCTCTCGATACACCACAGCAATATCTGCAAAAAGCCTCAGTGAACTTCTGATGTCATCACCAGGTCATTTATGTATATTGTGAATAGCAACGGTCCTATGACACTCCCCTGCGGCACGCCTGAAATCACTCTTACTTCGGAAGACTTCTCTCCATTGAGAATGACATGCTGCGTTCTGTTATCTAGGAACTCCTCAATCCAATCACACAATTGGTCTAATAGTCCATATGCTCTTACTTCGTTCATTAAACGACTGTGGGGAACTGTATCGAACGCCTTGCGGAAGTCAAGAAACACGGCATCTACCTGTGAACCCGTGTCTATGGCCCTCTGAGTCTCGTGGACGAATAGCAAGAGCTGGGTTTCACACGACCGTCCTTTTCGAAACCCATGCTGATTCCTACAGAGTAGATTTCTAGTCTCCAGAAAAGTCATTATACTCGAACATAATACGTGTTCCAAAATTCTACAACTGATCGACGTTAGAGATATAGGTCTATACTTCTGCACATCTTTTCGACGTCCCTTCTTGAAAACGGGGATGACCTGTGCCCTTTTCCAATCCTTTGGAACGCTACGCTCTTCTAGAGACCTACGGTACACCGCTGCAAGAAGGGAGGCAAGTTCCTTCGCGTACTCTGTGTAAAATCGAACTGGTATCCCATCAGGTCCAGCGGCCTTTCCTCTTTTGAGCGATTTTAATTGTTTCTCTATCCCTCTGTCGTCTATTTTCATATCTACCATTTTGTCATCTGTGCGACAATCTAGAGAAGGAACTACAGTGCAGTCTTCCTCTGTGAAACAGCTTCGGAAGAAGACATTTAGTATTTCGGCCTTTAGTCTGTCATCCTCTGTTTCAGTACCATTTTGGTCACAGAGTGTCTGGACATTTTGTTTTGATCCACCTACCGCTTTGACATAAGACCAAAATTTCTTAGGATTTTCTGCCAAGTCAGTACATAGAACTTTACTTTCGAATTCATTGAACGCCTCTCGCATAGCCATCCCAGTGACAGCGAAAGCAGATATTAGTGTCATACGGGATGGACTCGAACTTAGGCCATAAGATTTCAGAGGTAGGTCTGGGATATTTTCTTAATATTTTGGCATGAGTCACAGTACAGAGTAATAAAGGACATGTGATTTATTCGGTTTGTTACCGCAATTACCTTGGTATCTATGAGAAGAGCTTTGCAGCATTAAAGAAGCCTGTAATAAGCAATGACCAAAACGTACAGCACACAAGACAGAGTATTGCGGCAATCCTCGGACAGATGCAAAGGTACTGTGGCGTGGTTGGAATCGTCGCTGGAACAGCTCAACATAACGTGAAATTGTATTGGTCTTCCAGGCATTCAGTGAACCCACAAAGGTGCATATCGACTCTTTAATCAGTTAACCTATACTGACTGCTGTGTATCACTGTTAACGTACAGGAAACAGTACCGGAGAAAAAAAACCGTCAAAATCGAGCAACACTGAATGTAAGCTTGAGGGCGTAATTGCAGTCAACAGCAGGTACCGTGAGCGAATGCAACAAGTTTGTTTCCAAACAAAGTGTCCAGCGCAGACCGTCGACATTTGCACTCTTCTCAGAGCATCACAGATACGAATGTAAACGGGGTGAGAATTCAAAAGAAATGAAATTATTCAGCCGGCCGGAGTGGCCGAGCGGTTAAAGGCGCTACAGTCTGGAACCGCACGACCACTACGGTCGCAGGTTCGAATCCTGCCTCGGGCATGGATGTGTGTGATGTCCTTAGGTTAGTTAGGTTTAAGTAGTTCTAAGTTCTAGGGGACTTATGACCACAGCAGTTGAGTCCCATAGTGCTCAGAGCCATTTTTTTGAAATTATTCCGTAACGAACCAATGGAGACGACAGGCATATAATCAGAAATACTCAGAAAATATTCCCGAGCAACCACAATAATTTTTTCGCTAGACTTTGGATTCATGTTGTAGACAAATAGGAGTGTACAGAGTCAGTTGGGTGACGTGTTGGGTGAATTTCCCGCGAGAGCAGCAAGAGGACAATACTACAGCAGTGTCTGATGTTGTAAAGCCTGGTTTGCACCGGAGCGAACACAAGCGAGCACGCGTCAGCGAACGAAAATTCTCTCTGGTGTTAATAGCAAGCAAGCGAAAAGCATTCGATCGTGTTCTGATCGCGTTTGCTGGTGTTCCGCTAGTTGCTGGTCTTTCAGTCTACCATCAAAGGAAGTTCCCGCTCTCTCCGCTTCGGCGCTGGCAGCTGAGAAAGCATTCGTCTGCTCTCCTGCGTGGGAACTACACTCCTGGAAATTGAAATAAGAACACCGTGAATTCATTGTCCCAGGAAGGGGAAACTTTATTGACACATTCCTGGGGTCAGATACATCACATGATCACACTGACAGAACCACAGGCACATAGACACAGGCAACAGAGCATGCACAATGTCGGCACTAGTACAGTGTATATCCACCTTTCGCAGCATTGCAGGCTGCTATTCTCCCATGGAGACGATCGTAGAGATGCTGGATGTAGTCCTGTGGAACGGCTTGCCATGCCATTTCCACCTGGCGCCTCAGTTGGACCAGCGTTCGTGCTGGACGTGCAGACCGCGTGAGACGACGCTTCATCCAGTCCCAAACATGCTCAATGGGGGACAGATCCGGAGATCTTGCTGGCCAGGGTAGTTGACTTACACCTTCTAGAGCACGTTGGGTGGCACGGGATACACGCGGACGTGCATTGTCCTGTTGGAACAGCAAGTTCCCTTGCCGGTCTAGGAATGGTAGAACGATGGGTTCGATGACGGTTTGGATGTACCGTGCACTATTCAGTGTCCCCTCGACGATCACCAGTGGTGTACGGCCAGTGTAGGAGATCCCTCCCCACACCATGATGCCGGGTGTTGGCCCTGTGTGCCTCGGTCGTATACAGTCCTGATTGTGGCGCTCACCTGCACGGCGCCAAACACGCATACGACCATCATTGGCACCAAGGCAGAAGCGACTCTCATCGCTGAAGACGACACGTCTCCATTCGTCCCTCCATTCACGCCTGTCGCGACACCACTGGAGGCGGGCTGCACGATGTTGGGGCGTGAGCGGAAGACGGCCTAACGGTGTGCGGGACCGTAGCCCAGCTTCATGGAGACGGTTGCGAATGGTCCTCGCCGATACCCCAGGAGCAACAGTGTCCCTAATGTGCTGGGAAGTGGCGGTGCAGTCCCCTACGGCACTGCGTTGGATCCTACGGTCTTGGCGTGCATCCGTGCGTCGCTGCGGTCCGGTCCCAGGTCGACGGGCACGTGCACCTTCCGCCGACCACTGGCGACAACATCGATGTACTGTGGAGACCTCACGCCCCACGTGTTGAGCAATTCGGCGGTACGTCCACCCGGCCTCCCGCATGCCCACTATACGCCCTCGCTCAAAGTCCGTCAACTGCACATACGGTTCACGTCCACGCTGTCGCGGCATGCTACCAGTGTTAAAGACTGCGATGGAGCTCCGTATGCCACGGCAAACTGGCTGACACTGACGGCGGCGGTGCACAAATGCTGCGCAGCTAGCGCCATTCGACGGCCAACACCGCGGTTCCTGGTGTGTCCGCTGTGCCGTGCGTGTGATCATTGCTTGTACAGCCCTCTCGCAGTGTCCGGAGCAAGTATGGTGGGTCTGACACACCGGTGTCAATGTGTTCTTTTTTCCATTTCCAGGAGTGTACTTTTGTTGTTGCCATTATGTGGGTGTCCAGTAGAGACATCTGGAGAGAATGTGATGTTGGCGATAGGAGACTATAAGTATCATAGAAGCCTGTGTGGTCCAAGAAATCGACAGCAGAAATGCCAAATAAAACGAAATATATTTGGTAGAAAATTGCTGAAGCCCAGAAAGGTTTAAACGAGGGCGAGGCGAAAGATGATAAATTCGTTAGGTGCTTCCATCAGGCGCGATCGGTGTGAATTAGCACAAGCTTTGTGTTTCTGTTTATTAAAAGTGAAGAGCACAGTAAATTTCTTAGGGAACACATTGTGCTCATGTGGGAACGATCTAGATGCTTGTAAAACAATAAACTGGTAGGAATTCTTTTTATTCCATGATTATCAGTTTCGACGAAACTAAAGCCGCCATCATCGGATCTAGGGAGGACAGAAAACACTATAAAAGAGGGCTCGGATTCCACTTATATAACATGTATACATATAAATCTAGTTACATACCTTAGGACACATACAGGTTACAACATCACGGCAAACAGTGGTGAGATTAATAATTGCCTATAACACGCAGGCCTTACAAAATTGTCGTAAGTAGAACATAGGCGTCCAAGAGAGATGACATTATAAATGTCAGGTGTCTCCATCACATACAAGCGCAAACTAGGTACTATCCCATCTCCGGCTCTGTTCTCACACTACAGGCCGCGTCGCGAGATGGCGCTAGCAGAACAGGCGCCAATGAATGCCACAGCTCGCGTCATAACAGGCTCTGCCTGTGTGGTAACACTACATCATTAAGGCTTGTACGTAATTCTAGAGATTACTGTATCACGTAGACATGTACAAAACTTATGAAAGCTGCAGACCTGTATGTGTCCTAAGGTGTGTAACTAAATTTATATGCATACATGTTATATAAGTGGAATCCAAGACCACTTTTATAGTGTTTTCTGTCCTCCCTAGATCCGATGATGGCGGCTTTAGTTTCGCCAAAACCGGTAATCATGGAATAAAAAGAATTCCTGCGATCTTGGGTACCAGGTTATTGTTTTACAGCAAATTTTCTAGAAAGTAAGCAAGTTCGAATATGAATCCATTACGCTGATTAAAATTAGAAATATGCAAAACTCTTGCTCATTTTCGTTGTTTACATTCATGGTATGTGTAATTACATGAGTGGTGTATCATTGTTATTTTAGAGGTTTTTGATGTAGTAAGTGAACAAACAAAATCTGTCTTCAAAATCTACCTGTCCTCTAACAAACTATTAATCACATTTTATCAAGTAGTCTTTGTGATGCACTGTATGCATATGCCACGTTTCATTAGTAATATTTTATTGAAGTTATCCTCTTTATATGCACTTTAAAAAATCATCGATGTTCTTGAGATATGTTTCTGCAGACAGCAGATATTATCTGAGATACAGCTGAGGTGCAATTATTAACACATTGTCGCGAATAAAACAGTGACCTGTATATACAATAAGTTTCCTTTAATTTATGTCTATGGTAACAACCGTTTTGTTAACAGATTACCGGCTTCGGACTATAATGACCATCAACAAACAAAGTCCTAAGGTACTGTTGCCATACTGGCGTAGTGATACTGACAACATGACTCGTGAATATGATGTTATTTATACATATTTGACGATGCTGGTGCTGATTTTGTATTTAACATTTGACGATGCCACTATGGCTGCAGTACATTAGGACTTTGTTTTTATAAAACAGATCTGATGATGGTCATTATAGACCGAAACCGATAATCTGTTAACAAGAAGTTTGTGACCATAGACGTAAATTAAAGGAAACTTACAAGTGAAGTGTGTCCAGTTGCTAATACTCAGAGGGTAATGTTGCTCGTCAGCAATTAGTGTTTTGCCTTTAAATATCGTCGTCAGTTATAATATGAAGCGAATGAAACGTGTAGCCGGCCGGGGTGACCGAGCGGTTCTAGGCGCTACAGTCTGGAACCGCGCGACCGCTTCGGTGGCAGGTTCGAATCCTGCCTCGGGCATGGATGTTTGTGATGTCCTTAGGTTAGTTAGGTTTAAGTAGTTCTAAGTTCTAGGAGACTGATGACCTCAGAAGTTAAGTCTCATAGTGCTCAGAGCAATTTAAACCATTTTTGAAACGTATCAACTCACATGTGTGCTCAGTTTTGGAGCACAGTTAATGCTAAGGAAGACTGAAGCTGCATTTCAGTATTAAGTGCATTGTCTCCACGCGATTCACGCCCACGAAGAAATTCTTCTTTTTCAAAGACACTTTGTATGTTTCGACAAAAGCAGGGCGATGACCACGTAAATAACTCCCATTGAAAGTCTTGCGCCTTGGCTATGACAGGTGTTGTACCGAGTGAAATCCGTTGTTCACGGGAACATGCGCATGGCAGTGTAAAATAGCGAATTATGCTCGTCTGCTTACGTCCGATTCCATACGCTGTGTAGTAAACGAGGCTCAGTGCTTACCTACTACGGTGCAGTGAGCGGCAGAAGATACGAGGTGAGGCGAGCCTGCTGCAGATTCCGGCCGTCGCCGCTCGGTGCCACTGGCCGCCGTGGCGCTATTTCCAGCGTCCGCCCTCCGTTGACAGAGTGCGTCACGCACCTCCCCACCGCCCCCTCCACTGGACCGCTGCGCCCGTGTCTCCAGTGCCATCTGCTACAGCCACTCAACGAATTAGCTTGTTTACCTCTGAAAGAAGTGGTATATCTTCTGCATCGACACTACACAAAATAATTAAAGGGTCACTTTTTTTGATACGACGTCATTCGCCACCATTACGACGTAGAAGTTTGAAATTTGATTCAAAGGTGCCTACAGCCTTCCTCTGTACTGATGCGGGGGGAGACGCTCTGGGACGTTACCCTCGGGATTGGTGACGCTTCCAACACAGAGGTGCGACACGTGCGAAAAAAAGGGTCAGAGCTCAGAAATTGTATGAGTTATAAGGTGCATTAACGAGATCACATTGGCACCAAATTTCACCACAAATCTGCTCAACGCCAGCGCGGACGTGTCACTCGATAAGATGGTTATCACACCTCCATTACAAATCATATCCCACCCCTTCTCCCGACGTCTCTGCACAGAGGTCGGACACCCGATCTTGATATCACGCGGTTCTTTCACGAGTGGCTGAGGAAAACATTTCAGATACACCGCTCCTCAGAATTGACATGAAAAGACCTCAGGAGGTAGCATAAAGCGCGTCAATGAAACCACTGCTTCCCTTGGGGCGTTCGTTTACACATGTTTCGGAAACGACCAGTTTGCAGTGCGATATGCAACAGAACGATGTTCTTGACAAGCTTTGTAACTGTCGACGCCCTGGGACATTAATCCCTCCTCTAAGAACATTGTGGAGCTGTAACCCCATTCAACAAGAACCCCTTTGGATTACAGTAGAGCCACAGTTTTTGCTCCAGTGTATAGGGTGGATCGTCCAAAACCATTCAACGAAATTTGAATGCGATCTCAACCAGCAACGGGTATGTAGCAGCAGCACCATTTAGGATAGGGAAAGCTAGTTTTGTGCAATATTCTGAGCACAACTTACAGCCAGGTGCGGGCCGGATTGCAGTGAGTTATGCTTACCAACAGTTGCGAAGTAGAGTAGAGGCCACAGGGCCGTCGGATTGCTGAAGGAGGCAGAAGGGGCCCACTGACCAACCTAGCATGTTTTGAGTACGTGATGTGAAGCGGCGCATATGACAAAACAGAGGTGCACAGCTGTGTATAAATAGGTGTGGGTTTCTAACGAGATCGATTCAAATGTGGCAGCTTTCCTGGATGGCGGAGTATGTCACACCACCAGCTATGCGCAGCAGCAGATGGGGCGCCAGCGTTCCTGTCCATTGCAGGTCACTGGTTCGACCCTCTGAGGCCAACGCGGGGTCCTTAGCGAGCCAGTGGCAGGCCACTCCATGGCTCACTACCACAGGCAGTCGTCCTAGCTTCCAACACACGCTGGAGGCATCCCGAGGCGGGGGCTGCAGATTCAGACAGGATCGCGGGTGCTTGTTGCCGCTGCGACCTTAGCTATGCTGGCGAGAAGCACACAGCTGACTGCCTGTGGCTCACACCGAGCGGCGCTGAGTCGGCAGGGACGCAGACCACCGAGTCAACTGCCGGGATCCTGACGACGCCGCAACTCCGCTGCCGTACAAGGTCGACACACAGCAGTGCGTGCACAGGTGGCTGAGGCAGCCATTCCGCACCAAGTCATTTCACAGACAGCAAAGTGGTGTCTTCAGCACTGCTGGACCCAGCGACGCAGATCGAGAGGAACAGGGGCACTGTAGTTGGAAAGCTCGGACGAGTCTTAATACAGTGCCTTCTACCTCTCCCCACTACATTTGATCATCCTGATACATTCGGTGGCAGAAGCTGCCACTACAGGGTGTTTATGCTTATTCAGCCCTTCTCTGGCATGATCACAGAAAGGGGGGGGGAGGCATGTAGGGGAGGGAGGCGTGCAACATGGACACATGCATGAAAATAACTGGAATGGGTCCCTCCCAGTTCGTCAACACCCTCGATGCCACTTGCGTATCTTTGTTGAGCACTTCAAAATGCAACTGTACAGAGACAATTCTTGGTCAGTTCCTAGGCGTCTGCAGACAGGGGCAACCGAGAGACGCTCCTCAGATTCCGCATGCCTGCAAGCATGCACAGAGGTACTACAGCAGCCATGTAGCGACGTTCATTTGCAGCGTGTTGAAGTGATCGCCTGCCTGCAGGTGCCTAGGAAACGGTTAACAGTTCTCTTTGTACAGGGACGTTTTTAAATGTGCTCAACAAAGGGGCACATGGGGGTTGAAACTCCCTGGCAGATTAAAACTGTGTGCCGAATCGGACTCGAAAGGACCTTTGCCTTTCACAGACAACTGATCCATCAACTGAACCACCCGAGCACGACTTACTTCAAGGCTATACTTCCGCCAATATCTCATGTCTTACCTTCCAAATTTCACTGAAGTCCAGGTCCAGCACATAGTTTTAATCTGATAGGAAGTTTCATAGCAGCACACACTCTGCTGCGGAGTGAAAATTCATTCTGAACTAAGAGTGTTTTCGATCTGAATGGGACTTACATGGACGCTTTGCTATATGACAATGTCAATCCTCCCCCACAGAAGGGCTGAGCATAGACAATCTTTCTGCTTCAGATCATGCTGGCGCCTATACAGCACCATGTACACAGCCATAGTATGGAAAGATTTCGTTCTGTTGTTATTTACCTTCTTGTGTTCGTAACTTCTTCTTGTAGTCTAATCCTATACGTGGCTTGGGAAGGAGAAATTAATCGATTGATTACTTTAGTGAAGGAACGGTCAGTTTTGTGAGACAAAACTCTGGAAAGTTGTAAAGACAGAGCTCATATAGAAATGTGTGAATCAAAGTATTCAAGAAATTGAGTGGAACATTTCAAAACATGAACGACAAGGAAAAGAAGTAATGCTGGCAGTAGGCTAAGTTTCTCAAGAGGGCTTATTGTATCATGTTCAAAAATATGTTTACGTTAAATAGAGTAATAATCATATTACGAAAAATTGTATTTTAGAAAACTGACGTCTTACATACCCAGCTGGAGTGAAAAAGTAATCTATCATTACTTTACCACAGTATTTCTGCAATTCCACATACCTCTCCAGCTACTTGCACTCGTTAAAGTCCAGTTACTGATAGTGTATTTTCCGTTTAACAGCCGCCGCTTTAACCCATAAGGTTAAACAAAACGACACAGCCTTTTACAATATATCCACAAAAATCAGAATCCAAGTTAAAAAATGTTGCTCAATATTAAATGTAAATAAATGAACAAATTACTTTTGAAACTTTCGAGAAATCTGTTTCTTTATTTATCTGTTCCTGCCTTAGTTAGTAACCCAATGGCTTATGATGTGACCAGAACAAATTATTGAGACATGATATGTGGTGAAATAGTATTTTTATTTCATTTACCTGATGGTGACAGTCAACATTTGTAGAGGATGAGTTAATTTCCCTCCTTCGTTTTTTTTTTTTTTTTTTTTTTTTTTTTTAAACGACGAAGAACTAAAACCTACGGTAACATTTCTTCATGTTACATTCCACTGGGACTGTGCTGAGAGACTGAGAAGGAAGAAAATGGATAGAGTTAGCATGTCGTTCCGTTCACAACAGTTGGATAAAAATGAAAGCGCTGGGGCGGCATGCCCTTTACACGGCGCCGTTTAGACGGTTGCCGGACAAGTTAGAACCGAGGGTAGCCAGTCTGAACCCTGATGTTGGAAGACTGTAGGATTGGCAGTATTTCCCTTCACGAAAAGGACGCCTGGTGACATACAGATGCTGATTATCAAACTGGCTGACAGTGGCACAGATTAATTTCCAGATACTCTCACAATGCTCCACGGCATAAGGGCACCTAATACTGTCACGGCCAATGTAAACACGAAGCACAGAAGCCCTCCTGCTGGTGGTCGATAAATGTAGACAACAATTAAGAAACTACTTTCACCTGTCCCTTCCCTCAATTCCACAATTATCCACAGAAATACACTAGGTGTCCAAAATGTTAAGGGTCAAAAGTATGTAAACGGGAGTGGATCATAGGCTGGCTGTACTGAGATAAGGGACCAGTTGTGCAGAATGAATATTTCAGGTGGTAAAAAATCTCGAATGAGCATCGCATGTGAGGCACATATTTGTAAACGACTTATGTTTTTAAGGAAAGAAATTCTGCACTATCGCTATAGGCTGTATACACAAAACTCTTACTTCATACGCCAGGTTTTGATCTTACTGGCCATTATAAAGTATCTGAAATTAAAAAAAAAATACATATGCAGTTTATTTTAGCTATTACATGGGAAAAGTAACAAATCTAACAGAGTACTGACAGAGTAAATGACAGTTACGATACAAACCACCAAGTGTGTTCCATGTACTCACACATCTGAAGAACTCTCATTGTCAAATAAGTCGAACCTACAATCATTTAGGATCCCTGTGGGTATAATTTATTACCCACTGTATTATCATTGTCACTGTACTCTGACTTTGTCCATAATGGATTCTGACTGACTTATCACTGTAATTTATTACCCAATTGCCGCGCGGGATTAGCCGAGCGGTCTTAGGCGCTGCAGTCGTGGACTGTGCGGCTGGTCCCGGCGGAGGTTCGAGTCCTCCCTCGGGCATGGGCGTGCGTGTTTGCCCTTGGAATAATTTAGGTTAAGTAGCGTGTAAGCTTAGGGACTGATGACCTTAGCAGTTAAGTCCCATAAGATTTCACACACATTTGAACATTTTATTACCCAATTAGAATAAATTTATTACCCAGTTAGGGGAAGCTGTTATCCTATTGGTTGACGGACAGATAAGGGTGTTTATTTAGAATCCCTATCGCTATAGTTTGTGACCTAGTTAGGTTATCCTGCGATACTTAGCGCTATAATTTATTGCCGAATATACCGTCCAGGATGACATCACAATCAAATGTGGTGGTCCTAGATAATGGAAGCTGAAAGGTCTCCATGTTGAAGGATATGTGAAGTGTCATATTGGCTCACCCTAAAGGATTTTTCACAAAACTCTCTCATGTTACAGTGGACATAATCCAGTGTAAAATGGTGAGACATTTAATGAAAAGGTCTATCCATTAAAAGGTTTAGGAAACTTGTTGTAGATATGTACGTAGTACTATTTAATAGATTGGTGATATCTAGCATACCTGCGGGATATCTATGACAATTTATTATTATTACAGCTCGGTTTTTTTGAAGAAGCATAAACAAGTGGAGTAGCCAAATGAAAAAAAAAACAGATAGAATAAAGGCACATAAACCGGTTACGATTCCACAAGTAATCGCCATAACTGTTAGTACATTTATCCATGTGGGAGACAAGACATCATTGGCTTCATGAAAAAATGTTTGCGGTTGCCTACAGAACTATGAATGTACCCAGGCGTGCGTCTCTTTGTCCGCAGCAAATCGACGTCCACAGACATCTTTCTTCAGGGCTCCAAAAATATAGAAAGTGCGTGGGGAGTGATTGGGACTGTGTGGAGGATGTGTAAGGGCTTCCCAGCGAAACTTCTGCAGCGTAGACGAAACAATTATGGTAATCGGTGGAAAGTCTGCAAATCTATCCGTGAGATATAGCTCAGACTATGGCGGGCTATTTTGTTACAGTTACCGCCACTGACAGTCAGGATTCAGTTTTTCGACGCTACAGAGTGGTTTCTGAGAGGGGCAGTAGGAACTTTAGGTCAAAAATAATAAGTGCGCCACCTCCATGTGGGAACTGGATTCTGTTCTGTCCACAGCTCGTGACACGTGACCTGGTCATGTTAGTATCCATTGTAGCATGTTACAGCACTTCACAGGACGGAGCAAAGGAGCCCTTTTTAACCTCATTTGTGGATCAGGTCACTTTCCCGACTCGGGAGGCAATTTTAATTCCACTTTCAAAACCCGGGAAGGATCGCACATGCCCAAGCAGTTATCGTAGTATTCCCTCTTTAACGGCGGTGAAAGAACCTGGCCCTCCTGGAAATGGTTATACAACAGACTTCGCTGCATTGGTATCATCTTAATTTTTTTGATATCGAGAAGGACTATAGTACTACCAGGGGGCACATTATCCTCTGGCGGCTTCATGAATGGGGTCTTCAAGGATATTTCCCCATCTTTATATGATCCATTATCTCACCACGCTATTTTAAATATGGTGTCGGTGATTCCTCTCTCATCGCTGTGAGCCGGAGAACTGCGACCCTCAAGGTAGCGTTTTAATTGTGACTGTCTATGCTATAGCTGTTAATAGCATCACGTCAGTAGTTAAATGTCATGTGCAGCGTTCTTTGTTTGTTGACGACCTCTCTGTCCTTCGTTAATCCTCAAGTCTTGCAAAAGCGACTCATCAGCTGCAACTGACTCTTGGATGGTTGGATGAATCGACGGAGAGGAGGAGTTAAAATTTTGAACCATGAAGTCTGTGTGCGCTCTTTTTAACTCTTCAGATTCTGTTTTAACCTTTCCTGAATTGAGGATGACGGACACTGTTCTTCATTTTAAAGGGACGGTAAGTTTTATAGGTCTCACATTTGCCTCTGAACTTACATGGTTGCCACACCTTATGTACCTCAAAAGACGGCCCCGCCAAGAACTTAATACATTAAAATGCCTTAGTCATAATTCGAAGAGGGCAGGCCGAACGTGTCTGCTTCAGTTTTCCAGGGCCTTTGTACATCTCGGCCTGATTTTGGTGCACCGTTTATGAGTCTGCAAGACCTTCTTATTTAAGACTGTGAACATGCTGCACCATAAAGGAATTGGGCAGGACCCTGAAGCCTTTCAAGCCAGTCTCAGATTGAGCGTTTGCACTGAGGCTAGTGAGCCGCTGCTTCACATCAGGCGACGACTCCTCATGACGCGACAGGCCTATAAAACACTGCCGACGCCACACACATCTGCATTCCGTACTGTTGCTCGGCCACCTATGGAAAGGCTTTTTCATAATCGACACTGAGCGACGAGATCCTAAGGGCTTCGTGCACAGGATCCTCTTTTAGAGATGGGTATGGCTGGTTATAACATTTTACACCAAGGTTGGAGCAGATTTCCACATTGACTCCTATAGGAGTCCAGAATTATTTTAGACTTGAAGCATTATAAGAAACAGTGCACTCCAGATTTTAGCTTTCAGTTTCTGTTTATTAGTATTTTAGATAGATATCACGGTTTTGGAGTTGTGTACAATGATGGTTCCAAACGAAGGGTCTCCCTTAGCTGTTCAGTAGTATTTCCCCACCGTGTCTTCAAGGTTCGCCTTCCCCGTAACTATACCGTACTTTCAGCAGAGCTCCATGCGATCCTGAGGAGATGAGGCGTCTTCAGGGCTAACAGTTTCTCATCTGTTCCGATTCCCTCAGTGCACTACAATCGTTGCAGCAAATGTACTCAGCAAATGGTCCAGTCCGCACATGAATAATTGTAGTTCCTTCAACAGTAGGGGAAGCAGCTGTAATTCTCCTGGTACCAAGACACTGAGGAAATCAACGGGCACACCAGTCTGCCAAAGAGGTCTACAGGGATCATTAAGTGACACACTGTGCTATTCCCCTGTAGATTGTCGTTTCTCTGGTGAGTCAAAGACCCATGAATTTATGGGAGGGGGAGTGGCTGGCAGTGACGGGCAATAACGTGTGGTTAGTCAAACCAACCATCTGCCTGTGGCGTTCCTACCGTCGGTCACTCTGGCGGGATACATTCGCTCTGACCCGCTTCCGAAATGGGCGGCTGTCCCCTCATGCACGGCTTCCTACTCCAGCGAGAGGACCACGTTGTATATGATGCTTGAAGCATGAGGATCATTTTACGCCACATTTTAACTCAGTGCATTTCACATTGCGGTAACCAGGCAGATGCAAATTTCGGTGGGGATCTGCCCACTGTTTTAGCTGATGATGAGGTGAGCATGGTGAAGGTTTTAAAGTTTTGTGAAGTGTCTAACGTTCATCCTAAGCTTTTAGCCTGGAAATTTTAGTATGTTGCAGAGTGACTGGCTCATCTTTTATATTCAAAAATGGTTCAAATGGCTATGAGCGCAATGGGACTTAACATCTGAGGTCATCAGTCCCCTAGAACTTAGAACTACTGTAACCTAACTGACTTAAAGACATTACAAATATCCATGCCCGAGGCAGGATTCGAACCTGCGACCGTAGAGATCGCGCGGTTCCAGACTGAAGCGCCTAGAACCGCTCGGCCACACCGGCCGACCCCTTTTTATTCCAGCGATCCGCTGGCCACAGCATTCTACTACGCTATTTCAATTATTTCCACCGCTTTTTCCTTTTTTACTCTACTATTAGACCTGAGACAATACATTATTTTCGCATCTCTCTCCCTCTCTCTCTCCCTCCCACCCCCCCCCCCCTCTCTCTCTCTCTCTCTCTCTCTCTCTCTCTCTCTCTCTCTCTCTCTGTGTGTGTGTGTGTGTGTGTGTTTGTTTGTTTGTTTGTTTGTATGTGAACACATGTTTTTACTGCGTTTTATTATTTTTAATTGTAGTTGAAGTTTTGTAATTCTGTGAACTGTATATTCGTACCGATGTCAGAGACTCTGCTGTCGTGCGCTCGCATAACGCTATCATTACCATCACATATTGCTCACACAGGGATCACGAACACAAGATTAGGCTAATTACGGTGCACATAGAGGCGTTTGAACAATAACTCTTCCCGCGTTTCACACGCGAATGTAACGAAAAGAAACCCTAATAACTGGTGCAATGCGAAGTACCCTCTGCTACGCACTTCAGAGTGGTTTGCAGAGTATGAGTTTAGATGTAGATTTTCTTTACACTTTTCCTACCACGAACCCCAACATCAGGACAACAGTGTTACCTCCATCTTTTCTCTTGTTCTGGTAGCAAATTCACCCTATCTGTTCATTTATCGTAATACGTCACAATTTTTACGATCGATTTAATACGTGTGTAAAGTCAATCTGCGTCGACTCGTTAAAAGCGCTAAAGCTGCTGGGTAATATATGTCCCTAGCGCAAAACGAAACCCAAGCTGCTTCGTCATCGCATAAACACGCTAACCGCATGCCTCGCTCTGCGGTGTAACTACAGATTACTTCTGCCACCCTATTACCTACGGAGATTTCACCGAGATATATTCATGCTTTGCATGATGACGAACGCCTATTTCACGTTTTTTCTTCTCCCTATTGCTTGCAGCGTGTTACGGATATCTGATATTAGTAGTTAGATCAGATGTGAATATAGATCACACTGAGTCATTTATTCTGCCCGTCTCACGTCGTTACAAAGGCAGCCAGAAGG
This sequence comes from Schistocerca piceifrons, assembly GCF_021461385.2. Taxonomy (NCBI): domain Eukaryota; kingdom Metazoa; phylum Arthropoda; class Insecta; order Orthoptera; family Acrididae; genus Schistocerca; species Schistocerca piceifrons. The sequence goes on along the minus strand of NC_060141.1, from coordinate 409,648,973 downwards.
GGCTGTGTCTTAATTAGGCATCTGTCGTTTTTCGCATGATCTTGCTTGTAATCGACTTGACTGCACAGGGAGATACTTCAAATCCACGCAAAAAGGAAGGGAAGAAACAGAAAAGTACGAGTTGTTGGCGCTCAGATCCTTAGCGTTATTGAGCGGTTCATCTTTTCAATTCTCTGCACTCGATTTCAGGGCGAGTTCCAACCACTCCAGACGAAATTCACGGCTGATTAATGATAGAAGCCGGATCTCTGCCTTCTGCGGGTTACGTTCTCGAAACGGAAAAGTCGAAAAGTATTACGGTATTCGCAGCATATTTTGCAGACAGTATTCACGTACACCATTGAATGTACCTGAAAAATTATGTCATAATACGACACATAATTCAGGAGATATGACATCATAAATATTGACATGCATGAAACACTAGCTTTTCTCAAAACAGAGCGCAACTTTACGCAGATTATACTCATCCAGCAATTAGCGACTTCCAAAAAACCTTAAGCATAATTTCCAAATTTTTATAAGCTTTCTCTCACTGTTTCAAGCATGGGACTTCGATTCGTTAAAAGACCTGGGACGGGCAGTAACTGATTTCCTAGAAACAATAACCATTAAAATACCCACGAAATGCTGATCATCTGCTTTGTATTCAAAGTGTCTTGGAGCCTTCATATAGCTGATGAAAGACATACAGTCTTGTCATTATATGTACAAATAAAAATTTCTTTCATCGATTGATCATCTGTATTGCAAATTTCCCGTTGCAGATGCTAGGTTTCATACAGCTACTGCATGCCCACATTAACTATCACAAAACTATCATCAGGGACATGGTACAGGGAACTTTTCAGTCTATTGCGTTACTAATTTCCTTCTCATTAATTTCACGGTAATGTCTCTATTAATGTAACCATCAAAGGGACGCTAAATTGTAATTTTTCTCCTTTCCTCCTGCCATTCGTAAATGGACCGTGAAGAACATGATTGATAGATACGTAATTAGTCCCATAGACTTAGAACTACTTAAACCTAACTAACCTAAGGACATCACACTAATCCATGCCCGAGGCAGGATTCGAACCTGAGGCCGTAGCGGTCGCGCGGTTCCAAATTGAAGCGCCTAGATCCGCTCGGTCACAACGGCCGGCAACATGGTTATCTATTTCATATTCTCTTGCTCTTTACTTACGTTAACGCTTCGCAGTGCAGAATTATTTTAAAAATAAATTCAGAAGATTATATTTATCTTTATTTATTTATTTATTTATTTAACCTGGTATGGTCATGTATTACATCGTACTAAGGTTTCGTACGTATAGTGCACTTTTTTACATCCCAGTTACCCGAGCTATAATAATTTTTATATTACGATTTAAAGTGATTTGAATGTCTGAAATGGCAGCGATGAGTAAACTACACCGACTATGAACTAATAAAGTTAGTACTGGCAGTACCTGTGCTATCGCAGCTACTGTCACTAATTGTGATAACAGCAATAATAACCCCCCCCCCCCCCCCCCCCCCCATGAACCATGGACCTTGCCGTTGGTGGGGAGGTTTGCGTGCCTCAGCGATACAGACAGCCGTACCGTAGGTGCAACCACAACGGAGGGGTATCTGTTGAGAGGCCAGACAAACGTGTGGTTCCTGAAGAGGGGCAGCAGCCTTTTCAGTAGTTGCAGGGGCAACAGTCTGGATGATTGACTGATCTGGCCTTGTAACAATAACCAAAACGGCCTTGCTGTGCTGGTACTGCGAACGGCTGAAAGCAAGGGGAAACTACGGACGTAATTTTTCCCGAGGGCATGCAGCTTTACTGTATGATTAAATGATATGGCGTCCTCTTGGGTAAAATATTCCGGAGGTAAAATAGTCCCCCATTCGGATCTCCGGGCGGGAACTACTCAAGAGGATGTCGTTATCAGGAGAAAGAAAACTGGCGTTCTGCGGATCGGAGCGTGGAATGTCAGAACACTTAATCGGGCAGGTAGGTTAGAAAATTTAAAAAGGGAAATGGATAGGTTAAAGTTAGATATAGTGGGAATTAGTGAAGTTCGATGGCAGGAGGAACAAGACTTCTGGTCAGGTGGCTACAGGGTTATAAACACAAAATCAAATAGGGATCATGCAGGAGTAGGTTTAATAATGAATAGGAAAATAGGAATGCGGGTAAGCTACTACAAACATCATAGTGAACGCATTATTGTGGCCAAGATAGATACGAAGCCCACACCTACTACAGTAGTACAAGTTTATATGCCAACTAGCTCTGCAGATGACGAAATAAAAATGAAATAAAAATGAAATAAAAGAAATTATTCAGATAGTGAAGGGTGATGAAAATTTAATAGTCATGGGTGACTGGAATTCGGTAGTAGGAAAAGGGAGAGAAGAAAACGTAGTAGGTGAATATGGATTGGGGCTAAGAAATAAAAGAGGAAGCCGCCTGGTAGAGTTTTGCACAGAGCACAACTTAATCATAACTAACACTTGGTTTAAGAATCATGAAAGAAGGTTGTATACATGGAAGAACCCTGGAGATACTAAAAGGTATCAGATAGATTATATAATGGTAAGACAGAGATTTAGGAACCAGGTTTTAAATTGCAAGACATTTCCAGGGGCAGATGTGGACTCTGACCACAATCTATTGGTTATGACCTATAGATTAAAACTGAAAAAACTGCAAAAAGGTGGGAATTTAAGGAGATGGGACCTGGATAAACTGAAAGAACCAGAGGTTGTACAGAGTTTCAGGGAGAGCATAAGGGAACAATTGACAGGAATGGGGGAAAGAAATACAGTAGAAGAAGAATGGGTAGCTTTGAGGGATGAAGTAGTGAAGGCAGCAGAGGATCAAGTAGGTAAAAAGACGAGGGCTAGTAGAAATCCTTGGGTAACAGAAGAAATATTGAATTTAATTGATGAAAGGAGAAAATATAAAAATGCAGTAAATGAAGCAGGCAAAAAGGAATACAAACGTCTCAAAAATGAGATCGACGGGAAGTGCAAAATGGCTAAGCAGGGATGGCTAGAGGACAAATGTAAGGATGTAGAGGCTTATCTCACTAGGGGTAAGATAGATACTGCCTACAGGAAAATTAAAGAGACCTTTGGAGAAAAGAGAACCACATGTATTAACATCAAGAGCTCAGATGGAAACCCAGTTCTAACAAGGGAACCTCCCCATCGCACACCCCCCCCCCCCCCCCCCCTCAGATTTAGTTATAAGTTGGCACAGTGGATAGACCTTGAAAAACTGAACACGTCAATCGAGAAAACAGGAAGAAGTTGTGTGGAACTATGAAAAAACTAAGCAAAATATACAAACTGAGTAGTCCATGTGCAAGATATGCATCATCTAGGAGAGTTCGAATTCAGGAGCGCTGTGGTCCCGTGGTTAGCGTGAGCAACTGCGGAACGAGAGGTTCTTGGTTCAAATCTTCACTAGAGTGAAAAGTTTACTTTCTTTATTTTTGCAAAGTTATGATCTGTCCGTTCGTTCATTGACGTCTCTGTTCAGTGTAATAAGTTTAGTGTCTGCGTTTTGCGGCCGGACCGCAAAACCGTGCGATTAGTAGCCGAAAGGACGTGCCTGTCCAATGGAAACCGAAAACATTTGATTCCAAGGTCATAGGTCAACCGATTCCTCCACAGGAAAACACGTCTGATATATTCTATACGACACTGGTGACGGCATGTGCGTCACATGACAGGAATATGTTGTCGACCCACTTAACTTGTACACTTGGTGAATGGGTAAAAAGATTCTTCTACCTTGCCCAATTTAGGTTTTCTCGTGGATGTGATAACCACTCCCAAAAAGGTGTGAAAACATAAAAGTTTGTCACATAAACTGCAATAAATGAATGCAACAGTTTCACAGTCGCACAGTTTTCCCTGTGCTCTGTCAAAACATGTTTTTAATATTTTCAAATTTTTCCGTGTGTAGACCGTCAAATCCTGCATATGTCCAAGCAAATCTGAACATGTCCTGGAATTTTGGAGAGCGAAGTTGATTATATGCGAGTGCCTGAACTTTGATAATTGTCTGAAAATAAAAAATAAAATTTTCTCCCGAGGGAAGATTTGAACCAAGGACCTATCCTTTCGCAGCTGCACATGCTAACCACGGGACCACGGCGCTTATAGGTTTACACTCACCTGTATGTTGCTTATCTTACACATGGACTACTCAGTTTGTATATTTTGCTTATTTTGTCATAGTTCCACATAACTTCTTCCTGTTTTCTCGATTGATCTGTGTTCAGTTTTTCAAGGCCTATCCACTGTACCAACTTATAACTAATTCTGAGGGGGGTGCGATGGGGAGGTTCCCTTGTAAGCAAAGAAGGGAAAGCAGAAAGGTGGAAGGAGTATATAGAGGGTCTATACAAGGGCGATGTAATTGAGGACAATATTATGGAAATGGAAGAGGATGTAAATGAAGATGAAATGGGAGATACGATACTGCGTGAAGAGTTTGACAGAGTACTGAAAGCCCTGAGTCGAAACAAGGCCCCGGAGTAGACAACATTCCATTGGATCTACTGACGGCCTTGGGAGAGCCAGTCCTGACAAAACTCTACCATCTGGTGAGCAAGATGTATGAAACAGGCGAAATACCCCCAGACTTGAAGAAGAATATAATAATTCCAATCCCAAAGAAAGCAGGTGTTGACAGATGTGAAAATTACCGAACAATCAGTTTAATAAGCCACAGCTGCAAAATACTAACACGAATTCTTTACAGACGAATGGAAAAACTAGTAGAAGCCGACCTCGGGGAAGATCAGTTTGGATTCCGTGGAACACGTGAGGCAATACTGACCTTACGACTTATCTTAGAAGAAAGATTAAGGAAAGGCAAACCTACGTTTCTAGCATGTGTAGACTTAGAGAAAGCTTTTGACAACGTTGACTGGAATACTCTCTTTCAAATTCTAAAGGTGTCAGGGGTAAAATACAGGGAGCGAAAGGCTATTTACAATTCGTACAGAAACCAGATGGCAGTTATAAGAGTCGAGGGACATGAAAGGGAAGCAGTGGTTGGGAAGGGAGTAAGACAGGGTTGTAGCCTCTCCCCGATGTTATTCAATCTGTATATTGAGCAAGCAGTAAAGGAAACAAAAGAAAAATTCGGAGTAGGTATTAAAATCGATGGAGAAGAAATATAAACGTTGAGGTTCGCCAATGACATTGTAATTCTGTCAGAGACAGCAAAGGGCTTGGAAGAGCAGTTGAATGGAATGGACAGTGTCTTGAAAGGAGGATATAAGATGAACATCAACAAAAGCAAAACGAGGATAATGGAATGTAGTCGAATTAAGTCGGGTGATGCTGAGGGAATTAGATTAGAAAATGAGACACTTAAAGTAGTAAAGGAGTTTTGCTATTTGGGGAGCAAAATAACTGATGATGGTCGAAGTAGAGAGGATATAAAATGTAGACTGGCAATGGCAAGGAAAGCGTTTCTGAAGAAGAGAAATTTAACAACGAGTATAGATTTAAGTGTCAGGAAGTCGTTCCTGAAAGTATTTGTATGGAGTGTAGCCATGTATTGAAGTGAAACATGGACGATAAATAGTTTGGACAAGAAGAGAATAGAAGCTTTCGAAATGTGGTGCTCAGAAGAATGCTGAAGATTAGATGGGTAGATCACATAACTAATGAGGAAGTATTGAATAGGATTGGGGAGAAGAGAAGTTTGTGGCACAACTTGACCAGAAGAAGGGATCGGTTGGTAGGACATGTTCTGAGGCATCAAGGGATCAACAATTTAGTACTGGAGGGCAGCGTAGAGGGTAAAAATCGTAGAGGGAGACCAAGAGATGAATACACTAAGCAGATTCAGAAGGATGTAGGTTGCAGTAGGTACTGGGAGATGAAGAAGCTTGCACAGGATAGAGTAGCATGGAGATCTGCATCAAACCAGTCTCAGGACTGAAGACCACAACAACAACAACAATAATAAAAAGTAACAATAATGATGGTGGCATACATAAGAATAATTTATAGGTGTACAAATCAGATGTTTTCTGATATAGCGAGTTCTGGGGAAAGGGAAATTTAAGGAGACTGCATCGGCTAAGAATACTGGGAAGTGAGGAAGATCAGGTTGGAAACAGGGATGTACAATAGTAACAAGTGCGTACAGGAACAATGGTTACGCTTATTGTTGCTTTACTTGATATGTCATTAACTGTTCCTGGAGCTGGAGATATTATTTAATCCTCTAATATAATATTATTCCAGAGTCGGGTTCCTGCTACTGAGAAGGACTTCGAGAAAGTGGCTGAATGATGACGTGGGACAGAAAGGATTTTGCTGTGACAGAAGCGCGTTATTCCGCCATGCTCTTCAGACAAGAGCGATAAGATCAAGAAGACGTGTGAGGGACAGTATTCACTGATAAAACAGAAGAGAAGACAGAAGTTACCGAAATCTCTGCACTTGTTTGCGATGTGACGAACACAGTCATTCATAACCTTAACCATAAATGTGATTTATGGGTAGATGTTTGATGAGAATGACAGGAATTTCTTAGATTGTTCGTTTCTAAGAGCACACAGCTGATATTAAGACTGTATTATTATCATGAATTATGTAGATAGACACATGGTCATGTATGACTACGAAGTCTTTCGCGACGGAGTCCTTGCATAAAAAGTTCTCGGTTTACTTGCCGCGTCAAATTTGGATAAAATCCCAAGCTTTCGATGACTACCTCCGTCATCTTCGTCAGGGGTAAAACTGACTGTCGTGGACCGTAGTCATGTAGCTCAAAAATTCTATGCATTTCTGCCATTTCGAGGTGTATATTGTTTTTGTAATTCGGTATCTTGAGTACGACGAGGGCATTGAGGAGCACTCTCACGAATATCTGTCTCACACGATTATGTGTAAAGGTGCCCAAAGAATGTAATCTTAATAGAAAATGGATGCTCCCTCGGAATGAGTAGGAATTTTTATTGATTTTAAGTCAGTCTCTGGATAATTTTATCGACTAATCGTGGAGAAACGGAATACATTCGTCACCCGTGTGTGTAGGAAACATCTGAATTCTGTGGGGAGTGACTGTATCCAGACACTTTGTTTGTACATTAAAATTTTCTACGGTAACTATGGATTTTATTACGAACATATGATGATTGTGTGATACCCCGGAACAGAAAATTTGGAGAGATATTGTAGGAACAGGTCTGCAGTTGATGAATGATAAGGGTAAAACTGGGGAAATCACCGCCTATCACCACTTCTCAATCACACAGCCAGCGGCACTCACCTGATAATCTTCTATCCCTGGGCCGTGAAGACATGAAACTTCTTCTCTTGACAGATATTTCACCGCCTAATTTACGATTTGAAGTAAAAAGGATAGTGGGGAAGCTAAAGCACTAACAAAACCAGCAAATGCTGTTGCATCCCGGAATGAATTCGGTTTGCACGCCTACATTTTTTAAAGTTTTTACGCAAAATGTCTCTAAGCACTATGGGACGTAACATCTGAGTTATCAGTCCCCTAGGCTTAGAACTACTTAAACCTAACTAACCTAACGACAACACACACATCCATGCCCGAGGCAGGATTCGAACCTCCGACCGTAGCAGCCGTACGGTTCTGGACTGAAGCGGCCAGAACGGCTTGGCCACACCGGACGGCTAGTTTTTAGTCGGTGAGCAAAGAGCCAAACAGATGAATTCGGGACCTGTGTGTCAATTGGTATGTCAACACGACGGACCGCCAACGTAGCAGATGACAAGGCGTTCGTCTAGCGTTGTCACACAACCTCCGAACGAGGGAACTAAAAGAGCAAACAATGCAATACGCCGTAACAGAGCAGAATGAAGTAACGCTCCGTGACACTTAAGCACCAGAAGGTCACTGTAATTGTCAAATGTTGCTGGAAGACCCGAGTTCGACAACAAAGAACAGTTATTGAGCGACAACAACGAGGTAAGAAACGCTGGCGAGTCCAATAAACCAGGGTACACTCACTGACCAACTTACACTGAAGCGCCAAAGAAACTGAGATAGTCATGCGTGCGGGCCGGAGTGGCCGTGCGGTTCTAGGCGCTGCAGTCTGGTGCCGGGCGATCGCTACGGTCGCAGGTTCGAATCCTGCCTCGGGCATGGATGTGTGTGATGTCCTTAGGTTAGTTAGGTTTAATTAGTTCTAAGTTCTAGGCGACTGATGACCTCAGAAGTTAAGTCGCATAGTGCTCAGAGCCATTTGAACCATTTTTTAGTCATGCGTATTCAAATACAGAGATATGTAAACAGGCAGAGTACGACGCTGCCGTCGGCAACGCCTATATAATACAAGTGCCTGGCGCAGTTGTTAGATAGGTTACTGCTGCTACAATGGCAGGTTGTCAAGATTTAGATGAGTTTGAACTTGGTGTTTAGCAAGCGCCCGAGCGATGGGACACCGCATTACCAAGATTGCGATGAAGTGCGGATTTTTCCGTACGACCATTTCACGAATATACCCTGAATGTCAGGAATCTGGTAAAGCATCAGATCTCCGACATCGCTGCGACCGAAAAAAGATCCTACTAGAACGGGAACAACGACGACTGAAAAGAATCGTTCAACGTAACAGATTACGATCGTTCCGCAAATTGCTATGGATTTCAATGCTCAACAAGTATTAGTGTGCGAACCATTCAACGAAACATCATCGATATTGGCTTTCGGAGCTGAAGGCGCACTCGTGTATCTTTTGTGACTGCACGACGCAAAGCGTTGCGCCTCGCCTGGGCCTGTCAACACCGACATTAGACTGTTGATGACTGGAAACATGTTGCATGATCCGACGAGTCTCGTTTCAAATTGTATCGAGCGGATGGACGTGTACGTGTATGGAGATAACCTCATGAGTCCATGGACCCTTCATGTTAGTAGAGGATTCTTCAAGCTGGTGGAGGCTGTGTAATGGTGTGGGGCGTGTGCAATTGGAGTGATATCGGACCTCTTGTACGTGTAGATACGACTGTGACAGGTGACACGTCCGTAAGCATCCTGCCTGATGATATGCATCCATTCATGGCCATTGTGAATTCCGACGGTTCAAAATGGTTCAAATGGCTCTGAGCACTATGGGACTCAACTGCTGTGGTCATAAGTCCCCTAGAACTTAGAACTACTTAAACCTAACTAACCTAAGGACAGCACACAACACCCAGCCATCACGAGGCAGAGAAAATCCCTGACCCCGCCGGGAATCGAACCCGGGAACCCGGGCGTGGGAAGCGAGAACGCTACCACACGACCACGAGATGCGCGCAATTCCGACGGTCTCGGGCAATTCCAACAGGATAATACGACGCTCCACACGCCAAGAATTGCTGCAGAATGGCTCCAGGAACACCCTTCTGAGTTTTAACACCTCCGCTGGCCACCAAACTCCCCAGACATGAACATTATTGAGCATATCTGGGATGCCTTGCAACGTGCTGTTAAGAAGAGATCTCCACCCCCTCGTTCTCTTACGGATTTATATACAGCCTTGCAGGATTCATGGTGTTAGTTCTCTCCAGCACTACTTCAGACATTATTCAAGCCCATGGCACGTCGTGTTGCGTGACTTCTGCGTGCTCGCGGAGGCCCTACACGATATTAGGCAGGTGTGCCAGTTTCTTTGGCTCTTCAGTGTAAAACCACGGCGGTATAGGCGATAGCTCTGATGCTTAAGTAATCGGACTTTCGGAGCTCCCATACGCAGTCAGTCGTGCAGCAAGGCACAAGTGCGGAGTCTGTCTGCTGGCCGGGATTAGGTACAGGTTAGGAGCACCGCCCACGTGACCCTCCGCTCATCCCTCTTGCGGCTGCACGTGGCGGACCTCCTGTTACTGACTTCCAACAATTCTGAGCCGCTTCTGCTATCATTACCTACTATAGGCGGGATTACTAAACAAGAAATCTGCGAGAGAGAGACTGGAAAGACAATAAACTAAAGAAGTCGGGAAGCGAGAAATGGAATTAGCTGTAAACAAATCGCATATTCTGGGTGACTCATCTGTTCCTACCGATGTCGTTCATGCACCCCGCAATTCTATGTCTGTCCTTCGAAAACCAAACGCAAGATTTTCATAATCTTACGCTTGATACATGCAAAGTATTTGCCCTGCAGAAAAAATGAACAGCTCCTTTTCATAGGAAATTTAACGTAGTTAAATTTTGTGCTGGGATACATTGTCGCTGAAGGCGGCGGTTTTCGAGATATTCATGAAAAGTGTACATAAAGGGACCTTCAAACGCACCTCCACCACACACCATTCCTCACCAGTCCAGATTTTTAGTATGTTGCTCGTGGCACTCCCTCCTTCCACCATACAAAAATTTCCGATTGCACGAATCGATCTTTTTTAGTCTCTTTTGTTTGGACTACTACGGAACCAGGATAGTAAGCTATTTCGTTAACATTATTAATTTAAACGTGCCCATGTGAGTAATGCAAGAAACTCGACTTTTGTAAACGTTGTAATGAAACTAATTACGGTGACATTTGGATCCAGACTTGATCCTTAAAACAGTAATTTCATACGCAGAAGGTCTGACGAATACAACGATGTAAGTGTTTATTCTTACACTGTTAAAATTCTCAAAATTATTAGGCAAAATTTACACAAACGTCGATTTTCCAATTTGTAGGTTCTCGACTAAGCTGGTGGCGTAAGACTAGTCAATGAAGACCAAAAAAGATAAAATGTGGAAAATAATTCGTACAGTCGCATATTTTTGTGGTAGAAGGGAGGGCCGTGAACATTGTACTATGAATTCTGACGGGTGGAGGCTGAGTGTGGGAGTGGGGGTACTTCTGAAGGTCAGTTTTGCATGTTTTTCTTGAATGTCATGAAAACTATGCTCTTTAGCGAAAACGTGTCCCAGTACAAAATTTAACTGCGTTAAATTTCCTACAAAAAAGGTCCAGTCAATTTTTTCTGTATGGCCAATAGATTGCAACCAGCAAGAGAGAAACTATCAAAATCGTGTCTGGTCTTTGTAGACCAGTTGTAACAATGCGGGTTTCATCAAACGAAATTGGTAGGGGCTACTGAATTATCCTGCATGTTTGTGGTGATGCAGTTAAAATACTGAACACCTTTGAGAGACACCTACATGACGACTGCAGGTGATCACCATATATTATTCTTACTGCACGGTTTTTCGCAAGTAATGAGTTACCCCAGAAAATTGTTTCACAAGACATCACTGAGTGGGAATTTGTAAAAAGTGTCAGGATATCAATTCATTTTCTTCAACAATAGCAATGATATGAGGAGCAAAAGTAGCTGAACTTCATTGCTGGGAAGTTCAGTAACATGCTTCTTCGACTTCACATTGTCATCAATATGTACACCCAAAAATCTGGAGCCTTTTGCCCTATTTACTGACTTCAGTTTATGTGCTATATCAATTGTTGGTACAACTTTATTTGTTGTACAGGACTGAATGTAGTGTGTATTCTCAAAATGAAGGAAGGGTCCATTTCCAGAGAATAACTTGATAATTCTTTGAAAAATATCATTATCAATCTCTTCCAATTGCTTTGTCTCTAATAGGATTTATTATAACAGTAGTACTGTGTGCAAAAAGCATCAATTCTGCTTGTTGAATGCAAGTGGAAGGCCATTCAAATACGTAAGGAATAGTAGTGGACCCAAAATTCAACCCTGTGGTATTCGCTTTGTGATTTCTCCCCTGTCACTAAAATTTCCTACTTTTTCAATTTTGTCTGAATAATTCAGCTTAATTTTTTGCACGCTGTTCATCAAGTATGATTCACATAAGTTGTGTGTAAAGTCATTAATTCAATAAAACTAAAGTTTTTCTGAGAGTGTAACATGATCTATACAATAAAACAGCTTCGAAAGATAACAAAAAATACGAACTGTTGATATTTTATTATTTAGCACTCGTAATATTTGGTGGTTGTACGTATAAATAGCCTCTGTAGTCAAGCAACCCTTCTGGAATCCAAACTGTGATACGCTAAGTAAACTTTTTTTACTTAGATCTGATACTGCTCTTGTGTAATTTACGGTTTCGTTATTTTGGAAAAATGTGTCAGTAAGGAATTGGACGATAATTATTTAACACTTTCTTTTCACCTTTCCTATAAAGTGCTATTTTAATCTGTCTGAAAGAATTCGCTTTGCCAGCGATGTATTACATTGCTTCCTAAGATTGAAATTCCATCAACACCATTTGAGCTTCTTTTTTTTAAAAAAAATTGTTATATTTCTGTTAATTTCAGTGATATATGTTGATCCTGCTTCTAGCTGCTTAAATTTTTGCTGATGGCGTTTTTGATATGTTCTCTTCCCTCTTCAACTGAACAGTGATTGATAGACATACTTGCAACTTGTGAATTACCAATAAAAACATATTCTTTTAGTTTGTTATGATACTGCATACACTGACTGACTAGATTGTGCCCCATTTAACAACATCTATATAGTTATTATATCATTATTTGTATTATTTATTTGTGTTAGGATGTGCATACTTCTGGATATTTTATTGACTTCCTGCAACTAATGTTGGATCTAGGCTTACTCTGGCCTTTATATACATATCTCTTTGCAATTTTAATTTCGTTGTTATCCATGGCTTATTTGTTTTTCAATTGGTTTTCGCATATTTTTTTATGAAAGATACTTTCAAATATTGACACAAACTACTGTGGAGTAAATTTAATTTAACATTATCATCTCTTGAATGAGATTTTCACTCTACAGCGGAGTGTGAGCCGATATGTAACTTCCTGGCAGATTCAAACTGTGTGCCTGACCGAGACTCGAACTCGGGGCCTTTGCCTTTCGCTGGCAAGTGCTCTACTATCTGGACTTGCCCGTGAAAGGCAAAGGTCCCGAGTTCGAGTCTCGGTCCGGAACACAGTTTTAATCTGCCAGGAAGTTTCATTAGCATCTTTTTCTGTATGTGTTTCATCCCACATCACCTCTTTTAACTTACACTTGAGACAATGTATCCTGTTCTCATTAGATGCCCCATTGTCTTGTACGAACCCGTCTCATGGCTATAAGGGACTGTATGATTTATTTCCTTTAATTGTACATCATGATCAGAAGTCCATTAACAAAGGGGTACAGATTAATTGTTTCACGCTGATCACGATATATAAATATGTTATCACTCTGCGTTCTGCTATCTCGCTGTACATAATTTGGAATATTAACTACTGGAATTAGACTAAAACAGCAAAATAATGATTCCAGTTCATTTTTGCTGCCTGTATCTCATATAAATCTACACTGAAATCTCCACAAACTACCGGCTGTTTCTTCTTGTTCGGAAGGTTGCTAAATAAAGCATTTAGATTTCTCATGAGTAGCTGATAGTTTCCTTAAGGGGATCTATAGACTGTTACAACAACCAGAGAAGTATCTGCAGCAACACCTCACAAGCACGTGCCTCTAGGTTCTGATTTATACAGAAACTGTTTGTTTCTATTTTTCTGAGGATGTGTCCAACACTTAGGCATGTTGCAACGCCTCCTTTCTCCGTGTTAACTCCATATGAATATGATGCTAATCTATAATCCCTGATATTTGGCTTCTCCATCCCTACGGTTACGTGGTGTTCACAGAGGCACTGAACACTTCATAATTTTTCACATCTTCTAGACATACGAGAAGTTCTTCAGTCTTGTTTTCAACACCATAATGTCCCGATGGAATACATTAATTTTACTTTTCTGGAAACTATTGCATATACAGCGTTATGGCCCCTTTCTGTTCTAATTTCTTCCAAGACAGTCTGTCTATAACCTGACTGTAGCCCAAACAATGTTTCCCTCTGATTGTAGTAATCACACAGCTCAGAGGGATTTTCTACAAAATGCTCAGCTAATCTGCCATTACCCCTCCTATTCAGCTGTAGGCTGTGATTTGTGTGTCCCAATCTCCCGACTGCAGCAACAGACACAGCACAGATCTGAGACTTTGCTTCAATCGAAAGCAACCCACCAGCTCTTCGCGTACACGGCTGACAGCTATGTTGACCCCGGGCTGGCCATGTCACTGCAAAACCTCCACAACCGCCACACGAGTGTGTGCTGTTGCTGCACTTATTTCCTCCAGGTCGTCATTAATACCATAATTTGCTAGCTAGGCTGCTTCCTGCACCTCATACTAAAAGTGCCTGATCTTCTTAATCGTAATCTCTGCATAAAGCCCTCATGTCCTCTGTAACCTGTCTAAGCTTGGCAATAGGTTCCACGATGCTTGTGATCTGGTACTGTACACCTAGTTTTTTCCTGTGGAACTGGCCTATATCTCTCCTGAGACTGTTACCTATCTGCAGGCCTTTTTCTTTCTACTCGGTCGGCCGTTGTGACCGAGTGGTTCTAGGCGCTTCAGTCCGGAACCGCGCTGCTGCTACGGTCGCAGGTTCGAGTCCTGCCTCGGGCGTGGGTGTGTGTGATGTCCTTAGGTCAGTTAGGTTTAAGTAGTTCTAAGTCTAGGGGACTGATGACCTCAGACGTTAAGTCCCATAGTGCTTAGAGCCATTTGAACAATTTCTTTTTCTACTTGGCTCTTTTACCGAAGTAGCCTTGCAGTTATTCCTACGGGTCTGCTGCACACTGCTTTGCTAAATAACTGGTTGAGGCTGTTCTACTTCAGGTAATAAGCCAACTGATTGCTAACCTGAATCAGAAATGCGATTTCTGAGGTTTCCTCCTTTAGATTATTATTTACCACTTTTTTCTCTTCCCACTGTCTGTTTAATTCAAAATACACCATTACTAATTCTGCCTGAATGGGAGAAATCTTTTTTCCCTGTTCCATGATTCTCTTTTCTCAATCACATAATTTACAACACCACGGGAGAGCCTTAGCTGATACTCCACTCGCTTACCCGCTGCAGTCAGCCCAGTGAAATACCAACCCACAGTCCTGGCAATTTTCTCCCATACCAATGTACAGCAACAAGCACAATTGTCACACGTGGCGACACTTTCGCCGTAAACTAAAAAGCACTAAGACGCACTTCAACGGCAATAAAGGAAGATTTAGTGAAAATTTACTTCTCGATGAGTTACGCAGCTATCTTCTAGGCTACAGGAGGACGTAAAACACGAGAATGTAAACACGACACGGGTATTAGCTAAAAGTCAGTTTTAGGTAGCAGAAGACACGATTTGAATGAAAACTAAAGTGCACGATGCTTTCTAACAACAATATGAAACCGACACTATCAGAAATTTATGAAACGCACTATAATACACCCAGTTACCTCATAGCGACTGAACGGCCGTCTGGCAATAACACTAGAATATAAAAACAATATTGCACTGTACAAGTATGTGCAGTGATATCGAAGGAAACTCTTAAATTTGTACGAATGTCATGCACTAGTGGCTGCAAACGTGGATTGCAGTAGACGACGGACATTTTGAACAACTAACGACGTAACTGGAATCTTAAGCTGGTGTTTACGACAATATTCTTCTGTGATTTCTTTTCTGTTGCTGCTTCTGTTGTAATTTAGCTATGTAAGTGCGTGTTCCGATGTTAAATCATGACGCGAAGTTGTTATTCAACAAGCTTTACACCTTAATTCTCTGTTTTACTAATTCATTCAATCTTTCAGGTGCACTTTTCTTTCAAGGCCCTGGAAGAAAGAAGAGCAGAACTTTTACTGTTCAAGGCCCTGGACGAAAGAAGAGCAGAACTTTTACTGTGTTAACCAGTGGATCATAAATCTATGCAGCCAAGTGTAATTAGCATGTTTTAAATTAAGGATTTCTTCAGTATTCCGCTTTTTGTAAGTACTCTCTCTTGGCTGTGTCAAGCTGGAGAACCAGGTAAACCTGTCACAACAGTTCTGTATAACAACACGAACTTCCGCATAAGACAGCAATTAGTTTCTTGTTGAAAACAAATAAATATCAAGTTCTAAAATTTGTAATTACTTCTAAACTTGTAAGGGGTTCATTAGGGCTTCATTACTGTTCGCTAGCGCACTTGAGCAGATGTAATTTCGATAGATTGCTCAAGCGCTGCCTGTGACATGGAATATCTGTGCTACAATAGAATCGCAGGTCAGAGCAATGTTGGCAGTAAGTCGAGTTTAGTAGCTCGCAGAGAGCAGTCGTGTTTTGTAGTTCGCACAGAGCACTTGAGTTATGGAGTTCGGACTGGGCAGTCCAGCGGTTGCCTCATTGGTCTTTGTTGCAGTGCTCATATGTTAATTGCCACAACTGATTTAACCACAATTGTAATGTTAAAGTCCCATATAATTCCTGGCAGAAATTTTTCAATAATAACTTTTGTTCTGAACAAAACTTTTGCCAGTCATTTATCTGAGTTTAAAGATTTTGCGAATTTTTCCTGTGCATACTGTTGTTGATTAATCAAAAGAAAATCAGTTGTTTTCTTACAAATGAAAATCTAGTGGTCAGCATTGCACTGAGCTGTGCCAAAAATTCCTTATAGCAGCCGATATATAGATAGCGTTATCCGGCGACATCATTGTGAGGTAAGAATTTTTCAGTTTATTCAGGATGATTTCACAGGGCCACGACGCAGCGCTGCTGACGTCAGAACTTATCAATCTCAATATGCAGTTATTCTTTAACGGAAGGTCACATTAAAACTTGAAATTTTATTATTGGAAAGAAATTTCTCTATTGGGAGCTTAAACGAGATTTTTCTGTTGGGAGGTTACACTAAACGTGAATATTATACTACGTATTTTTCTGTTGGGAGATTACAAACTACTAATCAGATTTTAAAGACTGACGTGCCATTGAATTCGTCTTTTTTAGAACTATTGTAATGGCGACAGAAATTACCGTAATTCCCTCTGAAAAAGAAATTTTGATATCAGTACCTCTGTAACTAATATAGCTAAAAAAGAGAGTATGTGTCATCGTTTGAGGACTCTTTCAAAATTCATTTGGGTGAAAAAATAATTACTATATCTTAAACGCTTCAGGAAATATCTGAGATTAGCAGCTTAGCCGAAACACCATGTATATTTAAGGTAACTTTCTAAAGGATACGCCCGGGTTCCCGGGTTCGATTCCCGGCGGGGTCAGGGATTTTCTCTGCCTCGTGATGGCTGGGTGTTGTGTGATGTCCTTAGGTTAGTTAGGTTTAAGTAGTTCTAAGTTCTAGGGGACTGATGACCATAGATGTTAAGTCCCATAGTTCTCAGAGCCATTTCTAAAGGAAACGAACAATGGTCCAAAAAATACTTAGTTTTGGGCAGTTATGATGCCATTAATTTGATTCCTTAAGCTGGTATGCCTAATCCGTTTATTTGTATTCTTTGCAAATTCTTTACTGTCTATAATTAGTAACTTTAATTAACACAAATTGCTGTCTTAAGCTGGATAATGTAATTAATCTGCCACCACGTATCTAAATTTTCAGAGAGCGACTAACAAAGTGCACTACGTAACCAGTTACCAACGTTGGGCCTAAAAAGTGATCACCATAAGATCGTCCGGCTTCCTCTTCCAATAAACTGCTTGAGATTCTTATTGACCTGTGTAGCGCATGACTCACAGTGCTTCAGGGTTTCCTGTGCCCATCTGTGTACCTACTCATTCGAGGTGCACAACAGATATAGTGATGCACACCTACACAGATGGCTGTGCGATGCGTTCTGCACAGAAAGAGAGGGGGAATACTTTGGGGCGTCGCCAGTGTGCCGCTCCCAGCCTCTGCCCCTGCCTCTGTCCCAGGCCACACGCTCCGGCTGTTGTGTACAATGGTAACTGCTAACACTGGGATAAGCGTCATATAGGGCCTTGTTTCTGCGTCTGATTTTGTACGAAAAGTTCTTTATGCTCTGACGAACATGGCTGTCCTTGTTAACGTAATATTTGATGTGTATAATTTGCATAATCCATAATAGACGCTACAGGTGCTAAATACTTCATCATATTCCAACACGAGAATCAACTTGAAATATTATGTGTTGATCGGAAGCGCACACTACAAACAGACGCGGCGGAATGACGGTGTTTGCCGCTGTATATTATATGATCGATGCACACGAGCGATTTACAATTACCGACAGTAAAAACGAAACACTCCAATTTCTTACAAAAACTGAAATTTGTTTTAAATTTGTTACATTTTTATGACACTAATACACTATCTTATGAGGCCATATTGTGGTACGGTTCCATCTAAGTGTCCAACAATGGAAAACGAATGACGATTATGAACAAATTTAACAAATCAAGCCAGAGACGCACACTTCAAGGAAATTTTGAGTAAGCTCATAAAGGTAATGCATGTCTGTTTTGATATTATACACTTCAAGCTTTACTTCACAGACCTCGGAGACGATTGAGGAGACCTCCGTTCAAATCTTCAAAGGAGTGTATTGCCACTTCCCGCACCAATGACTGCATTCAAACTTTCAGGCATGTTCCTGATCATTGTGGTAATGTCCTGTTGATGACTCATATCCCATTCTTCCAGGAGGGCGTTCCGTAGTTGCTGTAGGGTCTCTCATTAGTGCTGACAGGCTCTTTTCCCCAGCCAGTCCCAGACGTGCTCAAAAGGATTTAAATCAGGGTTTCGAGCAGGACAACCCACAGCATGAATCCCTGCTTGTCGAAGAACTCTTGCACAACTCTCGCAACATATGGACGTACATTGTCGTGCATTAGTGTAAAATCATCACCAATAAATGGAACAACATGCTCCAGAAAGTTTTCCTCCACATACTAATGTGCGGTAACGTTACCATATTCCACGAATAGCAAATACGTCCTTGCAGCTGTATTGATCACAATCACAGAACCACCCTGTAAAGACGACCTGGATGAGAGTGTGCAAGGGGAATATCTTTCCCCTGGCCATCTCCAGACCCTCTCTCGTCCGGCAGGTAAAATGGAAACGAGCGTTTGGCGTCACTGGCCGGGAGGCCCCTCACGGGGCAAGTCCGGCCGCCTTGGTGCAGGTCTTTTTACATTCGACGACACATTGGTCGACCTGCGCGCCGGATGGGGATGAAATGATGATGAAGACAACACCCAGTCCCTGAGCTGAAAAAATCCCCGACCCAGCCGGGAATCGAACCCGGGCCCAGAGCACGGCAATCCGTCACGATGACCACTCAGCTATTGGGGCGGACGTCCGTCAGGTGATCGGAGGCCAAATCACGACTCATTGGTGAACAACACTTGATTCTGTGCAGCCAAGATGTTCCCTTACGAAACATTGTCGAGCTGTGCAATGCTCTCTGGTCAGTCGCGGAGATGTAGAAGGTCTTCTGGACTGAAGATTGGCTTCTTCCAGTCTTCTTCAAACGGTTCTCTCACTAACATTAACACCTCGAACCTCGTCGAGTCGATTTCGTGCTTCAGTAGGGCTGGTGTGATGGTTGCGGAGAACTTGAATTTGTAAGAAGCGGTCATCTCTCTCTGATGTTGCTCTTCTCGGGCCTGTACCTGATCTCCTCACAAAGCCTCCAGATTCTCTGTGTTTTCGTGCAGCTTCAGAAATCGTTGAAAGTGTAGTCCTCAACACGTCTGCAACGTAATGCCTCCTGCGGCCATCTTCCACCAAAGCAACAGCATTTGCAGGTTGTTCAGGGCTTAACAGCATGTTTGCTCCACGAAGCTGATTATGACAATCACAGGAAGATCCTACAAACACGTATGATTGAAAAGATAACAATTAAGAGTACAAGAATAAGGCTACAAGACGGGAAAAATATTATTCGTTCATATTCAGTGATGTTTTCTACGTTGCGCCGAAAACAACAATTGTGGCTAGTAAAATAAACAATCAACACTTCATTGTTTGTTCGCAAAGCAGCGCCAATAATGTACTCCACTTAAAGCAACTGGTTGAAGTGCTTCACTTTGCTTAAATAAGCATAATCATAACTACACATCATTTATTGAGGGTTCCGTTTTTCGCACCGGTCAATGTATTACAGCGCGTTCACAGCGTCATTTTCTCGTTCATTCCAACAGTGCATGTGAAACAATGGAGCCGTGATCGCCACAAAGTAGCTGCCGTTGTGGGTGAATGGGGCAGCGCAAACGCTTTCGCAATGTCAGAAACAGTTGCCATTAACCTGTCATGACTGCAGCTGTTTTGGACATGTAATTGTCCATTGAAGGGGTCAAAAATACCCTGAAATATAGGTCACATCTCGCAAGGAGTACCATAACAGGGTTAACAAGAGAGCCGGATGGTTTCAAGTGTCCGCAGCTCGTGGTCGTGCGGTAGCGTTCTCGCTTCCCACGCGCGGGTTCCCGGGTTCGATTCCCGGCGGGGTCAGGGATTTTCTCTGCCCCGTGATGACTGGGTGTTGTGTGATGTCCTTAGGTTAGTTAGGTTTAAGTAGTTTTAAGTTCTAGGGGACTGATGACCATAGATGATAAGTCCCATAGTGTTCAGAGCCATTTTTTTTTTTTTTTTTGCTCTAATGTGGCAATTTAAAACCTGAAATAGCGTTAAGCATCAAATACTCTGCTCCCTGATGAGAGCCCTTTCATCTGAAAGAAAAAATCTTCAGTTGACATTGAGAGTTTAAAGAAATTCTATTACCTCAGTCGGTTCAATATGATCAGTGCTTTATTGCATTGCAGCCACAAAACAGAAAGTTGCAAACATTTTCATAGTGATATAAATTGAATAATCTCCCACGTTCGGGAATAAATAGATTCAGTGTTCACTACGATTTTTACTGACTACATTTAGAAACATTTGTCTTGACATGGTACTTTTCCAGCTCTATTTGTAAAGTAACCAGTGAGAACAGTTCTACTGGTAAACGAACTTGAGAGATTACAGGGCACTCTCACTTATGACACGGTGTTGCTGCATAACTTTCTTTGGGAAACTGATCGTTATTACCTGGTTACTATATCTGGATACGATCTGACTTCATTCATATGATGAAATTGTTGGTAGTAGTTAACGCTCTTGCTTGTGTGCTCTAGTGAAGGAATAGCGGTAAACTTTGCCTGCGTTCAAAGGAAGAGGGTGCCGATTCAAACGACTGCACTAAAAGCGTACAGTGGCTGAGGGTCGAGGGGAGCGTTTTTTCTCTGGAACCTGGATGAAAATATTTGCAGACTGCCGAGTTCTGTGGTCTGATTGTGTAGACATGTTGGATGGCGCCGGGCGGTGGGTGGCCACGCCCAGGTAGGCTGACTAGTGCCGAGGAGTCGCTGCTGCAATGGGCAGTGCACTGAAGACAGGCAGTGAAGCGTAGGATGGGCCCTTGTTAGGCAGGAAGCCGATGACACCACTATGTGTTTCTGCGAATTTCCGTGGGGACAGGTCAGTGGCGCCCACACGTCCAGACTGTTACGAAACTTATTTGAGAAGGCACGAGGCTTTTGGCGAGTTTATGGCTGTTCTTTGGAAAGTTCGAAATGGACGCAACAGGGGAGATAACGATCTTTTTATGAAGGGCTGTGGTTCCATCCAGGTCATGCTTTCAGCAGAAGACATGGCATAAACGCATGGGAAGGAGGCCACGAAGCTGAATCTTTTTTCCCAATTAACTTTGAAGTCTCTGGTTGGTCAAATCTGTGTATGCAGAGCAAGGGGCGCTCTCCCAGCTTCGAATGCCGTGCTCCAGCTCGTGATTGACTTGTGCTAAAGTGGAGGAAGTCTAAGATGTAAATGTGCTTAGCTACCGAGGTGGCAAGGGAATCTGAGACAAAGAGAAGAGCGCTCTTGTACTGGCGCTTCGCTTGTGAAGTACTGCAAGTCTTTACCTAAATGGTGAGACTTGTGTCCTTTGATAGTGTGCCACTTAGAGAGTGTGCCAGTCACCATCTGAATCATGAGAGGTATCGTTTCTAGTATCACACACACAACGAGTAATGCATGGGTGTAGTTATTTGTTTTGAGTCGTCCGTGTAAATGATTGACGTATTCTGTCATGCATAGCCATCGCACGGAATCAAATTGGTCTGGCAGGCCAGCAAAGGGGTCCACCTGCACACTGGAATCCACCAAGGTTCTTAGGCTCATAGGGAAGTACCTGCGTTCCGAATTAGCCGAACGCGAGACCGTGCACTTGCATTTCTTCGGGCGCGTGCTATTAATAACAGGTTGCAGCCGTCCATGACTACAGTCGCCAAACCCATTGTGGTGTGGCGCCCTGACCAACACGGGGTAAAGTATTCGCTGCTACGGCATAGGGCTCCAATATATGCTTCTCAGCATCCTATTCTTTGGAACCATATTTTTCTTAATGGAATACTAGAGTATAGATGCTTGATATTAGCGTAGTTTTTGGGCCATACCACGGATTCACATGTATGAAGTCAGATAAAGCGATTAGTGTTCTGGTTGGTGTCGTGTGTCGATCCACAGCTGATCACTTTGTCCACCATAGACCGCATATTAGTGAAAGCGTTTCTCAAATAAATATGTTCGTGTGGTGTTTCTTTAGCAACTTTTTTTGTCTTGTGTTGTTAAAAATGAATAAATCTACTGATATTTAGATCAGAGCTCCTCCAAGTGTTCTGATTAACATTATCTTTCCATTTTTATTAAAGTCTTCATTACAATTCAAAGTACGAAGCTTGCACACTTACTGCTTGGGTTGGTGGAATTCCATTGTCCAGATCACGTAGCATGCTATTCAAAACCCCTGGCATATGTCAGTCACCTTTCTTCTGTGAATTTCAGTATTCACTATTTGTGCAAGAGTTCCCACACAGCTCTGCAAGCTTTCCTTAGTACTTTACACAGTGTCATGAGCTCGGTTCTGCATTGATAATTCAGATCAATTTTCAATTATAGTGCAGCCACCAACCAGATGTCTCGAGTAGATGAAAAGTTGACGTTACAGCTGTTATTACTGTTAATTCATCAAATGATTTTACATTCATTTGAAAATAAAGAATTTACTTTCATCTTCTCTTAAATCTATAAATCCTTCTTTTGGCAGTCGTGAATTTAACATTGGGTCAATCCAAAACCACCTGTTGCGCTTCTTAATGTGCTCATAAACAAAATGAGCAGACATTGCCTGCTTTCTTCTGCCTGCGTAAGTATTGGTTGCCTTCTAACCTAGTTCCGCAACGCGATCATCGCTGAGCTGCCGCCGGGTGTGCACTGAAACGATTTCGGACGCCACGATCTCGCTGCGAGCACGTGTGGCCGTTACTTGCTCGTGTACATCGGGCCTTACAGTGCGCACGTGGCTCCATCGCCCGCCTTCTGATGTGCATGCCACTACAGCATCGAGAGAAAGTGCTGCGGGGCGGTCGCTGCGCTGCGGCGCTAGCTGCAGTATTTTTGGAGGCGGGGAGCTGTGGGGAGTGCATTGCAGGCGGCAGCACACAATTCACATGAATGTCCGCCAGCTGGCAGCTCGGGCTTGCCAACTTCAAGGGGAACACGAGATCAGGAGGAGGGGCGTAGCGTCTGCTGGGCCGCCGTCGCTGTCTTTGACCTCCACACTCTGGTGAAGGACACCGAGTCTTAATCCAGAGGCTTTGACTGAATAGGCCGTTAGACCACGTAATATGGGGAGAAGTAACAGACGACTTAGAGTAATGATGCTAACAACCGCTTGAGAAGAATATTGGATCTAAAAAGCAGTAAAAGAAAGGAGCTAGTAATGTGAGCGTGTGGGTGCTATTCTGTTATTCTGCGCAACGGATTAATCTGAGATGTACCCTTTACCTGTAGCTCCTACAAGATGCAATTTCCACCCCACACTACTACAGAAGTCAGACAGACGCTCTTAACGTTCTAAAGAGAAATGCCCGAAAAACTTTCAGCAATAAATATCTTCTGGAGTCGTCCGCTGTATGGAAATGACACAAAAATTCACAAAATTTCTTACGTAACTAGTGGGATACTTGGGTACTGGAGTAGTGCTATTTAGTGTAAGAAAAACATGAAACTAACGAAAATTATTATATATTTTGCAAAAATTCTGAGAAGTCACAATGGTACTTCTAGTTATGAATTGAACAAGGAATATCCTTGTTCTTTTCGGAATGTGAAGTTACCTCTCAACGATAGGATTCGCTAATGAAATTTCTATGCAAAGTTTAAGATTGTTATTGACTTGGCAGAATGGCTGAGAGGTGCGCCTACTCAACTTGAATAATTATCCGTTAGGAAGTTGCTAGGTACGGTCGAGGCTGTCGCATGTGAAATGCAGTAAAGTGTACTGTTGTGGAAGAAATATGGGGCTCGCAATAGCTGTAGCGCACAATACCGTAAGCTGCGATGACTGCTGTCTGCACCGCTCGCTGCTGACAAATAAGATAACTCTCATTCTATCTGGATTAACCTTCGCCAATCAAACTCTCCCTATGCCTTGATGAAGTCAAGGACTTCTATTCGTCCCTAGTCTAACTATTGGCGTGGTACACCGGTCAGATAACCAGTCCACCGCGATGCCACTCAAAATTCGCTCGCAGGTGTTTAACTATCACTCTGTCCGTTCACACCGCACAATAAGTGTGGCGGCCATCCCAGTGAACAACGCTTAATCGCAATGACTCAATATAGAGTCGCACTCCGATTCGCTCTCGACAGAGGTGCTCTCCCAGTGAAGTACTGAGGAGAGACTTGTTCCTCTCTCTTTGAGTACACGTACGAGCGCGCACGCTCTCGTTACGTGTTCTCGCTCCAAGAGCGACAACGGAACGGCCCCTCTCCACACCAGACGTGAAGGGGTATATCTTTCATTCTCTTCCATTACTCCTTCAGCTCAAGGCGTCAGAAATATCGTCTGCCAATCAGCATTGCTCTTCTAAAACGGGAGAATGGCGTTTCGTTTAAGGCGACCAATCCGGAAATCTGTAGTATCGGCGTTTAGCGTTTGCTGTCTCCCTGTGAAAATCTCTGAAACTGCATGCTATATTGTAAAGAATGCGTAGGCTGGCCACTCCCACTCAGTGTAGCGGAATTTGCTTTTAAGCCGAACACGGGGTCGTCCTTTCACTCGGGCAAACGCTGTCTGCTCTACAGGCAGTCACCGGCCAACGTAGATGGGTTGTGACCGGCCTTCTGGCGTGCGGTCTGCCTCTCTCGAACTAAAAGCTCCTTTGACCGTCGTGTCTGGAATGTATGTGTGTACGACAGCCTGGAGTATTTCAACCACAGTGTGCACTTGCGATTTATTAGTTATTTGCATATCGTTTACATGAATTCATACAACATTGACTTTATCTTATCGAGTTTGGGTTCGAATGAAGCGTCTTGATGTGCGGAATATGATTGTGAGGGCGGAATATGTAAGTAATGAAGGTCAGGAGATCACGACGTCTTACAGTAATACTGAGACCAATCAAAGACGGAAGACAACAAATTGACGCAAACCATGGGGGTTGTGGTGTCACCGCCAGACACCACACTTGCTAGGTGGTAGCCTTTAAATCGGCCGCGGTCCGTTAGTATACGTCGGACCCGCGTATCGCCACTGTCAGTGATTGCAGACCGAGCGCCACCACACGGCAGGTCTAGAGAGACTTACTAGCACTCGCCCCAGTTGTACAGCAGAGTTTGCCAGAGATGGATCACTGACAATTACGCTCTCATTTGCCGAGACGATAGTTAGCATACCCTTCAGCTACGTCATTTGCTACGACCTTGCAAGGCGCCATTACCAGTTAATATTGAAATTATAAAACATGTACCGTCAAGAGCGATGTACACCAATTGTGGATTAAAGTTAAGTATTACATCAACTACGTACTTTATTTGCTACTATTAATTCCCTTAACTGTTCCAGAACTCAGGCCAATCTGCGTGAGTTAAAAGCGTGCATTTCGGCCTCCTCTAGCAACACGGTGTTGGCTCTTCTGCCAACACTTCAGGGGTGATCACGTCTGCGCTGTTGAATCCACACTTTTACTCAGTTTTCCCATAATACCGTGGACCCACCTCTTTGCACTTCTGGATATACTACGTTTATTGTAAATAAGAAACCACGAAAGCGAGTGCGGGTAAAACAGCCTGCTCATCGAAAAAGTGCAAAGAAGGGCAGATTGTTTCGTATTATCGCGCAATACGGGTGAGAGTGTCACTGATATGATACGCGAGTTGGGGTGGCAGTCATTGATACAAAGGCGGTTTTCTTTGCGGCGAGATCTATTTACGAAATTTCAATCACCAACTTTCTCTTCCGATTGCGAAAATATTTTGTTGACACTCAACTACGTAGGGAGAAATGATCATCATAATAAAATAAGAAGAATTGGAGCTCGAACGGAAAGATTTAGGTGTTCAATTTTCCCACGCGCCAATCGACAATGGAATGGTAGAGAAGTAGTATGAAAATGGTTCGATAAACCCTCTGCCAGTCATTTAAGTGTGAATTGCGGAGTAGCCATGTAGATGTAGACGTAGACATTAACAACAAAGATACTACAGTGCAAAATACACAGTGTGATAGAGAGCTTTCATTTCCAAGTTTCCCACGAAAGTCGCAGCAAGATAATGTTAATCAATTTGGTTAACTGAAAACTTTTGACTGAAAACTAGCTATGGATAAGGCAGCTTCTACAGAGACGGAGCTGTCTACAACGATTCAAAATCTAATGGTAGATGATTCAAATGCAATTTTCTTTATTCCGCACTTCAAATGAGCGCATTTTTACCGGTGTTCATGAGTCTGCATAACACGGATTAATTCTTACAAAAAACTGTTCAATACTTGTTCACCCATTAATCTTATAAAAAATGAAAACTGTAACCAGATGCTATGAGTAATGCTGTTTATTAAAGAGCAAACAGAGTCGTTACCGGGTCCGAACCGACAGGTTCATCCTCAGAGAGCTGTTCACGTTTTAGTTTAAAGGTAGCTCTCGTGACAAATACGAAGTTGGCCTACGCTGAATGTAGATGTAAACCTGAACATCCATTTGACAATGAACATGTCGAATGAAACCCGATAACAGCTTTGCTTCGTTTTAGTAAACAGCTTTACTCACAGTCACTGGCTGCATTTTTCACTTTTTGGTAACAACTAACCTGCATTTTTACACAGAGACGATCTCACCATATCAATTTAGACAAAATAGCAGTACTCCAAAAAATCTCTCACTTCTGACAGAACGCTAGTTATCGTATTTTCATTGAAATGATCTTTCGATCAGGCTTTCTACGAGATTTCCGTATGTCTTAAGTGCGTAACAAACTGAAAAATATACAACAAACAACACCACAAAATGTGATACAAACACTATCAAATCAAAAGTATCCGGACACGCAGTAGAGGACATTAATGTGGGAAGTGTCCAGCACTCCCCCCCCCCCCCCCCCCCCCCTTTGTGACGGCATGAACTCCGCTCCGCTCAGAACACTTTCAATGTGGTGTCTAAGTGTCTTTGGTGGAATGACAGCCTATTCTTTCACAAAAGCGGAAACCAGAGAAGGTAGTAATGTTCGACACTGGGATCTTGAGCGAAATCGATGTTATAACTCAAACAAAAGGTGTTCCATTTGCTTCAGGTCGGGACTCTGTGCAGGCCACTCCATCTCATGAATGCTACTGTCCACAGACCGCTGCCGCACTGATGCTACTCTATGACAGGGTGCACTGTCATGCTAATACAAACAATCATCGTTTCCGACCTGTTCCCCTACTGTACGCATTACACAATGCTGTAAAATCTGAGCAGGAGGTCGTCCGCATATGCCTGGAAAAGAAAGAACAGAAGATATGCCCATGTGGAATGAGTCCCATAAGGCGAGGTAGGAGGCCTCCGAGTAGAGGTTCAAGGGAGATCGATAACAGTACAGTGGGCAAGGGACAGCCCTGTGTGACAGAATTCCAAATTTGAATCGTTCCCGTCTAACGTCCAATTCCTTGAATACTTGGCACTGGTAAGCAGACGCCTCAGAGGTCGACAAATGGCAGAGGGAAATCCATATGCATTAGTACCGATATAAGGAACTGATGTCGGACTCTATCAAAGGCACTGTCGAAGTCGATTGATACTAGCGCCACTCGAAGGCGGCAGGACGTGGCGAGCGCGACGAGATACAGACTTTTGCCTGTGCCAGTTTGTAGGTTGGCACCACGGCCATGTGAAGCCTGCTCCGGTGAAAGAATTGAGAGCAATACCGTGTGTATGCGTGCCACCAATAGGTGCGCATAGATCTCATAGCCCACATTAGGAAGAATAAGCAGGCGAAAGTTCGTGATCTCCAGACCTCGGGACTGTTAATTAAAATGCCGGCCGGCCCGAAAGGCCGTCGGCACGGGGATGTTGGGCGTGAGCAGCTCCAGGAACATTTCGGTTCACCACTGAATCATCAGGTCACTAAACGCCAGGGGGAATTCAACCAGGGCCTGGTGCTTTATTCGTCGTGCCTTTAGCGATAGCGTCTGCCACCTCCTCCGCAGTAATTGCCGCCGCCAAGGATGCCGCCTCTGTTGTGTTGAGAGTACGTATGACGTGTCGGAAAACATCCTCAGACGTCGCATGGTCCACGGTTTTGTCGTAAAGTTGTCGACAGTGGCCAGCAACAGCCTTATTATTTAGATTTATTCGATGTCGACGATGCTCGTGTGTGGTATGGTGCATAGATGGTGGTTCGTTGGGCGCGATATCCTGTTTGCTTGACCTCGTCGCCATATCCTGTAGGTTACTGCGTGTCAGCGAAAGTAGCTTGGCTTTAATGCGTCGTCGTTGCCTGTGCATTTCAGATGATGGAAGTTGACTGTCGAGTTCCTGTAGCAAGTTTTAGTAATAATTCAGGCGTCATGGTGCCACATAGCCGATTATTTCTCACACTGGACCAACTCCCTCATGATCATTGATTTGGCACGGCTGAGCCCCCACATCAGAGTTTGCAGGTGGAGACAGGCAGTAGAGCGTTGTGAACGGATCCGTCGCCTAATAAGTTCGCGACATCTCGTGTGACTCGAGGTTATGAAACCATTACCATCAGATGTTTACGAATCGTGTCGGCCACAATGTGAACGGTGTTAATGCGTTGTCCACGTCGATGCGATTGTTATTGTGTTCTTGATTCCTTTGTTCAATATAGTTTCAACGTTATACGATACAGTCTAATCATAATTTGTGATATGTTACTGTATGTTTGTTGTTCCCAGGTTCTAATTTTATGATCCTTTTTTGAATGACGTAGTAACACCTGTCGAAGTTAGCGTAGCGGTTCCATGTAATGTAGCACGGTGTGTATCCCAAAATCCATGTTGCCGCACTGATTTCAGCGCATGGATATCGATGCTTCTCGGGATAAACAGGTTCCTTCGAAGGGCTTTATTATTTAAATTTATTCGGCCTATAATTACTAGTTTGCGACGTAGAAATGCAGATATTATGGCGGCTTTTTCGCAGGCGATTCTGTGAATCAGGGCATGCACGTACCCATAGCTCTTGCATGCTGTCGTCGGGCACAGATGAACTTTGTTCAGTTTCTTGGCTGTCGAAATTTTGTCATTTACGATAAGGTACCACTCTGGCTTTACTAATTATGATAGATTCAGATTTTGGACGTTTACCACAATGACGTTCTTCTTCTCTTCCCAACCATTTCTCGGATTCAGTCAAGAATTCGTATAGTTTAGAGCTGGTTAACAGTTTCAGGGAGGTTTTGACTTTGTGTATGCTGAGTTGTACTCGAAGTAGCACAACCTGCTGTGGTGGTAAATTGAAATTATATTTCCAGAGGACACCATATCGTCTGGTCTTCGTCCAGCCGTTAGATTTGCGACAAAGCTCGAGCTATGTGCTAAGCGGAAGAGTCTTGCAACTCAAGAACGCGTTTGTGAGATTGAAACCGCCATTTGGCAGCGTAAGAATGCCAAACTTTATTTTGAATATGTTGTCTCTCATTAGAAACCAGTATAGAGTTCGCTGGATACCTTCGGCAAAATGGTCCGAGATATACAGGGGATAGGCAAAGTAATGTAAACAACTGTACTTTCATGGGACCCCCATCTGCCCGTAATAGAACTGAGATTCTTGTTGGAATACTGGCATATAATGATTGTATAGTCTCCAGTGGATATTATGCCACTATTCGATCAGAACCTTTTCTAACTCCCGTTGTGACGAGGGAGGCGAAAATCTGCTCCGGAGTCTGCACTCCAATACCGCCCACAATACGTCGATAATGCTCAAGTCTGGGGACTGTGCTGGCCAGAGAAGACGCTGCAGTTCATCTGCTTTCTCCTCAAACCAATTGTCTGGCTGTGTGAATGGGTGCAATATCGTCCTGAAATATGGCGTCATTTTTTGGAAACAACATTTGAGTCATGGGGTGCACCTGATCACCTAAAATGTTCACATAATCGGTGGCTATAACACGGCCTTTGAGAATAATGATGGGACCATCAGAATACTTCAACCTCACTGCTTAACCATTGGAATCAAGTAGTCAGGATTGTAGGCGTCCTCCAGACGTAACCCCAGCCCGATGTTGGAAATAACGAAAACGTTGACTTGTTGGACCATATGACGTGTTTCCACTGATCAGCCGTCCAGGATTTACGCTCCAGACAACATGTTTTACGCTTCTTTGCGTTGGTTGAGGTCACTAATAGTTTCGGTGTAGCAGCTCGCCCATGAATATTCGCTTTATGGAGTTCTTGGTAGACAGTGTCGATAGATACGTGGTCTTGAAGATGGCTGTTGAGCTCTGAAGTCACTTTATCCGCCGTAGTCTTGTGTTATTTTGACACAATTCATGTTAGCATACGACGATCTCTTTCATTTCGTATTGATTTGTGCCCACTATTCCCTTTACACGGTGATGTCTTTCCATGTTTCGTGTAGGCTGTCGTGACTGTTGAAACAGTTGCTCTTGAAACATTCAATAAGTTGGCTGTCTTGGTTACTATTGCTCCAGCCTATTGGACCCCCACAATCTGTCCTCTTTGGAGCTCTGTCGGTCTTTCACTGCACGTCGGCCTCGGCCTCTGAATGCAAATACGAAGTATGCACCACTCGTAAACAACTTGCACAGATGCATAGTCCGTACTGAACATGCACAGTCCAGCGCGACACGTACCTCACCTTCGCTGTTGATCGTCAAACACAACCATTCCATTACTATCACTGTTCACATTATTTTGCTTATCCCCTGTAGCTTTCTCTCTACAGACACGTTAAGAATACCCCCCGATCAAAAGTATCAGGACAGCAGTTCGTGGACGTTTATAAGGAATATGTCCACCGTTCACCTTTATGACGGCTTGAACTCTGCTGGGGACGCTTTCAACGAGGTGTCTGAATTTCAATGGAGGAATGGCAGCCCGTTCTCCCCCATGAGCGGAAAGCAGAGAAAATAGTGATTGTGGACGCTGAGGTCTGGAGCGGAATCGATGTGCTAAATTATCCCAAATATATTCCATTGGGTTCAGGTCGGCACCCTTGGCAGACCAGCCCATTTCAGGAACGTTATTTGCCACAAACCATTGCCTCAAAGATGGTGCTTTATGTCGGTGCTTTATGTCATGCTTGTACAAACAATCTTCGCCTCAGAACTGATCCTCAGTTGTACGAAGTATATAATGTAGTAAAATATCTCCATATCCTTCCCCATTTAGTTCTTTCTCAAGCGTAATAAAGGGATAACACCCAAACCACGGAAAACATCCTCATGCCATAACACTACCTCTTCTGTAATGCGCTATTGACACTACACATGATGGCAGGTCATTTTCTCCATGCATTAGCCGTACCGAAACCTTTACATCGGATTTCCACAGAGAATGGCGTGATTTATCCCTCCCAGTCACTCGTTCCCAGTCATCCACCGTCCAGTGGCACCGCTCTTGTAAGTAGGCTGTTTGGGTTTTTACGTTGGTAACGCCACGTAGCGCTCCGTGTGAAAATCGCTGACTGCGCTGTGTGAAGTATGTGCCCGGTTGGACCCATTGTTGGAATATTCGCTAGTTTAGCGTTGGGCAGTTGGATGTGAACACCGCGAAGCGTTGGGCACTTGGAGGTGAGCCGTCAGCAGTGGTGGATGTGGGGAGATGCCAGAGTTTTGAGAGGTTACTGTGAGCGGACGATCTGGACGTGTGTTCGTCAGAATAAGGAAATTTGTAAGACTAGATGTCATGAACTAATACATATACTATGACTTTTGAACACTATTAAGGCTGGCCGCTGTGGCCGAGTGGTTCTAGGCGCTTCAGTCCGGAACCGCACTGCTGCTACGGTCGCAGGATCGAATCCTGACTCGGGGATGGATGTGTGTGATGTCCTTAGGTTAGTTAGGTTTAAGTAGTTCTAAGTCTAGGGGACTGATGACCTCAGATGTTAAGTCCCATAGTGTTTAGAGCCATTTGAACCACTATTAAGGTAAATACATTGTTTGTTCTCGGTTAAAAAATCTTTCATTTGCTAACTATGCCTATCAGTAGTTAGTGCCTTCAGTAGTTAGAATCCTTTATTTAGTTGGCAGTATTGGCGCTCGCTGCATTGCGGTAGTTCGAGTAACGAAGATTTTTGTGTGGTAAGTGATTCATGAAAGGTATAGGTTATTGTTAGTCAGGGCCATTCTTTTGTAGGGATTATGGAACGTCAGATTGCGCTGCGCTAAAAGTATTGTGTATCAGTTTAGTGATGGTCAGAATAAGTAAAGAGAGAACTGTCTGAGTACGTTCAGTTTTGCTCAGCTGTTTAAAAATCAAATAACGTAAGAGTTTTTCCAGCACTGTCATTATTTACAAACAAAGGGGTAGTTTCACTCTTTACACCACCTCAAGCGTCACTTAGCACTGACCATAGAAATGTGTGACTTACGAGGGACAGCTCGACCTTCGTACCATTTTAACTTGCTATGCAGTCTTTGTGCTAGCTGGTCTCCTAGCAGCATTTCTGAACTCACGAGTCATTCTTTCCGCTGATTTCATGCTATTTTTTAGAACAACTGTCCAGCACGTTCGGTGGTTCATCAGTACGTGAGGAAAAAATGGTTCAAATGGCTCTGAGCACTATGGGACTTATCATCTGAGGTCATCAGTCCCCTAGAACTTAGAACTACTTAAACCTAACTAACCTAAGGACATCACACACATCCATGCCCGTGGCAGGATTCAAACTTGCGACCGTAGCGGTCGCGTGATTCCAGACTAAAGCGCCTAGAACCGCTCGGCCACACCGGCCGGCAGTACATGAGGACTGCATGGTCCTGATAGCTGTGATTGTAGCTTCTTGTTTTCACTTGACATTCACTTCACCAACAGTCATCTTAGGCACATTTAGAACGTTTTAAATGTCCCTGGTGCACTTGCTATTCAGGTGACAAGCAGTGACTACTTTCGAAATCACTGACCTTCACTGGCCGATCCATTCTGCTGTTTCTGTTTTTCTACTGGCTACACAATACTCCCCACCTCCTTTCACACTGGCGGGTTTATCTCTCGTGATATCCAGTGATCAATTCCGCATTACATATTGGAGTCCAGATAATTTAGATGGGGTAGTGTGGCTTGCTCTCTACAGATACCGTAAGTGTCTGCACCTTTTGGAACATTTTCAGATCTGTGCCAAAATGTGTCGTTAATGGCGCTCTCAGTTTATTTCTCAAGTCTCTACCGTTGCGAGTGAACATTCTTTCTGGAGCAGTCTCATTGTATTAGCCAAGGGGTTTTACATGTACCCCTCGTACCAGTCGATGTTGTTAACAGTACCAACGCCATTCCCAATGTAAAGTAAGGTGCTTTGGATTCATACAGTTTGTCACCTGTGACAGTTCTTAAGGGAATAGACAATATAAGGGAATAGACAATATAACATATATAATATTCTTAAGGGAATAGACAATAATAATAATAATATGACGTAATTTTAAAAAAATTTTAGCCTCATTTTTATTGGGTTAAAATGTTACTCAATGAGTCTATTTTTAAGATTCATTCGTATAAAGCGTGCCATAAATGTTAAAATACGTTAAACAGTGCTCTATGACACGGGAAACTGGCGCACCAGGGCGCTCGAATGCAACCGATGTAATAATATTATGGTAACCGAGAGAATAGTGATCCTGTTAGTTTAGTTAGATTCATTCGTATAAAGCGTGACATAAATATTAAAATACGTTAAACAGCGCTCTATAACACGGTTGTCTCTCGCACCCTGGCGCTCGAATGCAACGGATGTAATACTATAACGGTAACCGACAGAATAGCGATCCTGTTAGTTTCCAGTGGTGTCACAGGGGGCATTAGTGCCAACTATAATACTATTCTCAGCAAGATTTCTCTTCGTAACGTGATTCGTTTATGGTAAACCGTCCGGAAGCACGTGCTCATCTCGCAGCTGCTTAACTTGTGATTTAACTTGTTTTTTATTGAAAATAAAACGTGAAATCTTGAAAATAGCAAACGTGTTTACACGAATAGAAGAGATTCAAAACATAATCCAAGTAGTGCAAAAAACGCTTCTATTCGTAAGCTGGAGGCATTTACTCTTTATAATTTCGTCAAATCGAAGGTGTTTCGACACAGGCGAAAAAAGGCCACCTGTGCGATGCTTCCACTGACGATTAAAGGTCTGTTCAGATTCAGTATTAAAAAACACAAGTTGATAGTTTAAATACCTGTTTTCCCAAAGCAACAAGTTTCAAGTTGGTAGGTGCTGTGATTTATGAAATATATTGTAACGCATACGCAACAAATATCTGTAACGTAGCTATAGACAATATTGCCTATGTTCGTCAGCGAAACTGGACTCGATAATCAAGCTGAGCTATCAGTAAACGGAATCTAACGCGCATAACATTGTGTGCATATTGAATGAGTGTCAGTTTCACTGTCATTTAAGGCCTCAAAGATCGTTACATGAAAAACTTTAACATTTGGATAAGCTATCTGACTGCGTGTCTGAATAAGAATATACAAATGATACAGAAAGTTTCGCACTCACCTCTTTAGACGAATGCCTTTTCCCATGTGGTTTACTGCAATTTGCAACAGCATGCACCAGGGCGGCTAAAGCTTATTGTTCATAACAATGAATTTAATTAAAAGGAGTTTGCTTGGGTCCTATTAACTAATAAATAACTTTTGAGAAGGAATTTCATAAATGAAGTCTATTTAAAACTTCAGAATCATCATGAACAAGTATTAAGAATGACAACGACAATGACATATGTGTCAACAATGGCTGAGTGCAAGTTTAAAAAATTGTTTCAATTTCAAAGTTACGTTAACATTTAGTAACCACAGCATATTATTTAGGTGTGAAGAAAAAAATTATTATTTGGAGAATAAGGAGGCTTCTTTAACTGGCAAAAGTAAAACATGAGATTATTGCAAACTCGGACTCACAATCACGAACCTAACGCTACAATTGCTTTTGAGTTATGCTTCCAAATTTTAGCTTGAATTCCATCTCCAAGCGTAGCTAAGCCATCTAAATCTCTCCTGGCTTTATAAATGAAATCAGGCCTTGAGTGTGGTAAGATTTTACATCACCGACGTAAGCTCGATATATTGTTTTATGTAATTGAGAGTTCAGATCCACTCGTTACATGAAAAACTTAAAACTAACAGCTGGATAAACTGAAATACTTATCATCCATTTTTAAGAAAACTATCAGGAGAAGAGATTTGATTTTCGCACACCTTATAGTCTACGCTTGATTTTCTTTTCGTTATGGGCCATAGCTACTGTGCCGCATCAAATTAAGTAAAACAGCGCACGAAGTTTTAAAGAGTTTGCAGAGATAAAAACGCATTGTGTATATTTTGCTTATGATTGATTTTAGCTCATACACTACTGGCCATTAAAATTGCTACACCAAGAAGAAATGCAGGTGAAAACGGGTATTCATTGGACAAACATATTATACTAGAACTGACATGTGATTACATTTTCACGCAATTTGGGTGCATAGATCCTGAGAAATCAGTACCCAGAACAACTAACTCTGGCCACAATAACGGCCTTGATACGCCTGGGCATTGAGTCGAACAGAGCTTGGATGGCGTGTACAGGTACAGCTGCCCATGCAGCTTCAACACTATACCACAGTTCACCAAGAGAAGTGACTGGCGTACTGTGACGAGCCAGTTGCTCGGCCACCATTGACCAGACGTTTTCAATTCGTGAGAGATCTGGAGAATGTGCTGGCCAGGGCAACAGTCGAACATTTTCTGTATCCAGAAAGGCCCGTACAGGACCTGCAACATGCGGTCGTGCATTATCCTGCTGAAATGTAGGGTTTCGCAGGAATCGAATGAAGGGTAGAGCCACGGGTCGTAACACATTTGAAATGTAACGTCCACTGTTCAAATTGTCGTCAATGCTAACAAGAGGTGACCGAGACGTGTAACCAATGGCACCCCACACTATCACGCCGGGTGATACGCCAGTATGGCGATGACGAATACACGCTTCCAATGTGCGTTCACCACGATGTCGCCAAACACGGATTTGGCCATCATGATGCTGTAATCAGAACCTGGATTCATCCGAAAAAATGACGTTTTGCCATTCGTGCACACAGGTTCGTCTTTGAGTACACCATCGCAGGCGCTCCTGTCTGTGTTGCAGCGTCAAGGGTAACAGCAGCCATGGTCTCCGAGCTGATAGTCCATGCTGCTGCCAACGTCGTCGAACTGTTCGTGCAGATGGTTGTTGTCTTGCGAACGTCCCCATCTGTTGACTCAGGGAACGAGACGTGGCTGCACGATCCGTTACAGCCATGCAGATAAGATGCCTGTCATCTCGACTGCTAGTGATACAAGGCGGTTGGGATCCAGCACGGCGTTCCGTAGTCCCCTCCTGAACCCACTGATTCCATATTCTGCTAACAGTCATTGGATGTCGACCAACGTGAGCAGCAATGTCGGGATAGGAGAAACCGCAATCGCGATAAGCTACATTTCGACCTTTATCAAAGTCGGAAACGTGATGGTACGCATTTCTACTCCTTAACGAGGCATCAGAACAATGTTTCACCTGGCAACACCGGTCAACTGTTGTTTGTGCATGAGAAATGGTTCAAATGGCTCTGAGCACTATGGGACTTAACATCTACGGTCATCAGTCCCCTATAACTTTGAACTACTTAAACCTAACTAGTCTAAGGACATCACACAACACCCAGTCATCACGAGGCAGAGAAAATCCCTGACCCCGCCGGGAATCGAACCTGGGAACCCGGGCGCGGGATGTAGGTGTCACCACCGGCGCCAACCTTGTCTGAATGCTCTGAAAAGCTAATCATTTGCATATCACAGAATCTTATTCCTGTCGGTTAAATTTCCCGTCTGTAGCACGTCATCTTCGTGGTGTAGCAATTTTAATGGCCAGTAGTGTACATTGAAGGGAATGAAATGTAGAGAAGATACCGAAATTTTATTTGAAATTGAGAGCGGAAGGATATCTCATTTCGTTCTCGAGATATTTGGGTTTATACCCGAAGGATAGTCGCGCGTGGCGCTCCCATTCACGTTCTTGAGCATCGCGAAGAATGTGGACGTAGAGAAACGAGGTTTTCTGCAAATGATAGCCTGTAATTAGACACATATGTTGTATGAAAAATGCTCGAAACTCTCTTATTCACCGATATATGGTCGTAATTCGTCCGCAACAGATATGACGTCGTCAGCTCAGAATGTATTCAGGCGTCAGTAGCACTGTTGGAGAACCTAAGAGGTGCGAATATACTCGTCCACAACACCTGGAGAACGGCGAAGCAGGACGTATATACTGTAGTGTCACCGCCAGACACCACACTTGCTAGGTGGTAGCCTTTAAATCGGCCGCGGTCCATTAGTATACGCCGGACTCGCGTGTCGCCACTGTCAGTGATAGCAGACCGAGCGCCACCACACGGCAGGTCTAGAGAGACTTACTAGCACTCGCCCCAGTTGTACAGCCGACGTTCATAGCAAAGGTTCACTGACAACTATGCTCTCATTTGCCGAGACGATAGTTAGCATAGCCTTCAGCTACATTTGCTACGACCTAGCAAGGCGCCATTATCCTTTGCTATATATATATATTGTGATGCCTGTACCGTCAGATCAATGTTCACCAATTATGGATTAAAGCTAAGTATTACAGCAACTGCGTCCATTTTCTAAGTTCTCATTTCCTTGTAATGTTCCAGACCTCACGCCAGTCTGCGTGTAATTAAACGCGTGCATTTCGGCCTCCTCTAGCAACACTGTGTTGGCTCTTCTGCCAACACAGCATATACACGTCCACAGCAGCGAAAGAGTTAAAGGTGAACAATGAAGGTCTAAAGTTACTTTTGCAATTTGGTTGTTACTTTATTGAAAAAAAAAATCATGAATATCAGATCCAAAATCGAGCGTCACAGCCTGATCCGTGGAGAAGCCTGTGTGGGTGATGGCCAGAGAGCTCGCTTGTGAGGAAGCGCGGCATGGATTTCCGTTGCTTCCGCGGTCGTTCACCGCACAGCTGACTGGCTGGCCGCGTGCCTGCTCCGAGTCTGCGTTCCTCGGCGCCGAACACTGCGTCCTGCGCACAACTGTCTCAGGTCCCCCTGTACTTCGCCAGCCTCCTCGCTACAGTACACGTAATCAGCATCGGCACACGCTAGCCTACTGTCGCATACTTCATCGTAGTATCGTCCCAGAAAATAAATCACTGCTTACTGGTGACAAGACATGTAGGGAATTTCACGGAGGTAGCATCTACACAGGATGGTCCATTGATCGCGACCGGGCCAAATATCTCACGAAATAAGCGTCAAATGAAAAAGCTGCAAAGAACGAAACTTGTCTAGCTTGAAGGGGGAAACCAGATGGCGCTATTTTTGGCCCGCTAGATGAAGCTGCCATAGGTAAAACGGATATCAACTGCCTTTTTTTAAAAAATAGGGAGCCCCATTTTAATTACATATTTGTGTAGTACGTAAAGAAATATGAATGTTTTAGTTAGACCACTTTTTTCGCTTTGTGATGGATGGCGCTGTAATAGTCACAAACATATAGCTCACAATTTTAGACGAGCAGTTGCTAACAGGTAAGTTTTTTAAATTAAAATACAGGACGTAGGTACATTTTATTTCGGTTGTTCCAATGTGATACATGTACCTTTGTGAACTTATCATTTCTGAGAACGCATGTTGTTACAGCGCGATTACCTGTAAATGCTACATTAATGCAATAAATGCTCAAAATGATGTTCGTCAAACTCAATGCACTTGACAATACGTGTAACGACATTCCTCTCAACAGCGAGTAGTTCGCCTTCCGTAATGTTCTCACATGCATTGACAATGCGCTGACGCATGTTGTCAGGCGTTGTCAGTTGATCACGATGGCAAATATCCTTCAACTTTCCCCACAGAAAGAAATCCGAGGACGTCAGATCAGGTGAACGTGCGGGCCATAGTATGGTGCTTCGACGACCAATCCACCTGTCATGAAATATTCTATTCAATACCGCTTCAACCGCACGCGAGCTATGTGCCGGACATCCATCATGTTGGAGGTACGTCGCCATTCTGTCACGTAGTGAAACATCTTGTAGTAACATCGGTAGAACATTACGTAGGAAATCAGCATACATTCCACCATTTAGATTGCCATCGATAAAATGGGGGCAAATTATCCTTTCTCCCATAATGCCGCACCATACATTAACCCGCCAAGGTCGCTGATGTTCCACTTGTCGCAGCCATCGTGGATATTCCGTTGCCCAATAGTGCATATTATGCCGGTTTACGTTACCGCTATTGGTGAATGACGCTTCGTCGCTAAATAGAACGCGTGCAAAAAATCTGTCATCGTCCTGTAATTTTTCTTGTGCCCAGTGGCAGAAGTGTACAAGGCGTTCAAAGTCGTCACCATGCAATTACTGGTGCATAGAAATATGGTAAAGGTGCAGTCGATGTTGATGTAGCATTCTCTACACCGACGTTTTTGAGATTCCCGATTCTCGCGCAATTTGTCTGCTACTGATGTGCGGATTAGCCGCGACAGCAGCTAAAACACCTACTTGGGCATCATCATTTGTTGCAGGTCGTAGTCGACGTTTCACATGTGCCTGAAAACTTCCTGTTTCCTTAAATAACGTAACTATCCGGCGAACGGTCCGGACACTTGCATGATGTAGTCCAGGATACCGAGCAGCATACATAGCACACGCCCGTTGGGCATTTTGATCACAATGGCGATACATCAACACGATATCGACCTTTTCCGCAATTGGTAAACGTTCCATTTTAACACGGGTAATGTATCACGAAGCAAATACCGTCCGCACTGGCGGAATGTTACGTGATACGACGTACTTATACGTTTGTGACTATTACACTCCATCTATCACAAAGTGAAAAAAGTGGTCCAACTAAAACATTCATATTTCTTTACGTACTACACGAATATGTAATAAATACTGGGGGTTCCTATTATAAAAAACGCAGTTGATATCCGTTTGACCTATGGCAGTGCCATCTAGCGGGCCAACCATAGCGCCATCTGGTTTCCCCCTTCAAGCTAGACGAGTTTCTGTAGTTTTTTCGTTTGATGCTTATTTCGTGAGATATTTGGCCCGGTCACTATCAATGGACCACCCTGTATAAATGAAATATTGGTTCTAGAATGCTGTTACGTATTGACCAACAACGTGAGTCAAGTGTTTATTTTGTCTGCCTGACACAGGGTGGAGATACGTGACGGAATGCCAGGGCAGGCTGCAGCGGGCACTTGTTCTCAATTGGGGACAACACTGGGGAATGGCCGCCCGGTCAGCGGGCCACGGGTCACTTCCTCCAGTCAAACGCCGTGGCGGCATCGCTTACAGACGTCCCATACAGTACTAGGAAAACAAAAGCGGGAAAATTTAAGGGCATTACTCTCGCAGTCTGCAGTGTGATAGATAAAGCAAGACTTGGATTTTACGAGAATGGAACGAACGAAAAAAAAAGGTTGATGGTTTAGTGGTCAGTCAAGGACGAGGTCTTTAGAGACAGAGCACAAGAACTGACTGGAGAAAGATGAAGCAGAAAAACAGCCAGGCTATTTTAATAGACTCCTACCGGCGTTCACAGACCGCCTCTGTAGCGCGAGAGAAACTATTTCTAGTCGGAACCGCACCGGACAATCTCTAGTAAGATTCATTTGAAAGTGTTGTGTTAACAGTTGTGACAGGAGTAAATTTTAGCTGCTAATGACACACCATGTTCATCAGGAGGGCAACTGAAAATGTCTGGGATGTGTGGAGATCAAACTTCTATGGGATGTATGTACTACACGTAGCAAAACGGACATCGTTGACATTCAAGAAATGTTAAAAATAAACTATTAACTTGCACCATGAACGCCGAATGAAAAATGACGCGCCACAGTGGTCACAAAAGTTCGTATCATCAAGATCGAAGGCGAACTCCTTGAGAGTTACAAACCGTTCACGGCGCTCAGCTAGGTATCCCCTTTTCTCGTAAGATCACGTTGGTAAGACAGGGTGATGATAACTGATGGAATGTGATGCATGCAACCGAAGGCGAAACATTCTGTCGTTGTTCTTATCGTGAAACTGGCTGTCCTTTAAGGCGTAGCCGCAGATCGTGCGATAATATGTTTTATAGGCACGGAAAAAGTAAACATCCACAGGCTGAATTTGTCCAGTGCTTCCAGGCGGTGTGAACTGCAGAGTCACACACTTTTCAGGAGGGATAGTTTGTTCTAAAGAAGTATGCTTTTTTATACACAGACCAGGAACCAAGCAAAAGGAACATATCTTGATCAGCTATTGGTCAGAAGCGGTGCTCATACCACACTTGTAGTTCTCTTACGCCCATTTCCCACTTTTGCTTACTGTGAAGTAAACATTCCCTACTGCCCTCGCAAGTTCACGCACACGATAAAGAATAGTAGGGGGCAGCACAATAAGTAACTATCCACCCAATTTATCATCCAGATTAATGGTCGGCAGAATTGTATACGAATGCGTTAAGACACTGATGTTAGTTGATCTCGGCGCAACTCTCTTGGTTCCCGTAATTTCCAAGGTTCCTTTCAAATGCCTTTCCTTTTCAAATCCCAGTGGTAGGATTTGGAAACAAATTTCTTACTGAACGATGGGATAAGTTTGTCTCATTTACAAATTTTCGGACCAATTCCGCAGTTTGTTGTCCATCGTCAAGGTGACGCTTAATTCGAAATTTCATTGTCCAACGTCTTCCACTTCTGTAGCACTGTTTGAAATTATGCAAACAACCATTGCTTCCCTTGAAATCACTATAATCTCTCTCGCTCGCAATTTGATGTGCATAACGTAGTAATTCACTGTCATGCACATTCTATAAATTGTATCGAGCATCCTTGACAAGCGCAAAGACCAGTTTTTGTAACAAGTGCGTCTTGTCCTCCCTTGAATATCCTTTGTTTTTCTTATGCGCTACTCGGTCATATCGCTGCGGACTTATTCGAAATCTATTCATAATTGTGTTTTGACTACACTGCAGATGATCTTCCATGTACCGTAGTGATGCTGAGTACCCGCTCCGTGGACAACGAATGCCGTTTACTACGTTTCACTGGAGGCGGGATTTGCGTTCCCTGTGCGACAACACCGAACTACACGGCTCGACACCTGTTTCAAATGGCTCTGAGCACTGTGGGACTTAACATCTGACGTCATCAGTCCCCTAGAACTTAGAACTACTTAAACCTGACTAACCTAAAGACATCACACACATCCATGCCCGAAGCAGGATTCGAACCTTCGACCGTAGCAGTCGCGCGCTTCCGGACTGAAGCGCCTAGAACCGCTCGGCCACAGCAGTCGGCGACACCTGTTTCATTACCACTTTCACTCATTAAGCACACATCGCCATCATTGTGCTCCTCATATACAT
Organism: Schistocerca piceifrons; assembly: GCF_021461385.2. Lineage (NCBI taxonomy): Eukaryota > Metazoa > Arthropoda > Insecta > Orthoptera > Acrididae > Schistocerca > Schistocerca piceifrons. Next base: position 409,606,208 of record NC_060141.1, on the reverse strand, counting down.
TGTCCGCACATTCGAGTATACGAGACCACACATTCCACTGATTCATCTTCCAGAAACTCTAATATTTCATCTACCACTTGTTTCTCACTGTACGAAATTCCTTGGGTCCTTCGCTGACGAAATCTCAATTTCGGCAATTGTTGTAGATATAATGCAATGTTTGCTTTATTTACTGTTTCCACTGCTCTGCCTTGTATCAACACCACTAAGTCTGTAGTATTGTTGTGAGTTACTCGTCGACTAAGCAGTTCAACTACGTTACTTAACCTCATGCTGTGCTCACCACTGGATACCTCCAGTCCCGCCATTTGTAGCCATTAGCAGCTAATATTGGAAGACAATATATGGTGTGTCGAATGCCTTAAACGTCATTGGCCTTCTGCGACCTCGGACTGAAGGGGTTCCCTGTAAGTGTACTCTAAAGGACACCCTAGAACACGGTTTCGAGTACGCCGATGAAAACATAACGTTGTCGTGAGTTCGTAAAAGTTTGGCCCATATTACCCGCATGGCACTATACTATTAGATAATATATTAAGATCAGACTGGCGCTTTTATCCAGCTCCAAAGCAGAACATCTATTTGCGGTACGTGGCTCACTTCATCTCTTACGTACTCACAGCTGTAACGCCAGCAACTACGGGCATTAGAGACTGTTTAATTCGTCAACAATGGCTATTAAAAAAACTTGTTACAACACAAATGTAAACAATTTTCCTACAATTTTTGTAAAACTCTCTCAGTAAACTAAACATGTTCTTATACAAGCTTCTTCTCTTACTCTCCTAAGAATGCCTTATTGCTTTATTTCAAGGAAAGTTTTACCATTTCTTACACTGAGTCCTGTTATTTGTTTTCGAAAATGTTTTAATTGTTTCTCGAAGAGGAGTGGCCACTAGTTTTATAGGTGAGTTTCCTTTTCTGTTCTCTATAAGAGGCATTTCACATAACGTCTTTTCTTCTCAGATAAAGTTTCTACATTTTTCGAACTGAGATTTTTTTCTTTCCCCCCAGAGGTCTCTTTATTCATTTACACGAAAAAGTTGTTCGTGTGTGTGTTTTCTATCACAACGAGTTACTTAAGAAATCTGGAAGACACGTCCAGTAAAAAGTAATTATGAGCTACAAGCTTAAGAAAGTTGAGGCGATTTTTATAGCTAGCGTAAGATTGAGCTAAAGGGGCACAGAAGGACAAAGGTTTGAGTCTCGGTACATCCCTAGATTGGTTAGGAGGTCTGGAACGGGTTTCACTCTGCCTCATGAGGCCAAATAAGGAGCGGCGTGAATGAAGAAGCGACGGCACGATCAAAATAACTGGCGATAACGGCTGAAGGGATTTGCGACATGTTGATGACATATCCGACTATCATAGATAGCTTGTCGTACTGTCTTGCAGATAGCAATCGGCCAGTCGGAACACATCTAAGGCCTTATGAGTGAGTGGTATTTGTAACTTAAACTCTTCTTTGCTTCTCTCTTCCTAAAACTGTCTACCAAAACTTATGAAAAATGATTACCGAACAGACTAATTCCTAACTTAAACTCGAGTATTGAGCAAAAAATCTGACTTTACTGAATTGTACAAAGACTTAATATGATTTGCTCAACACTACCTACAGGTTGAAGCTAATTGTTTCTATAAAAATGCAACTCTATCCTGAATGTAACTTGACTTCTGGAGTAAATGCGCAACTGAAATTACAAAGCAGTTCCTGGCCCTTAAACATAATTTCACTTGCCTTGTGTCTCTGCAGATTTCTCGAAAGCAGCGCACAGCATACAACAGCAAAACAACATTAAAAAGTATGACTGAAAATTCTGTACCACGAAGTGCAATGTGCCTACATACATAATAAACTGAATGAAGTATGGCAAGAAATGACTTCTGACAAAATTGAAATGAAACTCTATATATAAAGTAGTGCTTTGAAAATCATCTGTATGTCCACAACAGCATTTACATAAAACGACTTTAAGAAATGACTTGAAACAAGCGGAATCTCGTCTTCCTTATCAGAGCAATCCATATAACACTGCTATCTCAATAACACAGAACAATGCTTACCTCAATCTCTCAACATTCCAGAAAAACTCACGAACAACCTCCTTAGACCCCCTCTCCATAATTGCATAAAAATATTCATACTCCAATTCCACTAATCTCATATCACACTGATGAAGAAAATTTCCTTAGCATTCTTCAAAATACGTCTGCTAGTCGACACTGCTCATTTACAATGCGCTGTCATGCAGAGGCTGTATAATAACACAAAGAGATTGTACCTATAGCCCTATAGCCAAAGATTACTCAACTACTACATGGTTTTGCTCTGTGTCAGCCACGCATATCGCCTTTTACGTAAGAAACAGAATTTACGGAGTGATCAAAATAATATACATATCTCACTTCTTTATGTTCATCCCGGCATTCACCTCAAGTGTTGAAACCGCAGTTTTCCCCTACCTGAATAAGTTAATGGGGTTTCGGAGACCATTCCGTCCGAATGCGAGTTTATTGTGATTAAGCTTTGCACCTTCTCGTTTGGTTTATGCAGGTGGAGTCTGCATGTAGTGCAGCTGATCTTCTCCAGTGACTGACTCTTGTGAGTGCCGCAAGCCATCGTCTTCATACCACACCTAAGCCCGGGCATTAAATCTTCATTGACCCCAAAACTAGTATCCTGGTCTTTCCAAAAACACATTACACAGATTAAGATTTTCTTAAATAGTACAAGCGCGAAAGTGCCTCTCCCTGGCAGGGCTATTATCGTGTCTGACTACCACAATGACGGCCCGGATTAGACCCCTGGTCCCGTCTCGAATTTTTTTACTTGCTAGCAGATGAAATTTTAGTATATCTACTGCAGTCGCAAGACATTTTTACTTATCTACTTTGCTGTTCGACGTTATACCACCACCAGTTCGAAGCTTCTGTTCATATGAGTGTTCTTAATGCATACACTTCGTTCATCATAAGAATAAATCTGATGTAAACAAACGGAAACGTGATGATAAGTCATTAGTCGTAGCACACGTACACTGGTGTTGTTACGCTCTGGGATGTAGCTTCTATTTGGGTGTTAGATATCTTATTTCTGTGTTACTGTAAATTAAATTTTAAGATATTCTAATGTAGTACCAGTGTCAGTATTTTACAGTGTATATAACGAACATTGCAACACGAAAGATATAGACACTTTAAAATACAGACACTGCCCTACTACATTTCATGCCCAAGCAGGGCAATCTGAGGAGCTATTAAATGTCTCCCCCTGTGCGGGGCCGGCCGCGGTGGTCTCGCGGTTCTAGGCGCGCAGTCCGGAACCGTGCGACTGCTACGGTCGCAGGTTCGAATCCTGCCTCGGGCATGGATGTGTGTGATGTCCTTAGGTTAGTTAGGTTTAAGTAGTTCTAAGTTCTAGGGGACTGATGACCACAGCAGTTGAGTCCCATAGTGCTCAGAGCCATTTGAACCATTTGAACCCCTGTGCGGGAATAGTACGATTTGTATGCAACCCTATGGGACGTAGACACTAGGACGTATGACATTTGAAAGAAATTAGAATTATATTAATACCTTCAGCTGTTGACAGGCGTTGATATACATCAACGGGGACAGGTGAAAATGTGTGCCCCGACCGGGACTCGAATGCGGGAACTTCCGCTTACATGGCAAACGCTCTATCCATCTGAACCATCGAGAGCACAGAGAATAGTGCAACTGCAGGGACTATCTCGCGCACGCCACCCGTGAGACCCACATTCTCACCTTGTATGTCCACACACTACATTCGTAGTGTTCCACCTCAACACATTCATTACTCGTGGAAGACATTCTTACCAAGTCCCGTATGAGTTCGGGGAATATGTGTGCACCTGCACAGAAGAAGGTCATGGTCGGTATTGCCAGAACTGTATACTTATATGGATATGATGTCTGTTCTTTCGGACATGTCCGAAAGAACAGACACCATATCCATATAAGTATGAAGTTTGGGTTGGTTCTGAGGGCATGCGAGGCTGGACATTAAAAAGAAAAAAGTTGGCGAGGGAATTAAGGCGACCGCTCGCTTAAAACGGGAAAAATGGGTTCGAGTCCCGGCCCGAAACAAATTTTCGTGTGTTACTAGTCAGTTGTATAGCGGTTGTACAATCGTATTCGCAGTTTACGAAAGCATTTCACATATTCTAATGCATTAACAGCCATCAACGTTTTTCTTAATCATACTTCAGTTATGTAGTTTTTATTTCAAAAATCGTGTAAGTGGCAGTTTGTGTACACCAGCTGTGTACAGATCGTCGTGCTGTTAATATGTACAGTGAAAATGGCTGACTCTGCTTCCTGCTCAGTAGTGCAACACGTGCAAGGGGGTGGAACACTTTCATAAAGCAGCGAGAAACACGTTGTTCTTAATGTTTTTTTCACAAGTTTATAAAGGAATTACGGCAGATTGCTTAGATGACATCTGAATTTACTAATATTTCTGTGTCGAGCGTGTTGAATGTGTGGAAAGAAAAACAGAATACCGGCACATTTTGTGAAAAATGCTGTGCGGTCAAAGGCACACACATTTTTATGCAGAAACGAGGCATCTACAGTAAATAAGGTACTTAAAATGGTAAATGGCTCGCACGGAAAGATTTAAGTGTTCGCTTTTTTCTGCGCGCTGTTCGAGTGTGGAACGATAGATAAATAGCTTGAAGGTGGTTTGCTGAACCTTCTGACAAGCACTAAACTGTGAATTGCAGAGTAATAATGTTGATGAAGATGTAAATGACGATGATAACTTTCGCACTTTTAAAAGGACAACATTTCACTAACTAATGACAGACATTTGTCTCCAGTTTGAAAATAGGAAACGAAATAACAAAATAAAAAACAGAGATGATACTTTTTTGTGGAGGTAGCGTTATCTTCGTCAGATTCGCGAATTTAAGCACGGGAAACGTAGTATTTATTACCTTAATCACGTCAGCCCCCGGTAGCTGAGTGATGCCGCCACGGTTACTCAGTGTGTTCGGTCAGAGGGTTAGCTGCTCTCTATAATTAAAAAAAAAAAAAAACCTGAGTGAATGGATCAACGACGAACTGAAACGGGTGTCTTGCGACGTCCGCACCGAGCAGATGAAACGAACGAAAACGAGCAAAGGACCCGGGTTCGATTCCGGGCTGGGTCGGAGATTTCTTCCGCTCAGGGACTGGGTGTTGTGTTGTCCTAATCATTCTCATTTCGTCCCCATCGACGCACGAGTCGTCGAAGTGGCGAACGGTCTACCCGACGGGAGGCCCTAGTCACACAACATTTACATTTACCTTAATCACACCTGGGTTAATGCGGGAAATGTCACACAAAAAATATGACTGACTCAACAGTTACTGTTAAGAAGAAAGTTTTTGTTACAGGTCTGTCACAGGGGGTAGGAAAACCGAAGGGGAAAGGAAAACGGCCAATTATTTTACAATAGGTAGCAACTGTAGTTTTGCGGAAGGTGGTGATTTAATTTTTCAATCTAAGAAAATTAGAGATTATCACGAAGAAGAGCTTAGTGAAGTGTTTATTTTTTAAATGGTTTAGAGATTTTCTGCCCTTATTGGAAGCCTGCAGCATTACTGTACTCATAATGGACAAAGCATCGTATCATAGCCTCAAAGTTGTGCGTAGGGCCCAAGTCTTGGAAACAGTAAGACATGGTAAACTGGCTGGTAGAAAAGGGAGACATTGCCGATCGTACTGCACTTGACTCTGAATTGCTGCAACAGGCTGAACCTTACACTGAGGTGACAAAAGTCGTGGGACATCAATATGCACATGTACAAATGGCGTTAGTATCGAGTGCACAGGGTATAAAAGGGCAATGCATTGACGGAGCTGTCACTTGTACTCAGGTGATGCATGTAAGCAGGTTTATAACGTGATTATGGCCGCACGACGGGAATTAGTAGACTTCGAACGTGGAATGGTAGCTGAAGCTAGACGCATGGGACATTCCATTTCAGAAAACGTCGGGAATTCAGTATTCCGAGATATTCGTTATTCCGAAATCCACAGTGTGAAGAGTGTGTCGAGAATACCAAATTTTAGGTATTACCTCCCACCAAGGACAACGCAGTGTCCGATGGCCTTCACTTAACGGCCGAGAGCAGCAGTGTTTGCGTAGAGTTGTCAGTGCTGCGTGAAATAACCGCAGAAATCAATGTGGGACGCACGAAAAACGTATCCGGTAGGAACATGCGGCGAAATTCGGCATTAATGGGTTATGGCAGCAGACGACCGACGTCAGTCCCTTTGCTAACAGCACGGCTTCGCCTGCAGCGCCTCTCCGGTGCACGTGGCCATGTTGGTTGGACGCTAGACGACTGGAAAACCGTGACTTAGTCAGATCAGTCCCGATTTCAGTTGGTAGGAACTGATGGTAGGGTTCGAGTGTGGCATAGGACCCTACGAAGGCATGGATCCAAGTTGTCAACGAGGCTCTGTGAGTACTGGTGGTGGCTTCTGAATAATGTGGGCTGTGTTTACATGGAACTGACCGGGTCCTCTTGTTCAGCTGAACTACTTGGAGATTATTTGTAGCCATTCAAGGATTTTATGTTTCCAAACAACGATGGGAATTTTATGGATGACAATGCACCATGTCACCGGACCACAGTTGTTCGCGACTGGTTTAAGGAACATCCTGGACCATTTGATCCAATGATTTGGCCACCCAAATCGCCCGACATGAACTACATCGAATATTTATGGGACATAAACGACAGGTCAGCTCGTGCACAAAATCCTGCATCGGCAGTACTTTCGCTATTACGGACGACTATAGAGGTAGCATGGCTCATTATTTCTGCAGCGACTCCCACCAACTTGTTGAGAACAGGCCACGTCAAGTTGCTCCCAACGTCGCGAAAATGGAGGTCCGACGTGATATTAGAAGCTATCCCATGACGTAGGTACAAAAAAAAAAAAAAAGATTCAAATGAATCTGAGCACTATGGGACTCAACATCCGATGTCATCAGTCCCTAAGAACATAGAACTACTTACACCTAACTAACCTAAAGACATCACACAATCCATGCCAGAGGCAGGATTCGATCCTGCGACCGTAACAGTCGCGCGGTTCCGGACTGAAGCGCCTAGAACCGCTCGGCCACCGCAGTCGGCGACCTAGGTCATTTCAGCGTATATTGTCGACCATTGCATTATCGATGAATCTGCTAAGTCTCAGGTGACATGTCGTCAGGTGACCACCTTATCAATAGTGTCTGAACACAACAGAACTGATCTGGAGCGAAGTAAACGGATTCACAGCGAGAAATAACATGATATTTAAGCTGCCGGATGTACTGCAACTAATGCACGAATCTTTGTCATACGTCACTACCGAACGCTGATGGGACACAGAACCGTAAGTTTCAAAAGGAGAGGAGAAAATGTGGTGCTTGGATGACGTCGTGGATCATGTTGTTGGCTATGACAGTTCCAGTATTGAAATGTACTCCTCGGATTCGGATATGGCAGTTGTAAGAGGTCACCAGACGACTGACTACAAGTAACACCTTCAGTGACTCCAGTATTTAACTATTCAGTGAAATTCCTGCAATATACTTTTGCGTCACACATAGCACTCGCAGGTTGCTTTTAATTGCAGTAATATGTTAGCTAAGAACGAGAGCGTATTATGTCTTGTGTCTGGTCCCTTAAGAAGCGTATTGCCGGTGTTTTCCGTACATTACACTGAAAAGCCAAAGAAACTGGTACGCCTGTCTAATGTCGAGTAGGGCCCCCGCGAGCTTATCCGTGAGGCCAACTTCTTAACGTAACTTATTTCTCAGATAATATTAAAAAAAACATATGAAAAGAGACGTCATAATAAATGTTACATCTAAAAAGTAATTGCATTAGTGCAGCTTCTTAGTTTTGACTGTGGCTACGCAGACTGATATATGTCACGTAGATTTCTTTTGCGTCTGTTTGTTATGCCTTAAAGCCATTTTTATAGTTCATTATGGAAACACGAAATGAATGTATTATTTAGTACTAAACTGAAATTGGTGTTGTAGTGCCTGTTCCTTCTAAGACTATGCAACAAATTAATCCTTTTCTGATATCAGTTGTTACTTCAGGATGGTTTTGTGGCAAAAAATTAGGATTTGATGGAAATAAATACACTTCGTAAAGGAATTAAAGGATTACTGTTCTAAACCCCGAAACTGTATCCCATGACGATGCCTAAGTTTTTCTCTCTACTACAAGGGGCGTTTGAAAAGTCCGTGCAAAGTCCGAGAGATGTCACCACCGGCGCGCATCGAGGTCATGTTTAGTTAGTAGCATCTTTGGAAAGAACCATAGAGTAAATATCTCTCGAGTGAGCATTGCATTCTGCGCATGTTGTCAACATTAAACCAGGATTGTCACGTGTTTTCTGGACTTCGCTGTGCGTGTGTGTTTTCCATAGAGTTTGAAGTATATAATATCAAGAGTTTTTGTTGTGTGTTCACCGTTTGTTGATAGTGAAATAGCGATGGTGAATTACTGTTGTTGCTACGGATGCAAAGAAAATATGTGAAAGGAGGGATAGTAACTTTTCATGGGTACTATGTTTAAAAATTTCGAGACGCATTATAATTAAGGCTTTATTCTGTAGACATATTTTTCTACGATTTTATGACTATATAATAGATATTATGGCTCGTACAAAAGCTTACAAACAATCGCTTCCTCTCGTAAATTTGCTAGTGGAACAGGAAAGCGAATGGTTAGTTGTTTCAGCAAATGCTATCCTCCATGCATTTATCAGTGACTTGTTGATTATGTATATAGATTTGAAAGATGGGAGACAGATGAATTCAGTAGAGTGGGAGTCTGTAATTGTCTTCGTTTAATATGTGTGTCCAAACTTTTTGTTTACTATAAAGTTACAGTAGGAGACCATGTTAAGTGTATCTAGGACATGGAGAATGATTATGTGTGATTTATATTTTAGTTTCCCGAAGGATGAACAACGAATAAAGATGTGTCTCCAGAAAATAAGGAGGAGTAATTTTGTATCCACAAAATATTCCAAAGTATGTTCAAAACACTTTGAAGAGGAATGTTTAGACAGAGAAAAATTTGGACGTGTGTGGCTGAAGGTAGATGCTATACCAACTATTTTTAATTTTCCACAGCACCTACTACTAATTTCTGCATTCAGCTTAAATACATTTTCTGCACAAATGAAATAAAAAACACAATAGTGTAGCTAATCAAAGTGCACATTCATCTTCTTTGATGTATTTTGCCTTCAATTTATTTTCTTCACCATTTTATTAAGAAGCGTAAAATATTAGTAAACATGTCCCCAAACTCTTTCATTTGTGTCACTTTCCACTTCCCTTAATGGTGTTATATGGGTTGACTGTTACATGACCAACTGTATTTGCTTTACAGTACATTTATCTCCGATCGCCTTTTTTCCCCTTTTTACTGAGTCTACTATTTATTTAATAAACTGGGAGCAAATACGTAAAATGCGTTAAATAAACACTTCAAAGTGTCACCAGTAACAAAAATTGTGCTTTAGGTCGCAAAAACGAGAAAATAAATACGCAGAAATAGCAGAAAAAAGGACGAATTAACAGGGATATAATCGCTAATGTGTGACAAATTCGGTGTTTTTCGGACACTTGCAAAAGTACTAGCGTACTGTCAAGTCGTTTTGCAAGACTATCACTGCAAAAATGTACGCCAGGCTCTGTAATACTATAAAGTGCCGTATCATACGGAAAACTACCAAAAATCGAGTGCATCTGAACTGTGACACCTATCACAAAGAAGCAGAACGCAATATCGCTTTCCCTTAAAAGTTACGTAGCTGGTTTATTCCCGGTATCAAATGGATACCGTTAAATTGACTGCGAAACATGTATAAACAATCCACGACACGTACGAGAAGAATCCGTCTGTACTAGGGATGTAGTGACATTCGAAATATACAGGGCGCTGTACGGACAAACACACGACGTCCCGAGAACACGTGACCAGGCCGGCAATGTATGTTGACAACTCAAAATCTCTTCTGCGCATGTGAATGATCACTCCAGAGATATTTACTCTATGGAAAGAAAGCACACCAACGTTCAGCCATATTGGTGTATTTCTTTGTGTTTGTCGTTGGTGTGAATCAAGGAAGTCGAGTGATTGTCAAAAAATGGACGAAAAAGAATTTCGTATGGTTATTAAACATTACTTTATGAAAGGCAAAACACCTCAGGAGACTAAGGAGAAGCTTGGTAAACATTATGGTGCCTCTGCACCTTCGATTAGAACAGTTTATAAGTGGTTTCAAAATTTTCGGTGTGACCATATGGGCACAAGTGATGCTGAACGTTCTGGACGCCCTGTGGAGGTTACGACTCCAGAAATCATTGATAAAATCCATGATATGGTGATGGATGACAGAAGAGTTAAGGTGCGAGAGATTGATAATGCTGTGGGCATCTCGAATGAACGGGTACGTAATATTTTGCATAAACATTTGGACATGAGAAAGCTATCCGCAAGATGGGATCCGCGATTGCTCACGCTTGACCAAAAACAGCGTGGAATGTCAGATCCCATAATCGGGCAGGTAGGTTAGAAAATTTAAAAAGGGAAATGGATCGGTTAAAGTTAGATATAGTGTGAATTAGTGAAGTTCGGTGGCAGGAGGAACAAGACTTATGGTCAGGTGACTACAGGGTTATAAACACAAAATCAAATAGGGGTCATGCAGGAGTAGGTTTAATAATGAATAAAAAAATAAGTGCGGGTAAGCTACTGCCAACAGCATAGTGAACGCATTATTGTGGCCAAGATAGACACGAAGCCCATGCCTACTACAGTAGTACAAGTTTATATGCCAACTAGCTCTGCAGATGACGAAGAAATTGAAGAAACGTATGATGAAATAAAAGAAATCATTCAGATAGTGAAGGGAGACGAAAATTTAATAGTCATGGGTGACTGGAATTCGGTAGTAGGAAAAGGGAGAGAAGGAAACATAGTAGGTGAATATGGACTGGGGCTAAGAAATGAAAGAGGAAGCCGCCTGGTAGAATTTTGCACAGAGCACAACTTAATCATAGCTAACACTTGGTTCAAGAATCATAAAAGAAGGCTGTATACATGGAAGAAGCATGGAGATACTGACAGTTTTCAGATAGATTATATAATGGTAAGACAGAGATTTAGGAAACAGGTTATAAATTGTGAGACATTTCCAGGGGCAGATGTGGACTCTGACCACAATCTATTGGTTATGACCTGTAGATTAAAACTGAAGAAACTGCAAAAAGGTGGGAATTTAAGGAGATGGGACCTGGATAAACCAAAAGAACCAGAGGTTGTACAGAGTTTCAGGGAGAGCATAAGGGAGCAATTGACAGGAATGGGGGAAAGAAATACAGTAGAAGAAAAATGGGTAGTTTTGAGGGATGTAGTAGTGAAGGCAGCAGAGGATAAAGTAGGTAAAAAGACGAGGGCTAGTAGAAATCCTTGGGTAACGGGAAGTGCAAAATGGCTAAGCAGGGATGGCTAGAGGACAAATGTAAGGATGTAGAGGCTTATCTCACTAGGGGTAAGATAGATACTGCCTACAGGAAAATTAAAGAGACCTTTGGAGATAAGAGAACCACTTGTATGAACATCAAGAGCTCAGATGGATACCCAGTTCTAAGCAAAGAAGGGAAAGCAGAAAGGTGGAAGGAGTATATAGAGGGTCTATACAAGGCCGATGTACTTGAGGACAATATTATGGAAATGGAAGAGGATGTAGATGAAGATGAAATGGGAGATCCGATACCGCGTGAAGAGTTTGACAGAGCACTGAAAGACCTGAGTCGAAACAAGGCCCCCGGAGTAGACAACATTCCATTGGAACTACTGACGGCCTTGGAAGAACAAGTCCTGACAAAACTCTACCATCTGGTGAGCAAGATGTATGAAACAGGCGAAATACCCTCGACTTCAGTAACAATATAATAATTCCAATCCTAAAGCAAGCAGGTGTTGACACATGTGAAAATAACCGAACTATCAGTTTAATAAGTCACGGCTGCAAAATAGTAACGCGAAGTCTTTACAGACGAATGGAAAAACTGGTAGATGCCGACCTCGGTGAATATCAGTTTGGATTCTGTAGAAATGTTGGAACACGTGAGGCAATACTGACCCTATGACTTATCTTAGAAGCTAGATTAAGGAAGGGCCAACCTACGTTTCTAGCATTTGTAGACTTAGAGAAAGCTTTTGACAATGTTGACTGGAATACTCTCTTTCAAATTCTGAAGGTGGCAGGGGTGAAATACAGGGAGCGAAAGGCTGTTTACAGTTTGTGCAGAAACCAGATGTCAGTTATAAGAGTCGAGTGGCATGAAAGGGAAGCAGTGGTTGGGAAGGAAGTGAGACAGGGTTGTAGCCTATCCCCGATGTTATTCAAGCTGTATATTGAGCAAGCAGGAAAGAAAACAAAAGAAAAATTGGGAGTAGGAATTAAAATCCATGGAGAAGAAATAAAAACGTTGAGGTTCGCCGATGACATTGTAATTCTGTCAGAGACAGCAAAGGACCTGGAAGAGTAGTTGAACGGAATGGATAGTGTCTTGAAAGGAGGATATAAGATGAACAGCAACAAAAGCAAAACGAGGATAATGGAATGTAGTCGAATTAAGTCTGGTGATGCTGACGGAATTAGATTACGAAATGAGACACTTAAAGTAGTAAAGGAGTTTAGCTATTTGGGGAGGAAAATAACTGATGATGGTCGAAGTAGACAGGATATAAAATATAGACTGGCAATGGCAAGGAAAGCGTTTCTGAAGAAGAGAAATTTGTTAACATCGAGTATAGATTTAAGTGTCAGGAAGTCATTTCTGAAAGTATTTGTATGGAGTGTAGCCATGTATTGAAGTGTAACATGGACGATAAATAGTTTGGACAAGAAGAGAATAGAAGCTTTCGAAATGTGGTGCTACAGAAGAATGCTGAAGATTAGATGGGTAGATCACATAACTAATGAGGAAGTATTGAATAGGATTGGGGAGAAGAGAAGTTTGTGGCACAACTTGACCAGGAGAAGGGATCGATTGGCAGGACATGTTCTGAGGCATCAAGGGATCACCAATTTAGTATTGGAGGGCAGCGTGGAGGGTAAAAATCGTAGAGGGAGACCAAGAGATGACTACACTAAGCAGATTCAGAAGGATGTAGGTTGCAGTAGGTACTGGGAGATGAAGAAGCTTGCACAGGATAGAGTAGCATGGACAGCTGCATCAAACCAGTCTCAGGACTGAAGACCACAACAACAACAACGACGAAAAACAGAATCGTGTGAAGTGTTGCAAGGATTGTTTGCAGCTGTTCAGGAAGAATCTGTAGGACTTTAAGCGTCGTTTCGTCACTGTGGATGAAATATGTATACATTACTATACTCCTGAGACTAAAGAACAATCTAAAAAATGGGTTACAAGAGAGAATCTGCACCAAAAAAGGCGAAGACCATTTCTTCGGCCGGAAAGATTATGGCGACTGTCTTTTGAGATTCGCAAGGGATAATCCTCATTGACTATCTGGAAAAGGGTAAAACTATTACAAGTGCATATTATTCATTGTTATTGAACCGTTTGAAAACCGAGCTGCAAGAAAAACGCCGGCGATTGGACCACAAAGAAGTCCTTTTCCATAACGACAATGCACCAGCACACACCTCAGCAGATGTCGTCGCAAAATTAATGGAAATAGGAAAATGGTTCAAATGGCTCTAAACACTATGGGACTTAACATCTGTGGTCATCAGTCCCCTAGAACTTAGTACTGCTTAAACCTGACTAACCTAAGGACATCACACACATCCATGCCCGAGGCAGGATTCGAACCTGCGACCGTAGCGGTCACGCGGTTCCAGACTAGAACCGCACGGTCACACCGGCCGGCATGGAAAGAGGATTCCAACTCGTCTCACATCCACCCTATTCTCCAGACTTGGCTCCCTCGGACTACTATTTGTTCCTCAATTTGAAGAAATGGCTGGCAGGACAAAGATTTTATTCAAACGAGGAGGTGATTGCAGCAACTAATAGCTATTTTGCAGACTTGGACAATGCCTATTATTCGGAAGGGATCAACAAATTAGAGCAGCGTTGGACGAAGTGCATAAGTCTAAAAGGAGACTATGTCGAAAAATAAAGAAGGTTTACCCCAAACACGTAAGTAGTTTTTTTTGCCCCGATTTTTCAAACGCCCCTCGTACTGCAAAAGCGTGGCTCACAGCAACGTCACGCTCGGGCTCGACAACGCTCCGCAAAGCAAGGTGTCGACAAGTGCGAAAAGAAAAGGCAACAGCTCAGAAGTTCGTGTGACGTGTAAGGTGAGTTAATGGTGGCACAGTGGCACCAAACGTCCAAAACCACAGTGGACGTGACACGCTTTGAGAAGGTCGTCTCAGCCCCTCCCGCTTCCCCCTCCCTCACCTTTCACCCCTTATTTTGACGCCTCTGCGATGCAGATTAGAGCCGTGACGCCCAATGTTGAAACCATTCGGTTTTCTCATGGGTGGCCGAAGAGAACATTGCAGACACACTGCCACTCAGAATCGACAAGAAGAGGCCTCAGTGGGTGGCGCAAAGGACGTCGAAGCAACGAGCACTTTCTCTTGGGAAGTGACTCGCAATGCGTTGAGCAGCAGGAAGACGTTCTTGACAACCTCTGACACTGCTGATACCCACGGACGTTTCAGCCTTCTCTAAGGACATTCTGAGGCTATATCCCCATTAAACGTGAACTGAACCCTTTACAGCGCAGCGTGATCGCAATTTTTGCTGTCGTGTGCAGACTGGAACCACTAAGGACCGTCCAAAACCATGCGAAGAAATTTGAAAGTGATCGTTCCCGGGAAAGACAACTTATGTTTTTCATGCCTCCTAATTCGCATCCTCCTGTGGCATGATCACGGGATGGGGAATACGACATTGACACACACGCGTGAATGAAAGGAAAAAAGGTCCCTCAAAGCCCCCTCCCAAGTTCGGCAAAACTCTCGATGACACCTGCTCACACTTATTCAGAATTTTAAAATGATCGCCTACAGAAACAACATGTTTCGAGGTGCCTGCAGGCAAGCAACTAGATTGTCAGGGGAGACAACGTGTTGCTTAGGTACAGGCGCCTCGGACTACTTTGCAGGTTGTTTCTGTATACGATCATTTTTAAAATTCTCAGTATACCGGGTGATCAAAAAGTCAGTATAAATTTAAAAAGTGAATAAATCACTGAATAATGTAGATAGAGAGGTAAAAAAGACACACATGCTTGGAATGACATTTTTTTTATTTTTTTTTTATTATTTTTTTTTTTTCGATGCGGCCCGCCACCAATTCCTTTCCTGTGCTAACCTCTTCATCTCAGAGTAGCACTTGCAACCTACGTCCTCAATTATTTGCTTGACGTATTCCAATCTCTGTCTTCCTCTACAGTTTTTGCCCTCTACAGCTCCCTCTAGTACCATGGGAGTCATTCCCTCATGTCTTAGCAGATGTCCTATCATCCTGTCCCTTCTCCTTATCAGTGTTTTCCACATATTCCTTTCCTCTCCGATTCTGCGTAGAACCTCCTCATTCCTTACCTTATCAGTCCACCTAATTTTCAACATTCGTCTATAACACCACATCTCAAATGCTTCGATTCTCTTCTGTTCCGGTTCTCCCACAGTCCATGTTTCATTACCATACAATGCTGTACTCCAGACGCACATCCTCGGAAATTTCTTCCTCAAATTAAGGCAGGTATTTGATATTAGTAGACTTCTCTTGGCCAGAAATGCCTTTTTTGCCATAGCGAGTCTGCTTTTGATGTCCTCCTTGCTCCGTCCGTCATTGGTTATTTTACTGCCTAGGTAGCAGAATTCCTTAACTTCATTGACTTCGTGACCATCAATCCTGATGTTAAGTTTCTCGCTGTTCTCATTTCTACTACTTCTCATTACCTTCGTCTTTCTCCGATTTACTCTCAAACCATACTGTGTACTCATTAGACTGTTCCTTCCGTTCAGCAGATCATTTAATTCTCCTTCACTTTCACTCAGGATAGCCATGTCATCAGCGAATCGTATCATTGATATCCTTTCGCCTTGTATTTTAATTCCACTCCTGAACCTTTCTTTTATTTCCATTGTTTGCTTCCTCGATGTACAGATTGAAGAGTAGGGGCGAAAGGCTACAGTCTTGTCTTACACCCTTCTTAATACGAGCACTTCGTTCTTGATCGTCCACTCTTATTATTCCCTCTTGGTTGTTGTACATATTGTATATGACCCGTCTCTCCCTATAGCTTACCCCTAGTTTTTTCAGAATCTCGAACAGCTTGCATCATTTTATATTGCCGATCGCTTTTTCCAGGTCGACAAAGTCTATGAAAGTGTCATGATTTTTCTTTAGTCTTGCTTCCATTATTAGCCGTAACGTCAGAATTGCCTCTCTCGTCCCTTTACTTCTCCTAAAGCCAAACTGATCGTCACCTAGCGCATTCTCAATTTTCTTTTCCATTCTTCTTTATATTATTCTTGTAAGCAGCTTCGATGCATGAGCTGTTAAGCTGATTGTGCGATAATTCTCGCACTTGTCAGCTCTTGCCGTCTTCGGAATTGTGTGGATGATGCTTTTCCGAAAGTCAGATGGTATATCGCCAGACTCATATATTCTATACACCAACGTGAATAGTCGTTTTGTTGCCACTTCCCTCAATGATTTTAGAAATTCTGATGGAATGTTATCAATCCCTTCTGCCTTATTTGACCGTAAGTCCTCCAAAGCTCTTTTAAATTCCGATTCTAATACTGGATCTCCTATCTCTTCTAAATCGACTCCTGTTTCTTCTTCTATCACATCAGACAAATCTTCACCCTCATGGAGGCTTTCAATGTATTCTTTCCACCTATCTGCTCTCTCCTCTGCATTTAACAGTGGAATTCCCGTTGCACTCTTAATGTTACCACCGTTGCTTTTAATGTAAGCAAAGGTTGTTTTGACTTTCCTGTATGCTGAGTCTGTCCTTCCGACAATCATATCTTTTTCGATGTCTTCACATTTTTCCTGCAGCCATTTCGTCTTAGCTTCCCTGCACTTCCTATTTATTTCATTCCTCAGCGGCTTGTATTTCTGTATTCCTGATTTTCCCGGAACATGTTTGTACTTCCTCCTTTCATCAATCAACTGAAGTATTTCTTCTGTTACCCATGGTTTCTTCGCAGCTACCTTCTTTGTACCTATGTTTTCCATCCCAAATTCTGTGATGGCCCTTTTTAGAGATGTCCATTCCTCTTCAACTGTACTGCCTACTGCGCTATTCCTTATTGCTGTATCTATAGCGTTAGAGAACTTCAAACGTATCTCGTCATTCCTTAGTACTTTCGTATCCCACTTCTTTGCGTATTGATTCTTCCTGACTAATGTCTTGAACTTCAGCCTACTCTTCATCACTACTATATTGTGATCTGAGTCTATATCTGCTCCTGGGTACGCCTTACAATCCAGTATCTGATTTCGGAATCTCTGTCTGACCTTGATGTAATCTAATTGAAATCTTCCCGTACCTCCCGGCCTTTTCCAAGTATACCTCCTCCTCTTGCGATTCTTGAACAGGGTATTCGCTGTTACTAGCTGACACTTGTTACAGAACTCAATTAGTCTTTCTCCTCTTTCATTCCTTGTCCCAAGCCTATATTCTCCTGTAACCTTTTCTTCTACTCCTTCCCCTACAACTGCATTCCAGTCGCCAATGACTATTAGATTTTCGTCCCCCTTTACATACTGCATTACCCTTTCAATATCAGCATACACTTTCTCTATCTGTTCATCTTCAGCTTGCGACGTCGGCATGTATACCTGAACTATCGTTGTCAGTGTTGGTCTGCTGTCGATTCTGATTAGAACAACCCGGTCACTGAACTGTTCACAGTAACGCACTCTCTGCCCTACCTTACTATTCATAACGAATCCTACACCTGTTATACCATTTTCTGCTGCTGTTGATATTACCCGATACTCATCTGACCAGAAATCCTTGTCTTCTTTCCAGTTCACTTCACTGACCCCTAATATATCTAGATTGAGCCTTTGCATTTCCCTTTTCAGATTTTCTAGTTTCCCTACCACGTTCAAGCTTCTGACATTCCACGCCCCGACTCGTAGAATGTTATCCTTTAGTTGATTATTTAATCTTTTTCTCATGGTAACCTCCCCCTTGTCAGTCCCCTCCCCGAGATCCGAATGGGGGACTATTCTGGAATCTTTTGCCAATGGAGAGATCATCATGACACTTCTTCAATTACAGGCCACATGTCCTGTGGGTACACGTTACGTGTCTTTAATGCAGTGGTTTCCATTGCCTTCTGCATCCTCATGTCGTTGATCATTGCTGAATCTTCCGCCTTTAGGGGCAATTTCCCACCCCTAGGACAAGAGAGTGCCCTGAACCTCTATCCGCTCCTCCGCCCTCTTTGACAAGGCCGTTGGCAGAATGAGGCTGACTTCTTATGCCGGAAGTCTTCGGCCGCCAATGCTGATTATTTATCAAAATTTAGGCAGTGGCTGGGATCGAACCCGGGACCGAAGACGTTTTTGATTATGAATCAAAGACGCTACCCCTAGACCACGGGCTATGTTTTATTAGGACCAAAAAAATACAAAAGTTCAAAAAATGTCCGACAGATGGCGCTTAATCTGATCAGAATAGCAATAATTAGCGTAACAAAGTAAGACAAAGCCAAGATGATGTTCTCTACACGAAATGCTCAATATGTCAACCATCATTCCTCAACAATAGCTGTAGTCGAGGAATAATGTTGTGAACAGCACTGTAAAGCATGTCCGGAGTTATGGTGAGGCATTGGTGTCGGATGTTGTCTTTCAGCATCCCTAGAGATGTCGGTCGATCACGATACACTTGCGACTTCAGGTAACTCCAGAGCCAATAATCGCACGGACTGAGGTCTGGGGACCGGGGGGCCAAGAATGACGAAAGTGGCGCCTGAGCACACGATCATCACCAAACGACGCGCGCAAGAGATCTTTCACGCGTCTAGCAATATGGCGTGGAGCGCCATCCTGCATAAACATCGTACGTTCCAGCAGGTGTTTATCAGCCAGGCTGGGGATGATGCGATTCTGTAACATATCGGCGTACCTGTCACCCGTCACGGTAGCAGTTACAAAACCAGAATCACGCATTTCATCGAAGAAAACCAACCCATACCGTGACTTTCTCGTCAACCAATGGATTTTCCACGACTGTTCTAGGATTTTCGGTAGCCCAAATTCTGCAGTTGTGGGCGCTGACAGACCCTCGAAGCGTGAAATGAGCTTCGTCGGTCCACAACACGTTACTCAACCAATCGTCATCTTCCGCCATCTTTTGAAACGCCCACGCCGCAAATGCCCTCTGCTTCACTAAATCGCCAGGTAACAGTTCGTGCCGATGGATTTTGTACGGATAGCATCGGACGGTACGCCTAAGTGACAACCAAACAGTACTGTATGGAGTGCCGATGGATTTTGTACGGATAGCATCGGAGGGTACGCCGAAGTGGCAACCAAACAGTACTGTATGGAAAGCCGGCGCGACGTGCAAAGACGAACCCGCTACAGTCTCCATTTCTTCCTGAACTGTCTCAGCAGCATTACGCCTTGTGCTCGGTCGGCCACTACGGGGGCTATCGTCTAAACAACCCGTGGCTTCGAACTTCGGTATCATTCTCGCGACAGCTGCATTTGTCAACGGACCTTTACCCTTTCGAGTCCCCTTCTTATGGCGACAGGATCATAACGCTGAACTAGCTCATTCCCCATTCTGATAATACAGCTTCACTAAAAGCGCCTTTTGAGGTAACGTCAAGATGCTGCGACTGCTGGCGCATCTGACTCTCTCTCTCATTACAGCTCCTTTTATACACGATTGTCATGCGCAGTCACTGACGTTTTGCTCTCCAGTGCCATCTGTCAGACATTTTGTGAACTTTTTTTTCGGTTCTAATAAAACCGCATGTCATTCCAAGCATGTGTGTCAATTTTTACCTCTCTATCTACATTATTCCATGGTTTATTAAGTTTTAAAGACTTATACTGATTTTTTGATCACCCGTTACGCGGGCACGTTTGCCGAACTGGAGGGGGGGGGGGGGTCTTAGAGGGATCGTTTATCGTTATATTCACGTATGTGTCAATGTCGCATCGCCCTCCCCCCCCTCCCCCCTTTCTCCCCTAGCCCTGCCCTCAACAAGCGATCACGCCGCAGGAGGACGCGAAATAGGAGGGATGAAAATGCATAAATACCTTTTACTGCCACGGATCACGTTCACATGTCTTCGAATGGTTTTAAACGGTCCCTAGTAGTTCCAGCCTGCACACGACAGCAAAAACTGCGATCATGCTGCGCTGTAAATGCTCCAGTTCACGTTTAATGGAGATGCAGCTTCAGTATGTCTTAGAGAGGGCAGAAACGTCCGAGGGTGTTAGTAGTGTCAAATTACATCAACAACGTGTTCCTGCTGCTCATCGCACTGAGAACTGTCGTTTACGACCGCGAAATATGTGGGAATCCACGCCGTAGAGAAAGGGGTCGATAGATCGGCGCCTTTTGTGCCACTCAGGCCATTTCGAGGCGATTCTGAGCGGTGGTGTGTCTGCAATGTTTTCCTCGTGCACTCATAAGAAAACAGCGCGATTTCAATGCTGGAAGTCGCGGTTCTGACCTCCATAGTGGAGGTTTCAAAAAAAGGAATGAAATGGGAAAGGGGTGGGGGGGTGGAAGGAGTTGAGACGACCTTTTCGTCATGTGACTCCTCCACGGTGCCGACGGGCAGAATTGTGGTGAAATCTGGTGCCAATGTAACATCACTAACCAAATTTATAGGTCACATGAATTTTTGGGCTGTGGCCTTTTATTCGTAAGTGTTGACACCTTGCTGTTTGAAACGCCATCGAGCCCGAGCGCGACGTCGCAATGCGTCACGCTTTTGCACCTTTAGAGAGGAACGTTGTACGCATCTTTCAGCCTGATTTCAAACTTACGCTTCACAATGTGTGGGGATTACGGAGTTTCGAAAAAGCGATCCTTTAGTTCTGATGCGCTGTACATTAACAAGGCGTAATACACTATTTCATCTTTTATTTCAGTGCCGTTCACTACCACAGATCCTGTGGAAGTCCATGTGAATGTCCTCCATAATATCCATAGCATAATACTGCCCCCTGTGGCTTGAGTCTGTGGCAGGCTTTATGTTTCGTGCAGCTGTTCCTACGGATGACGGCGTATCCGGAGACGAACATGGACCTGGCGTAACAAAGAAGGTGATCCATCCGACTGAAGCGCCTAGAACCGCTTGGTCACAACGGTCGGTGATAACCTGTCCTTTCAGGTCACTTATGTCAGTGGTTTCCCGATTCGTGGACAGGTTAGTCACTAGAATCTTTCCCCAGTCGTCTCTGCACATTCAAATACTTTCCTTACGTCTTCACATTTCCGCAGCGTTAGTAGGTGGCACTACTTCTCGCGGTTTGCAGTGATCAGGGCCGGCTCGAGAATATTTTGCCACCCAAGCGACTTACTATTCGGCGCGCCTCTCCCCTTAGACATTTGTCATAGTGTGTTACCAACTTTTCAATACCCTGACCGTAGAAGGCAGCCGCCGTTGATTTACGACACTTCTCTACGCTAGCCTGCAGCTCGTTGTGTATCGAAAAATGCTGTCCTCATAGCCAGAAGTTGAAAATCAGAGGGAAACAAGTCTGGGCTATATGGTGAATGATCAAACACTTCCTTTGCAAATGCTGCAAAAGGATCTTCTTGCACCAGCAGTGAGCGGCTGAGAACTGTCATGAAGAAGAAAACGCCTGATATTGACGTTATGTGGGCTTCATGAAATCAGGCAAAACACTTCAACAGACACTTCACAATTGTTGGGAGGCACTATTGCTGCAGACATCTTTACTTACTCAATGTGCACTCAGAAGTGAAAAGTCACACGTGGTGAGATAGACGGGCATACTAGAGACACTTCGCAACACATTTGCGCAAAGCTCTACCCTACTTTTACTGTTCTTTTAATTTCGTGACCGATCGGAGCTTTAAAAAAATGCTACCTTCGAAATTGTGATATGCACTGCATACAAATGTACCACCTGAACGCATCACTCTGTTTGGCGCCCCTTAATATTTTGGATCATAAATGTATTATGTCTTATCACATACGGTATATCTCGCGAAATGCTAACAATGTTGACAAGAAATACAAGATGTCCATAATTAATGTTCCAGTTTCAAAACTCTGTAGAAAGAAAACCGCTGCTCAGAAGGACGTCAAACTTAAACAGAATGTTATTGTTGCAAGGGCAAATGTCATGGAACAAAAAAAATTAACGACAGATTGACCAATAGATGTAGTCGCCATAACATTTATACCAACAGACACGTGACACGACGCTGTTCCTTAGCTTGCGTCCGAGACGCTCAACACGACTCTCTCCATGAAGGATCAGGCGCTGCCGGTAAAGCTTCTAACATCCCTCCCGGTTTCTGGGTTGTGTGTGTGTGTGTGTATGTTTGAGGGCGCGTGTTTGCGTTTCATACACCTCTTAACTCTCTGACTGTAGAGACAAGAAAACACCAAGGGTATCTAAAGTGCGTAAAATTACACAACGGATTTAATTTATGCGATATGATGAGTGACCCTGCTACTTACAAATACCCTCTGGAGGTAATGATTTGTAACAATACCTAACTGGTAACAACAAATAGTTACATCACAATGAATATCCCACAACTACAGCATAACCCATGGATTGTTCAGTTATTTTCTAGGGTATTTAGGCTATATTCTCGTCCCCAAACACATCCAAATTAACTACTGCATCTGAACATTATTAATAAAAAGAACAACACAGAATAAAACGCGATTACCACAAGAAACTGATCTCTACTGAAAGACTAAGTGCAATTCTGCACTCTACAAATTTATTTTAATTCAGAACCTATTTACATCAAGATGAAACAGTATCATCATCGTCAAACGGACATATAAAACAAAATAAAAGTCATTCTAAACTCGTACAAGTTCTGCCCTGTTTTGGTTCCGTGATATGTGAAATAAAACGTGAAACGACTGACATCGCCTCAGCATGAAACTCTGTAAGAGACTACACCCAAACAACTGTCGTGAAACGTCAATGAAGATAAAAAATATGGTAATAGTGGACACGTCTGTTTACTTTAACAGCCCTACAATGCCGGAGAGAATCTCAACATCAGGGTGAATACAGCGCGGTGGCGAAACGGAGTGAAGATTCTCGAAGAAATCTGCGCCGTCGACACAGCTGCAGCTCTTCAGAATATTATGAGTTCTAAAATGCGAGACGTTAGGCAGCAGAATGTGCACACAAAGTACTAAATCTAAATACTGTCTTGTAGCTTCTCTGCACACAGCCAGAACCAACTGCCAGAGTTGAGTGGAGAGGAGCCCCTTGCAGCTGTAGGTGCAGGAAACATGCAACAGTCCTCAGAAGTTAGGAGGCCTAAGCCAGCTGCAAAGTCTAACAGAAAGAAGAAGGTTCTGCTGCTAGGTAGTTTGCACGGTAGAGGTGTGGGCCACCAGTTGCAGGAAGTGTTGGGGGGTGAGTACCAGGTCACCGGCCTAGTGCACGGTTCGGCTCAGGTGACTGACAGCGTACGGGAGTTATGTAGGAGTTTTGCGGAAGAGGATCAGGTAATGATTGTGGGTGGAGCAGGGAATAGTCTTGATACGGGTGGAGAATAAGATGTAGGTGGTGACCTGGTAAAAATAGCTACTTAAACTGGTGACACTAATGTGCTTTTCGTGCAACTGTTTCAGCGTCATGATCGGCCTCATCTCAATGCGGCTGTTGGGCGTGTTAACATGGCGCTGGAGAAGGCACTGATGTGTCTGGTCAGCAGCCCAAGATCGACGATATAAATTCAGTTCGTAATAAAAATAATTCTGTTACTGATACGTCAGATATATGTACAGTGCTTAACAATGATTTTCTGAGTATTTCTCGTGAATTAATTAAAAACTTAGTTTCTACAGGGAATCACATAACTCTCTTGGAAAATGCCTTTCCGAGACTGGTGTCTGAAATAATCCTCTGTGATACTGACAGGGTGGAGATTGAGTCAATAATCAAACCACTGAAGACTAAGGACTCTTATGGATATGGCGGAGTGCCTAGTAGAATATTAAAGTACTGTGCTGCACATGTTAGCCCTGTACTTAGCCATATTTGTAATTTTTCCTTTAAGAATGGTCAATTTCCTGAACGATTAAAGTACTCCGTAATAAAGCTGCTTTATAAAAAGGGAGAAAGGGATAATGTAGACAATTTTAGACCTATTCTGTGCGATCAGTGCTTGCTAAGATTACTGAAAAGGCTGTGTATGTAAGGATAATTGATTATTTTATGTCACATAATTTGCTATCAAATGTACAGTTCGGCTTTAGAAGTCGTTTAACAACTGAAAATGCTATATTCTGTTTTCTGTGTGAGGTACTGGATGGGTTAAACAAAAAGTATCGAACGCTAGGCATATTTTTTGATTGAACTAATACGTTTAATTGTGATGATCACAAAACATTGTCTCAGAAGTTGGACTATTACAGGTTACGGGGAGCAGCTCACAATTGGTTCACCTCTTACATTAACAACAGACAGCTAAAGGTCATTATTCATAGGGCTGAGAATGGCTGTGATATGAGGTATGAGTGGGGTACGGTTAGATGGGGCGGGTGGCCGGGGGTGCCCCAGTAATCAATGTTGGGGCCACTCCTGTTCTTTATTTATATAAATGATATGCCCTCTGGTATTACGGGCAATTCTAAAATATTTCTGCCTGCTGACGACACTAGCTTAGTACTAAAGGATGTTGTGTGCAATATTGGGTCTGTTTCAAATAGTGCTGTTCATGCCATAAGTTCATGGCTTGTAGATAAATAAACTAACGCTAAATCACAGTAAGACCCAGTTTTTACAGTTTCTAACACAGAATTCAACAAAACCCGATGTTTTAATTTCACAAAATGGGCATATGATTAGTGAAACTGAACAGTTCAAATTTCTAGGTGTTCAGTTAGATAGTAAACTGTCGTGGAAAGCCACGTTGAGGATCTTGTTCAAAGACTTAATTCTGCCATTTTTACTATTCGAACGGTATCTGAAGTAAGTGATCATTCGGCACGAAAATTAGTTTACAGTGCTTATTTTCATTCGATTTTGTCGTATGGTATTATATTTTGGGGTAACTCTTCCGATTGTAAACGGACATTTTTGTCTCAGAAACGGGCAGTTCGGGTAATAAGTGGTGTAAGTTCGCGAACCTCTTGTCGGCCCCTGTTCACTAGACTGGTTTTTTTGACATTTCCCTCTCAATTCATATATTCTTTATTGTCTTTTCTTGTTAACAATATCAGCTTATTCCCAAGAATTAGCAGCTTTCACTGAGTTAATACTCAGCGGGTATCCAGTCTGCATTTGGATCGCGCTTCATTAACTCTTGTGAAGAAACGTGTGCAGTATACTGCTGCATCCATTTTCATTAAGCTGCCGCAAGAATTCAAACATCTTAGCAGTAATCAGACGCTTTCAAATCGAAACTGAAGAGTTTCCTTATGGGTCACTCCTTCCATTCTGTTGAGGAGTTCCTTGAAAAATTAAGCTAATTCTTTTGCTACATTGTTGAGTGCGTTTACTTAAACGTATGGATTGACATAATTTTTTCATAAACATTTTATTTTATCTGTTGTTACTTAAATGTTGTACTTTCACGTACTGATACGTTCCATGACCTTGGTGATTGGCTCCTCAATTTGGTCCTATGGAACTAGACGTGTAAATAAATAAAATGGCGAAATTCAGAAACGTCTCAACTTGAGAGTATAACAAGACAAGTGCTCTCAAGATCACCGTATCCTGCGTAAGAAACGAAAACTCGCAGCCAGAGAGGAAAAGTTCGGAATTGTTTAAGTTAACAACAAGTACAGTGGCCTAACTGTTCACTAAAATACCAGTTCGCCTGAGAACAAAGCACAACGAGTCCGTCTATCGTCAAGAACAGTTGACACAGAAGACGTCCATTCCTCATGGGCGTCCAGAGGGATGACCCTTTCTCAAACTGCTGGCTCTTCAAAAAACCTCTGAATTCCTCCCTCAAGTGCGGGGGGGGGGGGGGGCGGGGGTGAGGGGTGCGCCTCTCCAACAAACCTCTAATTTCCTCCCTCTTAAGTGAGGGGAGTAGGGGGGAATCAATCATATAATTCCCTGTACATTCTCTCTTTCTGCTCATTCTTCCGACCGCCGACCAACTACAGACTGTAGTTTTGTTTCTCGCGTCGGAGCTTCTAGAATTTATGCCTAATTTGCTATCTAAACAAAAATCTACCAGTCGGAAATCACTCAGTGAAAAAATTCGCGGGAAGCAACCTGGCATACGTGGCCGCAGAACTAACGGCTGCTGAGGCTGCTGTGTCGCTTAGGAGATTCCAAACTTCCTCTGTATTGTTCAACAAGATTCCCATATGGGACTGCAAGGCGCCGACCTAGCTCAGGATCACACCATACGCACGCTCTCGCGATCTAATCTGAGACCGCCGACCGCTCTAACATGAAAGGACGCTGAGCTGTCCGCGTGTCGCTGTGGGACCTCCCGTGGCAAGCAGGACTGGGAAAACGCCTTTGAAAGTTGTGCCTCCACATCCTCACACTACTCGCCACACGGCGCTGGCGTGGGCTACCAGGACACACACACACACACACACACACACACACACACAGACACACACACACACACACACACACACACACACACACACACACACACACACACACACACACCGTGAGACCTGTGTCCCGTTTCTGTCTCTTGTTCCACAGTCTTTGGCAACAAAAACCAGTCACCCATAATGCAATAAACATTAAGAATTCGTGGAAAAGTGTAACTGACGATGTCAGTCACATTCAAATGTCCTCATACAGATACAGAACCTATCAAATATTTCCTAATTTCAGTTTAATCACGTGGCAAAGGGTGGAAACTGAGTCATTGTAAGATGAAAAATACTGCTACCTTATCAACTCAATTACAATAAATGTGACTGTGCGTCAGTAGGTCTGCAGGAGTTCTGGACACTGAAGGGTATGAAAAAAGGCATTGGTCCGTTGTCTGCTAAGAGTCTGGAGAAAATAATTGCAAAAAGACAGGTTGTCTCGCTGTGCAGTGTGGCAGAGATGGCAAAGTAGCTGATCTGACATCTGTCAAAGATGTGGCCGCAGCATTGCAGGAGCGGTCGAGCGATGTTGCGCAAACAAGCAGTGTATTGGGAATTACTGGAAATTTGGACATGACTGCGAGTGCAGTGCATAAAATCCTACGAAACATTCTGCCTTGCTCTCCTTACAAAATCACCCATCTTCAGGAACTGGTCCCAGCTGACCTGCCCACAAGACAAACGTTCGCTCTGGAATTTCTTGCTATCTTGGAAGTTGACTATGAATAGCCATGACATGTCAATACGCAGGACTGCAGAATTTGGGCAACGGAAAATCCGCACGCACATCAGCTGGTAGCTCTTCCTTGTGCAAAGATGACTGTGTGGTGCGGCTTGATGGTATGGTTTATCGTAAGGCAGTATTTTTTCGACGAGATGACTCCTACGGGTCCTGGTTCCTGTACCGTCACTGGTAAACGCTATGGGAGTCTTCTCCGCACCAACGTCGTTCCAAACCTTCGACGGCTTGGTGGTGTGAGTAGGATCACCTTTATGCAAGATGGCGCTCCTCCGCACATCGCACAGTCAGCGATGCTGCTGTTGCAGAGGAATTTCGAAAATGCTCGAATTATCACCCGTCATTTCCCTACAGCCAGGACATTCAGATCACCTGATTCAATCAGTGTGACTTCTGGCTGTGGAGCTATTTAAAAGATGTTTTGTTCAGTGCTCCAATTACGAAAGTAGCTAAATTGAAGGCACAAATCAGGCAACGCATTCTGAACGTTACCCACGAAACACTCCGATCTGTTCTGGAATATGCTGTTTCTCGATTTCAATGTCTGGCAGAAAACGATGGACAACATATTGCGACGATGGAAAATTTTTCGTTAAATTTTTTATTTATTTACTTATTTCTTTACAAGACGTTTCCCCCTACATCAATACTGTTCTGTTCAAATTTGACGTCATTCCGAGCAGTGCTTCTCTCTGTACAGCATTTTGAAACTGGAACTTTTATTATGGACATCCCAGAGAAAAATTCAGGTTCATACAATCGTTCTTCCCACGTACTATTCACGAATGAAACAGGAAAAGGAGAAAATAACAGTGTGGTCCATACCAGCCTCTACAACACATCGTGAGGTAGACACCGGATTGTAGATGTCAGCTAGGTGGAAGTAAGACGTTGATGTTTCACTTTCGATAATACCTTACCTAATTAAGCACTATAATGTTGAATAACAAATTAAATTTTGTACCCCAAACGATCACGCTTTCGTTAAAAAGCAGTAGTGTCTTGGTGTGTCAAGCGGTATTCAGAAGCCAACAAATTACGCATCTGATTGCCATCATCCTTGTATAAGCGTTCTTTTGCAAATCCATGCTGATTGGTTTGCAGAGAGAGTCATTCTGCTTGAGATACCTTAATACGTTCTAAGCCTCTACAGAAGGTGAGTGTCATAATATTTCACGATAGATGGGTGAATCCTTTCTGTTGCCCTTGTTTTATACGGATATGACCTGTACTTTCTTGCAACTTCCCTGCAAAATTTTTTTGTTCGAGGCATGTGTATAGAATATGATAGTTATTTCACCTGTTTCTCAGCAACAGTGATGCTAATGTATACGTATGCGAAACTCATCTTGCTGCGGTGTAGTACTCTGGATAAGGACACATTTGAAAATGAACATCAACACTTCTCTTTATGCTTTCCTACACTCGATTTCAAATTCTGTGTCTCTCTTGCCTGTTAGAATACTAACGTAGGCGCCATGGACGGTATGTACATAGGACCAGAACTTCTTTGGGTTTTGTGAGAGGCCTATTGATAAGATTTAGCTCCGGCAGTCGTTAAAGGCTCCTCGCATTGTCCTTCTGATAACCAAAGGCGTTTCATTTAAAATCTGCCTATCTGTAGCTCTATGCACTGTTTTCACCTATTGTGAATTAGTCACTGTTTCTTTAACAGTTTCTTTAAAATTAGAGAATTGTTGTACCAATTATAAACCTATTCACTGCTTAGTCAACTATTTGTCTAAGCTTGAGTCATAGTTTTTCTACATGGTCCTGTTCTTCCTTGAGAGATGACATCACCGTCTCCTGATCTACTTTACTAAACAGGCAGTCTCTCTACTTGCGTTTTTTGTCCTTTGTGCTTTTATAATTATTGTTGACGGAACCAGCTCGTTGTTACACCGCTTTTGAACGAACATCCGTAAAGAGGCCAATTTAATTTGTGTCACTAGTGGGCTTCTAAACTATCCGTTCAAAGTAGGATTTAGCTTTATCAACGACGCACGTGGGCAGTTCAAAAATTGCGCCGTTTCAAAAATGGTGCTATAAAGGAACAGACAACCAGTCGGCCACCTTTTATATATATAGTTTCCTAATGCACATACAGTGACCTATGTTATGAGTTAGGGATTGGTAGGCTTCACAGCTAGAGGACGATCGTAAAAATTTGACGCCACTGCGCGTACTTCGGAATATAATTTTCGCGTGTTGATAACGAGAGAATGCACAGCAAGGCATCTGGAGAAGAAACATCCTTGAAATGTCATGGATAACCGGTGGAAAAGTGTACTGTAATTACTTCCGTGCAGGGAATATATATCATCGCAATGAAGTACGCAGACAATATTCAAATTTACGATCGTACATTTCAGCAGGTAGCTGCTGTCCTCGCGTGCGTCAGCGTAAACGAGTTGCTGTATGTTTTCTATATATAGTAAGAATGGAGGTGGCGATGCGTGGAGTATTCCAAAGAAAACATGTTAGTTGACAAGTGTTTCCACAAGCTCCTGCAGTAACCTGTTGTACATGGTTGCGACATGGTGCTAACGAGGCTAATTAATTTCTCTTAATGAGTATGAGAAAGAGAGGGTGTTAGAACACGAGACTTTCCTACCTGCAAAGCTGCCGTTTCTCCCTTTGCCCATCAAATTATGTAGACGAAAACGTGTGTATTTTCTCCTTTCTTCATGTGTGGTGTCATGAAACCCGTGTTGAAAGTTCCACTGTTTAGAAGGTAATCATTTGAAATTTAAGAAGCGAATCGGAATGGAAAGTAGTTGGAATGTTTTCTGCTTGTCATTAAATATTTTTAAGGAGATTTCAGACGCCACGCCTTAACAAATATTCAAGGTTATCTGTCATTCCAAAGAAAGGTCTGAGATAATTAGGGCTAAGTTTACTGATTCTTCTTCTGCAGACATTTTTTTTACCACTATAAAATCTCCACTCCCGTTCCTGGTGAACATCAAACGGTTCATCTAAATTTGCGGACACTGGAGACGCTCTTCGACGAAAGTAACAGAGAATCACTAAAATCTCTCTAACAAAAGAATTCAGGAATTCGTTCTTGTCGGTGAGCAACTGTCAGACGTAATCTTATTGGAATGTCAAGGCACCGATACCGGGCTGGTGGTGAAGTCTAGTCTGTAAGTTCATGATGCTGTTGTACAGGAAAGTCATAACACCAGAAGCCTACTGCAAAATGCAGAAAGACCTGTTGAGAATTGAAAATTCCTGTAGGGACGGGATGTTGGAACTCAGTATAAATAAATGTAAAACACTACGAGTAAATAGGAGCGTGGACCGATTATTGATCTATTCTATGATTTGCGGTCAGTCACAGGATATAGCAACATCCACATCTGCATCTGTATCTACATGATTACTTCGCGATTCGTACTTACGTGCTTGGCAGAGGGTGCATCGAACAACTATCAGATAGTTTCTCAAAAGTTCCACACTTGAAGAGCACTTTCCTCGCGAGAACTGATTTCTCTTATTTTACTACAATTGCCATTTCTTCCAACTTCGGTGAGAGTTAACAAAATGATTTCGCTTGTGGTGGAGAAAGGTAGTGACTAAGATTACGTATCTGTGACATTCTCTCTCTGTTGTGTGACAATTTATAAAAAACTGCCCTTCTCTGAAATCTTTCGATGCCCTCCGTCAACTCTATCTGTTATGGATCCCATACCACGCATCAAAACTCCAGAAAATGAGGGATAAGCATAGCGTAGGCAATCTCTTTAGTGAATCTGTTGCATCTTCTAAGTGTTCCGACAATAAAACGTTTTCTTTGGTTTGCGTTCCCCAGAACATTTTCTAACTGATGGTTTCAGTTTAAGTTGTTTGAATTAGTAATTCATAGGTGTCTAGTTGAATCGACAACATTTAAATATATGCTATACCTCATGTAATCAAAATTTAACGGATTCATTTTAACACTCTGGTGGAGGACCTCACGCTTTTTATTGTGTAGAGTCAAGTTCCACTTCGCTCGCCACACAGTTAGCTTGTGTTAGTAATTTTGCTGTTGACTTTTATCTTCTGACGACTTTACTAGAGAATAAGTGACAGCACCATCTGCAAATAATCTAAGAGGTCTGCTCAGACTGTCTCCTAAATCGTTAATATAGGTTAGGAACAGCATAGGGTCTGTAACACTTCGTTTGGGATGTCAATGTCACTTCTGTTTCACTCGATGGCTTTACGTCAGTTACTACGATCTGTGACCTTTCAGATAGGAAATCACGAATTCAGTCGCACAGTAGAGATGATACTCCACAGGCATACAATTTGATTAGAGGTCTCTTGTAAGGAACATTTTCAAAAGCCTTCTAGGAATCTAGAAATATGGAATCAATTTGAGATCCCCTGTCGACAGTGGCATTAGTTCGTGTGAATAGAGAGTCAATTGGGTTTTCTGTATTGTCTGTACCCGTATTGACAATACGTCGTTTTCTTCGAGGTATTTCATAATGTTCGCACACAGTTACGGTATATTCTTAAACCCTACTGTAAACTGGTATCAATGACGTGGGACTGTAATCCAGCAGATTAATCCTGTGTCCTTTCTCATGTATTGGTTTGATTAATGTATGTTGCCAGTCCTTTCATCGAGCAGCTGTGAAATAGCTAAAAGTACGCACCTGGGGCAATCGCATGTCAAACCACCACACTTTTTCCAGGAAAAGCAAATATTGTAATCCATTGGAGGAATACCAAGGATATATACTTTACACACAAAAGAAGTATCTTACATAACCGTAATTCGGTCTGTCCTTCAATATTGATCGTCAGCGCTGGATACTTACTAGTGTTATTAACAGAAGAGATTCATTGGAAGCATCTCAGACTTACAAAGCCATAATTCGATCTGCCCTTGAGTGCTGCTCGTCAGTTTGGAGCGCTTATCTGAATAATTAATGAAGTATGTGAAGACGATCAGAAGATGAGCAGCGCATTTCGTCAGGGGCTCGCTTAATAAGCACCAGAACATAGCGGACATCTTCACCGAACTTAAGCAATAGATTCTTCAAGAAACGCATGCGTCACCATACAGTAGGAATATCTACGGAGTGAGCATTCAGATGCGCAGAACGAAATTTTTGTCGCCATCTTACATCGACTCAAGAAGTCACATGATTATTGCGTGTCATAAAGTCGGCGCGTAAGTACCCCGTGGATTTTGAATCTAATTACACCAATAGTATAGACGGGTCCCTGTCAAATATATCAAGTTTTTGAGTACATATTTTGAGTACACTTTTCTTAGGAGTCTTAAGGAGGGGTCTAATGGATTTTGGTCCAAGAAATCGATTTTTCAAAAATATTATTTTCTTGATCTACACAGTTTAATCTATGTTGTGTATGAATTTTATCGTGATAGCTGCTTTAGAAATTCCTTTAAATCGTTAAACGGATTAACCCTGCAGTGGCGGCCACTTTTACCTTTTCCGACATTTGGGAAACTACTTGCTTCAATGGAATTTTTGTCAGTATGAAGGCTGCTTTCTTTTGATGTCTTCGGCTGACATCTATATCTCTGGTTGACAGCTATGTCTTTGCCTGAAAACTTTCTTGCATGTGGTTTATTTTCGTTTTGATAACACTAATACAAATTAGTAGATGGAAGGTCGAATTCGCAACCCTTTACGTGGAAGTCAAGATTAATCCATAATGGATGGTGGCAAAACTGTGTTTAGGAAACGGAGGTTTCATGGAAATCGGTTTACCAACAAGAAAGAGGAAGTAAATCGAAATGAAGTACTGAGGCTCTCAGCTTCAGCATCGAAACGTGGGACAGGAGAATTGTACAGACTCTCGTAAACAAATCTTATCTCCAGGTCAAAACTGCTCAAAATATGTGTACATTCAACGGATTGAGTGGCAGCACATTTCCACACTACCGAAGTTATCTCGAACTTGACGTGTAATTAGATGTGGCCAAACGTCCACATAAATTAGTGCTGCGGTATCAAAGAGTACACTTCATCTTATATTTTGAACACATAAAGCGACTGCTTGTGGTATGACTGTTTTGACATCTAGACACAACCTCTAAATAACAACCCAATCCATAGATACTGCCGCAAAATAGCCACAATTCAATTACCTCCGAGTATGCTTCCAGATACCACTAGCAATGCTCCATCGAAGAATAAGGATTCCAGTCCGTTATCATTAATCAACAACTCACAGTCAAAATCATTAACGTTTGTTCCATACAGCCCAAAAGCATACTTCTGTACCAGTAAATAATTACACAAGTCCGTCAAACATTAACTCACTACTCAAGATCTCCCTACACCATATGAATTGTTAGGTGAATCCTAACTTTATTAGTCACAAACGAGAAACCAGGGTCTCCAAAATTAACCTTAGAAGGATAAGCGAAGCAATATAAATCGTCGGTAGTCTCTTCCAGTTATGACGTACCCAGAAGCTCCCTACCAAGACTATCCCTTCACGACTTGAACCAACTTCTCGTTCTGTTGAAACGGTGCTGCCTGTCTTGATCATGTTAAAACAGATGGGAACCATAAATTTTGACAACTGTACAGTGCCACTATTCCTTTTAACAAATTAAATATTGTTGGTGAAGGCCGCCGGCAGCATCCTCAGCAGGCACCTCCGACGGTAGGCTGTAACCTCTCTGGACTGCGGGGTGAGAGGCTGTTGCGCAGCGCAACAACCTTCACACACGAAATTTACAACACAGTTACAATATACATACCAGAAAACTTTTACAAGCATTGTTTTTTGCGTTTCCTTGGATATTAAATCAATTTCACTTGGAGTTTCTCTCTGTAGACTGTTTTGTACCTAGATTAGAACTTTGATCAGGGTGGCAATAGGTAACACTGGTTTGGTGAACAGCTAAGCTCGAGATGATGATTCGTGTTGTCAAATGCACACTCAGTGAGAGGGAATTTCGCCGGAACCGCGTCCCTTGGCTAGAAAACTGTATACAATCTATTTTAGTCCCCGTTTAATGGCCGATCCACTTTTAGATATGAAAGCCCTGTGCAAGACAGAAGAGTGCCAGCGACAAAGCTCTGAATACAGATGCTACTGCAGTTATTCATCCTGAACCAAAAAAAGTTCAATTCGCTCAACGTATAACACCATTATCGATTGTAAGTTGTTTATACAGTGTTGTTATGTGCATTTAACTATGAAGTGATTGTTCTGTACCAGTTAAGATCTTTGATCTGTCAGAGGGAAAGTGGAAGTTTATGATGTATATATTGTAAAGATTTAATAATGTTTAAAAATAATGAAGCTTTATAAAATATGTATGCTAGTAAAAGAGAAATTGTACTTTGAATACTGGTTCATACTGAGGGAAGTTGTATTGTACATAAGAAAAGGTGCAGGGAACCCCCTCCGCTGCGGAAGGGGCTTGGCGCGCGGGAGAAGGTGGATTTGGTGGTCAATCTGGGCGGCAAGAAAGAGAGAGAGCACATTACGCAGTCAGTGGCCAGCAGTTGTACAGTCAGTAGCGTGGGTGCCAAGTGAGGCATTCGGAAGCCGATTTATGTTGAAATGGCCTCGGATGTGGTTTCGGCTGCAATATGGTGCTCTTGTATTATGGAATGTCTCTAAAATGATTAATACTGCTCCGCCAACTTCAGGAAATCAGATATGTATTTTAGTATGGACCAGTATGTTTGTGTGTGTGCTATTTCAACAATAATTCAAGTGATAAAACATGTGTGTGAACATTGAAATTGTCCTGATCATAAAACCGTTTTAGGGTCCTATCCTAAACGTGCAAAAGACCGAGTATCCTGTTTCTGGATAATCACTGAATTGTTTCTACTTTGAATGTGCCAAAGCTTCAGTGCTAAAGTGTATAAATGTTGCTAGCTAAGCCACCTGCTTCACAGGTAATGAAAAAGGCACATAATTTGATTTATAGGAAATGTGATTTTCGCCTTGACTATTACCATAAACTAATTTCTCAAGTTTTATTTCAGAATAACATTTGAGAAAATTGCTATATAGTGTTGAAATATAAAAAAAAAATCAAGTGGGGTTAGAAATCCACATTAGTGTAATGCAGTTTGTCTCTGAATTAGTTACAGAATTTGCCTGTAGAGTAAATGACAGTTTATGGGTCCCACTATATTCTTCTCTATAATGAGAAAGTTAAACTAAATATTGCTTTTGCTATAGAAATCTTAAGTATTTCCATAAAACAGGGAGTATAAAAAAGTATTTGTACAGTGTTATTTTATTGCAATTATGATGTTTGCGTGTTAGTTAAACCAGGACTCTTGTCATGCTTTCACTTAGTCTCGTGATGTCTTTGATGACTTTTTGGTGCTGAATTGATTAATAGTTGAGAAGATGATTATTATTAACAGGATTCAAGTACCATTTATCTCTCTGTGACTGCTAATTTGTTTGAACGATAACTACTGCTAATCACAGTTCGGTTCGTCTGATACATGTGTGTGTTCATTGCACTTTACAAAGAGAGAAATAATGAGAGTTCTTTCTGCAAAATTATAATTAAATTCTTTGAACTTAATGTTCCCACATTATTATGCCTAATTAGGCTGTCCGACCGTTTATTATTTCATTCACGAGAACTTTACTACTTGCATTAATCCCAAAATTAAAGTCTTTCTACTACATTGGCATTTATACGAAATTCATGTTCAATAGCTTCTGTCCATTAGGTAAACACACGGTCAAACTTCAGAATTTCTCACAGAGGGTAACGCTTATTGTATGTTGACCTCATATTTGGTACAACGGACGTACATAGGTGTTATAAATGTATGCTTCAAAACTACGTATCTTTCATCAGCTTCGTAACATCCCGTACGAACGTATCACTCCAGTTGCGAGAACATTCTCCTCGGTTGTTTTCCATTCCCAATGTTGACCCGTAGACACACTGCTCCAATGAGTTTGACATTTGTTTCACGTGTTATGCACTGATAAGCCAAAACCATTATGACCAATGATCACCACAATACTGGATGCCGCCTGGTGGCGTTGCGGGCACGTGACGCGGAAACAAAAGTGAAACGGATGGGGTATTACATTAGCGCAGATACGGGCTGCAAATATGGAAATCCATTGAGATAAGCGACTTTGACAAAGGGCAGATTATTATTACGCAGATCCTGCTAACGAGTATTTCGAAAACGGTGAAGCTGGTCGAATGTTCACTTGCTACTGTCGTGAGCATGTACGGAAAGAGGTAGGAGGACAGAGAGAGATAGGCGCTTAATGGTCGGACGTCCACCATTATTCACAGAACTCGGAATTCTAGACTGGTCTGCTCTGTAGAGTAGGCTCTGTGGCATCTCTGCTGAAAGAGCACAATGCTGGTGCACTCGCACGTTTTCAGAGCACACCGTTCATATTACTTGGTTGAACATGGAGCTCCGCAGCAGATCACCCCTATGTGTTCACATGTTGACCCAACCACATCGTCAGTTACAATTTCAATGGGACCATCGGGATTCGATCGTAGGCAATGGAAACGTGTCGGTTTTCCGGGTGAATCACATTTTTGCAGTACTAGGTCGGTGGTCGTCTCCACAAACGCCGTCATCGAGATGAACAGCGGCTAGAAACGTGCCACGCGCCACGAACGTAGGCTGTTGGGGGCAGTGTTACGCTATGGCAGCATTCTCCTGCGCTTGCATGGGACCTGTCGTAGTAATCGGAGATAGGCTGACAGCTGTGAACCATCTACATCCCCTGATGCTCGATGTCTTCACCGAAGGCAATGTCATCTTTCAGCAGTGTAATTTGATTAGCAAATGAGACGCTAAAAGTAGTAGATGAGTCTTACTATTTGGACAGTAAAATACACACATCAAAAAAAGTTTTGCATCACCTCGGTTCCGAGAGTTCCGGAACCTAAACAAAAAATTGGAATAGATATCAACATAAACATCATTTCCGCCCATTTTATTGCTCATGAAAACCGCATATTCCATGTTGTACCACCATACAGCGAGACCTTCAGAGGTGGAGATCCAGATTGCTGTACACACCGGTACCTCTAATACACAATAGCACATCCTCTTGCATTGATGCATGCCTCTATTCGTCGTGGCGTACTATGCACAAGTTCATCAAGGCACTGTTGGACCAGATTGTCCCACTCCTCAACGGCGATTCGGCGTAGATCTATCAGAGTAGTTGGTAGGTCACGTCGTCCATAAAAAGCCATTTTCGATGTATCCCAGCATGTTCGATAGCATTCATGTCTGGAGAACATGCTGCCCACTCTAGTCAAGCCATGTCGTTATCATGAAGTAAGTCATTCACAAGATGTTCACGGTGGGAGGGGAGGGGGGCGAATATTGTCGTCCACATGAAGACGAATGCGCCAATATGCTGCTGATATGGTTGCACTATCGGTTGGAAGATGACATTCACGTATCGTACAGCCGTTACGGCGCCTTCCATGACCACCAGCGGCGTAAGTCGGCCCCACATAATGCAACCCAAAAGCAACAGGGAACCTCCACCTTGCTGCACTCGCTTGACAGTGTGTCTAAGGCGTTCAGCCTAACCGGGTTGCCTGCAAACACGACTCCGACGATTGTATGGTTGAAGGCATCTGCGACACTCATCGGTGAAGAGAACGTGATGCCAATCCTGAGCAGTCCATTCGCCATGTTGTTGGACCAATCTGTACCGCGCTGCATGGTGTCGCAGTTGCAAAGGTGGACCTCGCCATGGACGTCGGGAGTGAAGTTGGGCGTCATGCAGCCTATTCCGCA